>NW_022983136.1:3732655-4063224 GCF_011762595.2 Tursiops truncatus
GCAAAGATTTTTCTCCCATTCTGAGGGTTGTCTTTTGGTCTTGTTTATGGTTTCCTTTGCTGTGCAAAAGCTTTGAAGTTTCATTAGGTCCCATTTGTTTATTTTTGTTTTTATTTCCATTTCTCTAGGAGGTGTGTCAAAAAGGATCTTGCTGTGATTTATGTCATAGAGGGTTCTGCCTAGGTTTTCCTTTAAGAGTTTGATAGTGTCTGGCCTTATATTTAGGTCTTTAATCCAATTTCAGCTTATTTTGTGTATGGTGTTAGGGAGTGTTCTAATTTAATACTTTTACATGTACCTGTCCAGTTTTCCTAGCACCACTTATTGAAGAGGCTATCCATTTTCCACTGTACACTCCTGTCTCCTTTATCAAAGATAAGGTGACCATATATATGTGTGGGGGTTATATCTGAACCTTCTATCCTCTTCCATTGATCTATATTTCTGATTTTGTGCCAGTACCATACTGTCTTGATTACTGTAGCTTTGTACTATAGTCTGAAGTCAGGGAGCCTGATTCCTCCAGCTCCGTATTTTGTTGTCAAGATTACTTTAGCTATTCGGGGTCTTTTGTGTTTCCATACAAATTGTGAAATTTTTTTGTTCTAGTTCTTTGAAAACTGCCATTGGTAGTTTGATAGGGATTGCATTGAATCTATAGATTGCTTTGGGTATTAGAGTCATTTTCACAATGTTGATTCTTCCAATCCAAGAACATGGTATATCTCTCCATCTATTTGTATCATCTTTAATTTCTTTCATCAATATCTTATAATTTTCCACATACAGGTCTTTGTCTCCATAAGTAGGTTCATACCTAGATATTTTATTCTTTTTGTTGCAATGGTAAATGGGAGTGTTTTCTGAATTTCACGTTCAGATATTTCATCATTAGTGTATAGGAATGCCAGAGATTTCTGTGCATTAATTTTATATCCTGCTACTTTACCAATTCATTGATTAGCTCTATTAGTTTTCTGGTAGAATCTTTAGGATTCTCTATGTAGAGTATCATGTCATCGGCAAACAGTGACAATATTATTTCCTCTTTTTTGATCTGGTTTCCATTTATTTCTTTTTCCTCTCTGATTGTTGTGGCTAAAACTTCCAAAACTATGTTGAATAAGTGTGGTGACAGTGGGCAACCTTGTCTTCTTCCTGATCTTATAGGAAATCGTTTCAGTTTTTCACCATTGAGGACGATGTTGGCTGTGGGTTTGTCATATATGGCCTTCTTTATGTTGAGGAAACTTACCTCTGTGCCTACTTCCTGCAGTGTTCTTATCATAAATAGGTATTGAATTTTGTTGAAAGCTTTCTCTGCATCTATTGAGATTATCATATGGTTTTTCTCCTTCAATGTTAATATGGTATATGACGTTGGTTGATTCGCATATATTGAAGAATTCTTGCATTCCTAGAATAAACCCCACTTGATCATAGTGTATCATCCTTTTAATGTGCTGTGGGATTCTGTTTGCTAGTATTTTGTTGAGAATTTTTGCATTTATGTTCGTCAGTGATATTGGCCTGTACTAATCTTTCTTTGTGACATCTTTGTCCGGTTTTGGTATCAGGGTCATGGTGGCCTCGTAGAACGTGTTTGGAAATGTTCCTAGCTCTGCTATATTCTGGAAGAGTTTGAGAAGGATAGGTGTTAGCTCTTCTCTAAATGTTTGATAGAATTCGCCTGAGAAGCCATCTGGTCCTGGGCTTTTGTTTGTTGGAAGATTTTTAATCACAGTTTCAAGTTCAGTGCTTGTGATTGGTCTGTTCATATTTTCTATTTCTTCCTGATTCAGTCTTTGCACGTTGTGCATTTCTAAGAATTTGTCCATTTCTTCCAGGTTGTCCATATTATTGGCATAGAGTTGCTTGCAGTAATCTCTCATGATCTTTTGTATATCTGCAGTGTCAGTTGTTACTTCTCCTTTTCATTTCTATTTCTATTGATTTGAATCTTCTCCCTTTTTTTCTTGACGAGTCTGACTAATGGTTTATCAATTTTGTTTATCTTCTCAAAGAACCATCTTTTAGTTTTATGGATCTTTGCTATCGTTTCCTTCATTTCTTTTTCGTTTATTTCTGATCTGATCTTTATGATTTCTTCCCTTCTGCAACCTCTGGGGTTTTTTTGTTCTTCTTTCTCTTATTGATTTAGGTGCAAGTTTGGGTTGTTTATTTGAGATGTTTCCTGTTTCTTAAGGTAGGATTGTATTGCTATAAACTTCCCTCTTAGAACGGCTTTTGCTGCATCCCATAGGTTTTGGGTCGTCGTGTCTCCATTGTCATTTGTTTCTAGGTATTTTTGATTTCCTCTTTGATTTCTCCACTGATCACTTCGTTATTAAGTAGTGTATTCTTAGCCTCCATGTTTTGTATTTTATGCAGATCTTTTCCTGTAATTGCTATCTAGTCTCATAGCATTGTGGTCAGAAAAGATACTTGATACAATTTCAATTTTCTTAAATTTACCAGGACTTGATTTATGACCCAAGATATGATCTATCCTGGAGAATATTCCATGTGCATTTGAGGAAAATGTGTATTCTGTTGTTTTAGGATGGAATGTCCTATAAATATCAATTAAGTCCATCTTGTTTAATGTATCATTTAATGCCTGTGTTTCCTTATTTATTTTCATTTTGGATGATCAGTCCATTGGTGAAAGTGGGGTGTTAAAGTCCCCTACTATGAATGTGTTACTGTCAATTTCCCTTCTTATGGCTGTTAGTGTGTGCCTTATGTATTGAGGTGCTCCTATGTTTGGTGCATAAATATTTACAATTGTTATATCTTCTTCTTGGATCGATCACTGGATCATTATGTACTGTCCTTCTTTGTCTCTTTTAATAGTCTTTATTTTAAAGTCTATTTTTGTCTGCTATGAGAATTGCTACTCCAGCTTTCTTTTGATTGACATTTGCATGGAATACCTTTCCCATCCCTCACTTTCAGTCTGTATGTGTCTCTAGGTCTGAAGTGGGTCTCCTGTAGACAGCATATATATGGGTCTTGTTTTTGTATCCATTCAGCCACTCTGTGTCTTTTGGTGTGAACATTTAATCCATTTACATTTAAAGTAGTTATCGTTATGTATGTACCCATTTCCATTTCTTAATTGTTCTGGGTTTTTATTGTAGGTCTTTTCCTTGTCTTGTATTTCTTGCCTAGAGAAGTTCCTTTAGCATTTGTTGTAAAGCTGGTTTTGTTGTGCTGAACTCTCTCAGTTTTTGCTTGTCTGTAAAGCTTTTAATTTCTCCATCAAATCTGAATGAGATCTTTGCTGGGTAGAGTAATCTTGGTTGTAGGTTTTTCTCCTTCATCACTTTAAGTATGTCCTGCCACTCCCTTCTGGCTTGCAGAGTTTCTGCTGAAAAATCCGCTGTTAACCTGATGGGGATTCCCTTGTGTGTTATTTGGGTTTTTTTCCCTTGCTGCTTTTAATATGTTTTCTTTGTATTTAATTTTGACAGTTTGATTAATATGTGTCCTGTCATGTTTCCCTTGGATTTATCCTCGATGGAACTCTCTGTGCTTCCTGGATTTGATTAACTATTTCATCCCCATATTATGGAAGTTTTTAGCTATAATCTCTTCAGATATTTTCTCAGTTCCTTTCTTTTTCTCTTCTTCTTCTGGGACCCCTATAATTCGAATGTTGGTGTGTGTAATGTTGTCCCAGTGGTCCTGAGACTGTCTGCAATTCTATTCATTCTTTTCTTTATTCTGCTCTGCAGTAGTTATTTCCACTACTTTATCTTCCAGGTCACTTATCCATTCTCCTGCCTCAGTTATTCTGCTATTGATCCCTTCTAGAGTATTTTTAACTTAATTTATTGTGTTTTTCATCATTGCTTGTTTCTTCTTTAGTTCTTCTAGATCTTTGTTAAATGTTTCTTGCATTTTCTCTATTCTATTTCACAGATTTTGGATCATCTTTACTATCATTATTCTGTATTCTTTTTCAGGTAGACTGCCTATTTTCTCTTCATTTGTTAGGTCCGGTGGGTTTTTACCTTGCACCTTCATCTACTGTTTTTCTGTCTTCTCATTTTGCTTATCTTCCTGTGTTTGGGGTTTCCTCTTTTCAGGTTGACGGTTCATATTTCCCATTGTATTTGGTGTCTCCCCCCAGTGGCTAAAGTTGGTTCAGTAGGTTGTGTTGGCCTCCTGGTGGAGGGGACTAGTGCCTGCTTTCCCGTGGATGAGTCTGTATCTTGTGTTTCTGGTGGGTAGGTCCACGTCTGGTGGTGTGTTTTGGGGTGTCTGTGGACTTATTATGATTTTAGGCAGCCTGTCTGCTAATGGGTGGGGTTGTGTTCCTGTCTTGCTAGTTGTTTGGCATAGGGTGTCCAGCACTGTAGCTTGCTGGTCGTTGAGTGAAGCTGGGTGTTGGTGTTGAGATGGAGATCTCTGGGAGATTTTTGCCGTTTTATATTATGTGGAGCTGGGAGGTCTGTTGTGGACCTGTCCTGAAATTGGCTCTCCCACCTCAGAGGCACAGCCCTGATACCTGGCTGGAGCACCAAGAACCTGTCCTCCACACGGCTCAGAAAAAAAGGGAGAAAAAATAGAAAGAAAGAAAGAAAGAGAGAGAGAGAGAAAGAAAGAAAGGAAGAAAGGGGATAAAATAAAATAAGATAAAATAAAATAAATGTATTAAAATACAAAAATAATTATTAAGAAAAAAATTTTTAAGTGAAAAAAACAAAACAAAAACGGAAGGACAAATGGTGAAAGCAAAGCTATACAGACAAAATCTTACACAGAAGCATATACATACACACAAAAAGAGGAAAAGGGGAAAAATCATAAATCTTGCTCCCAAAGTCCACCTCCTCAATTTGGGATGATTCATTGTCTATTCAGGTATTCCACAGATGCAGGGTACATCAAGCTGATTGTGGAGCTTTAATCCACTGCTTCTGAGGCTGCTGGGAGAGATTTCCCTTTCTCTTCTTTGTTCTCACAGCTCACAGGGGCTCAGCTTCGGATTTGGCCCCGCCTCTGCGTGTAGGTCGCAGGAGGGCGTCTGTTCTTAGCTCAGACAGGACGGGGTTAAAGGAGCCGCGGATTCTGGGTCTCTGGCTCACTCAGGCCAGGGGAGGGAGGGGCACGGAGTGCTGGGCGGGCCTGCGGCAGCAGAGGCCAGCGGGACGTTGCACCAGCCTGCGGCGCGCCGTGCGTTCTCCCGGGGAAGTTGTCCCTGGATCCCGGGACGCTGGCAGTGGCAGGCTACACGGGCTCCCGGAAAGTGGGTGTGGATAGTAACCTGTGCTTGCACACAGGCTTTTTGGTGGCGGCAGCAGCAGCCTTAGCGTCTCATGCCCGTCTCTGGGGTCCGCGCTGTTAGCCGCGGCTCGCGCGCCTCTGGAGCTCCTTTAAGCAGCGCTCTTAAACCCCTCTCCTCGTGCAGCAGGAAACAAAGAGGCAAGAAAAAGTCTCTTGCCTCTTCGGCAGGTCCAGACTTTTCCCCGGACTCCCTCCTGGCTAGCCGTGGTGCACTAACCCCTGCAGGCTGTGTTCACGCCGCCAACCCCAGTCCCCTCCCTGTGCTCCGACAGAAGCCCGAGCCTCAGCTCCCAGCCGCACCCACCCGGGCCGGTGAGCAGACCAGCCTCTCGCGCTGGTGAGTGCCAGTCAGCACCGACACTCTGTGCGGGAACCTCCCCGCTTTGCCCTCCGCACCCGTTGCTGTGCTCTCTTCCGCGGCCCCGAAGCTCCCCGCTCCACCTTCCGCAGTCTCCGCCCGCAAAGGGGCTCCTAGTGTGTGGAAGCCTTTCCTCCCTCACAGCTCCCTCCCACTGGTGCAGGTCCTGTCCCTATCCTTTTGTCTCTGTTTTTTCTTTTTTTCTTCTGCCCTACCCAGGTACGTGGGGACTTTCTTGCCTTTTGGGAGGTCTGAGGTCTTCTGCCAGCGTTCAGTAGGTGTTCTGTAGGAGTTGTGTCACGTGTAGATGTATTTCTGGTGTATCTGTGGGGAGGATGGTGATCTCTGCGTCTTACTCTTCCACCATCTTCCTCAACTCCCCCTCTATTTCTTTTTAAACAGAGAGGACAAAGGAAAAAATTGCAAACCAATGATTTACCAGAACAGTTGGATTTAATCTTTTCTCATAAGCTTGGATGTGAGGTGAATTCCATGCTGGTGCGGAGAGGCTGAGCCTTTTGTATTATCACCTGAACCTACAGAGCTAAAGAAAGGCTGGTCTTTCTCACAGACAACAGGGTACAGGCCTTTGACCAAAGAAGGATATGACACACTCGGATTAATAACTCTTTATTAAGAATTCCAACTCCAAACATTAGAAAGCAGCAACAACAACAACAAAAAGTTCTCAGAAGAACTTAAGGCTCAGCGTTGGCCACAACTATGAGAGAAACGGAAATAGATTGACTTGACTGAGAATGAGGTAGGTGGGTGTAGAGGGGATCAGCGAATGGTGTATCGTACATAGGGGACCTCCACACCCTCGCCGCTCTCGTCGTTGCAGCACAGCTCAAGCACCAGTGCTTGAATGTGGTGTCCCAGCTTTTGCTTTGATACTCGTCTCACTATTGCTGTCATCCTGGGGTGAGGAAAAAGAGGGTCAGGGAAGTAGAAAGAGAGGAAAGGACTTACAGAGACAACTAAAGTAAGGAGAACAGTGAATATGAGTCGCATAGCTAGCTGATGCTTCCCACCCCAAGCAGGACCTGTTTCTGCCTTCCCACTGGCCCGACTCACGGCTGATCCAACTGTTCCTTGAGCTTGCTTGCTGTCATGAAAAAGGAGTAGAGCATGGATCTACCTTGGCACAGCATGGTGATCTCTAACTTGTGCTCTGTCTGAAGAGGGTGGAAAGGAGGAGGGGCAACAGTGTCACTGGGATGGACAGTACCAGTAACCTGGGCAACCAACACCACAGGTGCAGTGAGTCAAAGGGCCTTACCTTAAAGTAGTCAAGGAACTGCTTGAGGGTCATCTCTTCACCATTAGGCTGCAGCCCCTGTACCTCAAAGCGATCCCACAATGTCCACTGCTGGTTATAGTACTGTGGGACAAAGCACAGAGTAAAGCACAAAGAGTAAAACGGGAGCAAGCCCAGATCATATGCTCCTCTTTATTTCACAAACATGCCAGTTCCATTCCTACTTTGCACAGGTTCAACCAATGAACAAAGGATACACAAAATTAAAGAAAGCCTCTCACCTGGTATGATGAAAACCAGAGCCAGTTCTACGGAGATAAGATACACACAACCTCCACACACACACACACACACACACACACACACACACACACCACACACACACACACACACACACACACACACACACACACACACACACACACACACACACACACCACACACACACACACACACACACACGTCCTAAGGCAATAAGACAGATAACAAGAAAAAGAAAGACAGGAGAAAAGTGAGAAACAAAGCTCAATTACTTACCATGTCCATTCCACTCACCCTGATATCCCAAGGCCGGAACAGAAACTGTCGATTCAGATTGGATTTTTCTATGGTGTCCATGTCTGTAATGGTGACTGCCCCGCCCTCCCCGCAGCCTAGCCCAATCATGGCAAAGTTCTTGAGCAGCTCACAGCCAACGGCCCCCACACCCACCTGGGAGGTGGCCAAGAAGAGAGGCAGAAGATGGTTAGGGTCACTGGCCTAACAAAGCCACTCACCAGTCCTCACTCCCCCTGGAGACGGCAAGAGGGGGTAAGAGGATCTACTACTGCATATTTAAGTCCCAGGGCCATAAAAATCCATGGTCATCTAAGGAAAGAGGCACAAGACTGGGAATAAAGGACCTGGTATGAAGAAAATGGAGAAAGGGATGAGATGAGGGTACAACCAAACACCCTCCCTTGTAAGCCAAGAGGAGACTCCAGAAGAGGTGGCCAGAGGCTAGGGGACATAAAGGTAGCTTTTGACCAAAAGGATCTCTCAGCAAGAAGTATCTCTGCTTGCCCAGCTTCTCTTGCAGGCCGGAGCCAAATACAGCGACCTGCCCATCATAACGGTTCTGGCACTGAGTCATGTGAAGAGAAGAGAGGGTTAGAGAAAAGGCACCTTAAAAAGAACCACAATAATGCCTTCTCCATGGGCCCCAATCACATACTGGAAGGCACGTGTCCTCTGTAAAGGCCTCTTGGTCCTCAGGGAGACACTCAATGGCATCAAAGTACAGCCACTGCATAACAGGCATAAACTTTCCAGAGCAGGCCTGAGGAGGGGGTAAGAAAGAGGAAGTGATCACTGGTTAATCAGACCTGGACAGCAAGCAGCAGGGCCAGGAAGGAACCTGGCCCACTCCCAGCACTGTCCTTCTCCACTCGCACTGACCTTCATAACCTCCTGGGCAGCCACGCCCCCAATGAAGGAATTTATGAGTGCCAGATCCCCAGCAGCCACGTAAGCCAGCTTCCGGATGAGGTCTTCATCCAGACTCTTTTGCTGCACTGCTGGCAGAGCTCGAGCATTCACAGCCTGTGCTAGGGTCACCAGTTCCGTTGCATCCTCTTGGAAGGAGAAAAAGAACAATCACACCGCTGTGGGGAGAGGGAGAGGTAGAAAAACTAAATAGATGAAGAGGCATAGTGGAGCTTTGGTTCAAGGACCTGGCTGGCTTGCCCACCCATCTACCTCATTGTGGGGCCGAGGGGGCTGGCCATGCTGGGCACAGAACTGGTGCAGGGCCTGGAAGCCAATGTGCAGCTGAGGAGGGCGAGAATACTTGGCAAAATCTGTTATCACGAAGTCTGGCTCTGCCAGTGAGGTGGGCAAGGATTTCTTTGGAGAGCAAGATATCAGAATGAAAAAAGTAAAAAACGTAGAGATGCCTGGAACCCTACAGCACACCCTCCTGCTCATACTCACAAAGCTTATCTCCTTAGTTACTTTGATCTGACTGACAACGCCTCCACAGACATAGTCAGAGAAATTGGAGGTATCACAGATACTAAAAGTGTAGGGACCTGGGGGATGAACAGAATGAAGGGTTATCTGTCAATTCATTCCTTCCCAAGACCAACAGCACTATCAAAACAGGAATGGGAAAACCTCCCACTCCCTTCCTCCCCTAACCCCCTCCCCCATACAGTGGGAGTTTGGAGTTAACAGATGTAAGCTATTATATACAGAATGGATAAACAACAAGGTCCTACTGTAGAGCACGGAACTCTGTTCAGTATCCTGAGATAAACCATCATGGAAAAGAATATGAAAAAGAATGTATATATAGATAACTGAGTCCCTTTGCTGTAAAGCAAAAAGTAACACAACATTAAACATTAAATCAACTATCCTTCAACTAAGAAATATAAATAAGGTATAGTACATCATAAAAAAAACAACAAAAACACAACGCTGATTTCTTCAGACAGCACAGGTACCCTATGTCTAAATGCCACTCTAGAGAAAAAGAAGTAAGCCCTGAAAGGATCCAATGGCAGCTACATAATTTCTCTAGAACAAACTCAAAAATAGTAAAGGAACACAAAACACAACTCCAAAAAACTAACATTCACAATTACCTTCCATCCATCAAAACTTACCAGAACACGGATCTGTGGCTTTAGTTTTCATCAAATTTGTAAATTTTTGGCCATTATTTCTTCAAAACCTCTTTCGGCCCACCCCTTTGTTGGGAATTTCTTTGACATGTGAAATATATTTATAATAGTTGTTTTAATGTTCTTGACCAGTGCTCTGACATAACAGATGTGATTAACAAAATTAACACACAAGAAAAAATCAGGAGATTTAACAAAGTAGAAGAAACTATCCGAAATACAACGAAGAGTGGGAGAAAAAGACAAAAGAGTCAAGTGGCTTAATATACATGTAATTCGAGTTCTGGAAAGAGATAATGGGGTGGCAGTGAGCTGCGAAAGTAATATTTTCAAAAAAAATTATGGCCAGAAATTTTCCCAATTTGATAAAACTATAAACCCATAGTTAATATAAATTTAATAACTGCAAAAGAGACATGGAGAAAACTATACTAATGTATATCATAATCCCATTGATTAAGATCAGTGATAGAGAAAATAAGCACATTAGATACAGAAAAACAAGGATAAGAATAGTAGACTTCCTGTGGAAAATAAGGCAGGAAAGACAATAGAGCAGTATCTTTAAAGCAATGAAATCTAAAATGCTACACTCTGTAAAAACAACTTTCAAAAACACAGGCAAAATGAGATTTCAAGCATTAAAAAGCTAAAAGAATCACCACCAGCAGATCCCATTCCACAACATACATTAAAGGCTTTCTTTGGCAGAAGAAAAATGGCATCAGATGCAAATGTAGAGCCACAGAAAAGTATACTGGAAATGGTGATTATGTGGGTAAAAACAAACTTTCTTAAATCTTTTCAACAATATAACTGTGAAGTCAAAAATAATGTATTGAGAAGTTTATGGCATACACAAAATATACGACGACAGCAAATGGTGAACCAGAAAGTGGAAATATTTTGTTGTAAGTTTTTCTTTAATATGTGCGGTGATGAAGTATTACTTAGAGATTGTTATACTATACATTCTAAAACGGTTTAAAGAAAGAAAGAGATATAGTCAATGGGCCAAAAAATAATAATGGAATCAAATACTAGTGGTATAAACCTTTTCTGCCTGTAGCTCAGTTCACATGTCTTTATTAAGGCTACCTGGACACATCTCTTCTAAGTCCCAAGTCAGATTTCAGAGAGGCATCTCCTCTTGGACTTTGGTACAAGTCAAGACTACAGATATGTGTCACCTCTTGGGCTGTGGGTCAGCCCACACCACAGGGACAATTCTCTCTTTGATCTGGGCAACCATTTCTTGCCCCACCAGTCTTGGCATACCCAGGACTTCGATCTCTAGGGGAGAGATGCCATTGAGTTCATTCATGCCCTGAACTTCCATGAAGGAGACGAAGTCACCGCTCTCAAACCCGTGTCAGGCCTCATCCAGGCAGGTTACAACACCAGGGTTGTCCTGGTTGGAAGAGAAGTAAAGAAAGCCTCAGAGGTAGGATCAGGGTACCAGGAGCATAAAGGAGGACTATGGCTACCCACATGCCTGCCAGAACCCCTGGGGCCAATCTCCTTACCTTGGTAACCATAGAAATCATAGCACTGAGAGGCTGCTCCCCATTGGAATCCGTCAGGATCATCTCCTCTCCAAAGTCACAGAACAACTGCCTGTAAAAGGACACAACAGGACTGGTGCCTGAGACCCTTAGACATAGTGAATACTTCCTAAGAAAGCTTAGCCATCACTGCCCACAATCAGTGCTCGTGCCAACTGGGGAGAGGTGAACATGGAGAATGGAAAACCTGGTGGGCTGAGAGTAGCATTACAGCACTGGGAACCAGGGGGTCTTAGCCTGGGGCCTGGGAGGAGCTGGGGATAAAGGCAGAAGCAGGCACTCACCCAAACAGACCCCGAGTGTCTGCCACGACCAGCTTGATTCCACGGCTGTGACAAAACTCACCCACCCGCAGCTGGTCCTCCAAAGAAGAGTCGGTAAGGACCACCACCTGTAACAAGAAGGAAGCTCATGCAAAGGGACTGGCATTGGGGTGAAGGGAAATAAGAAAATAAAGGAGAAAGGCAGGCCAGGGGTTGGCAGAATGTCAGGACTAAAGCTTACTGGTTCAGACCTTTTCTACAAATATTTACAAAGTATGCATGTCATACTCAGTGAGGATAAAACTCAATGAAGAGAAATATGAAACCCCACACTATGACAAGAAAAGTAAAGCAGTATTAGGAGGACGGAATTTGAAGACCAACTAATTCACTTATTTGAAAAACACCCATTCCTGCCTGCCTACAACCCTGCATGTCCTGGGAGTCAAACAACGGGTCACAGTCTGTTCCCAGTTAAAGTTTGGGTTTATCCCCAAATCCTACACTCATCTGCTTCAATTCTCAAATAAAACAAAACGGAACAAAGCAAAGCCTGCTCAGCGATGATTTGTAGGGAATCTTTGAATTCCCTTCCTTATTCACCAGGATAAGTTCCTACTGCTGCATCAGGAGTTCCAGTGCCCAAGTTCTCTGGGAAACCCCAGGGCAAGCACCCACAGGGCTGGTCCATTAAATAAATACTGAGCAAACCAACCAGGAAAAGGATCTGAGAGTGTAAGTCAGGAGGCAGGGTGATGCTGCAACGTACCTGGAAACCACTAAGGAAGTCATCAACAAGGGCCCCAGTGTAGGTGGTGACGGGCACATAGCTGTTGAGTTCAGCAAGGTGGGGCTGTGATGCCTCAGCCCGGTTCTTACCGATGTCCTCCTCCCTTAGGCAGAACTACAAGGAGGTACAAGAAGGAAAGAAGTGAAGTGAATGCAGACACCAGGGGGTTTGGTGCTTGGGCAAGGGGAAGGGATCCAGGAACAGGTACCTGGGATGAGAGGTCAGCCCACTGGGCAGTGCCCTGGTCATGGAGGGTGACAGCTTTGACCCCACCAAGGATGATGTTCTTCGCAATCTCCACCCCTAGGCCCCGAAGGCCCGACACCAGCACAGTGGAAGTCTGGAGATGCTTCATAGCCTCATGGCCCAGGACATACCTGCCAGATTTGAAGGAGACTCTAGGTCAGGGCTTGGCCCACCCAACTCTATCCTCTCTGTGCCCCCCTCCTGCTTCGCATTCCCAGGCTCAGCCATACTCACAGCTGCCGGGAGTAAAGACCCTCATCTATGTCTGTTGCACTGCCTGTTTTTGGCATTCCCTAGGAATGGAGGGGAAAAGAGTTTCAGCAAGACAGCAAAAAAAAAAAAAAAAAAAAACAACGCTTAAATAAGAGGTACTTTCCCACCAACCACAATACCATCCCACCTCCAAGATTTAGGGAAAAGACACTCACGTTGGTCGGTTCTGATGGCACTTTGAACATTACAGAACACGCAGAAGGGCAATCAGAACTTGCTTTTGGATCAGGCCCAGACATACAACGTTTCTTCAATAGTGGCAAAGTGGACATCTTTAGACAAAGGAGCCAGATACGGGGAGGCTTTTCTCTTTTGTTAGTGGTAACTCTGGTGGAGAGAAAGACTTAAGTACTAGCATCCTCATTTCAAGAACGGAAACATGAAGACATGCTAGGTACTAGAGCTACTCTGAGAGGGAGGAAAGAGGAGGCTGAGCTCAGACAGTTCCTTTTCCCTAGGAATGGAGGATAAAAAGTTTCAGGAAGATAACAGACTAAAAGACTGAGTGAGCAGACACTGGCTAGATTGAGAAGTCTGGCTGGGCTTCTGTGACTAATGATGCAGAGCACCATGCAGGCTGAACAGATGCTGAGAAGGGGATCTAGTATGATGGAAGTGTGCTGGGGGAGGGGTTGTATGATAACGATATAGGGGCCTATGAGGCTGAAAGCAGAAGTTGAGGGCTTGTGAATGAAGATATTGGCAACTGGAAAGGCCCTAGGGGAGACTATAAGGCAAGATGTGGAGTAACAGGATCTTAAAAGAAGGTGGGAAAACCTGTTTGCTTTTGAATGCACAGGTAGAGCCCTGGGCAAGACTGTGAAGGTGAGTCTCTGATAGGGCTGGTGAGAACCAAAATTTGAAAGGGTCTATCAAATACTGGTGCAGGGAAGGATGTCTGCCAGATTATGTATCTGAAGAATTCCTACCTGGTATCTGGTCCCCCGGGAGCTTCTGAGAGAAGATACTTGGGATTATCTGCAAAGAATTCTGAGACGATGAAGAGGGGGGTATTTTCTAACAGCAGATATTGGGTTAGTAGTAAAGCATTTTAGTGAAGGACAAAGTTGGATTCGGAGGTGTTTCTGATGGAAAATTATAAAATGGAGTTTGGGAAGGTCGACGACTAAGTAGAAATGCTGGGTGTAGGAGCACTTCTTGAAGATGCCATAGGAAGGAAGGTCTTCAACGGCACATAATAAAGGTCTATAAAGGGAAATGCTAAAACTATATATATATATATATATTTTAAGTAGAAATGCTGCGTACAGAGTGATCTCTGACAGATGAGACTACCTGGGTGAGATGTGAGGAAGGGGTCTCTGAGAACGAGTCAGGGTCTGTGGTATTCCATAGTGTTGTACTTTTTTAGCTCTGAAAGGTGATTAGGAGGAGGAAAAAAGGGAGTGAAGTGTGAGTAAAGATGTTAAGAGAAAGGTCTCTTTTAGGGAAATGAAAGGGAAACAGACATTGTCAGGGCTCCGGTTCCTCTTGGAAGCTGTGAGGATAGTAATTTTGGTTTAAGGTCTTCAATGTAATACACTGACTGGGAATATTGAACCTGGTGCTATAACAAGCTAGACCTGTGAAGGAATAAGGTTCTTGGCTAGAATTGTTGGACCCGAGGCTCTAAAGGTAGGAACTGGGCCTCCGGATCCCTGAGGTCAGATTTCAGAACACAGGCAAGACAGAGTAACATCGGCTCCGCCCCAGCATCCGCCCCAATGCCGCCTCTCCAGCCCAGTTAGCCACCTCCAAGACCCTCCCGAAAAGCCTGCCCGGGGAGAGGTGCCGAGAAAGGCCGTTTGTTACAAATGCCCGTTCCCAGGGTCGCTCCGCCGCCAACTCCATGTGGAGCCGAAGCCAAGCCCGGCCGCCGCCCTCTTTTTACTCCTCCTCCCCCGCCGGCTGGCTGGAGGAGAGCTGCGGCCGCCGCAGGCTTACCCTCTTCCACTGACCACGCCTCCTTTACCTCAACCGCCGACATAAAATGGCGGCCGCTGAGCCGGAAGCCCAAACAAAAAGTTTGGTCCTGCTCGCCGTCGCACCGGTAGTGAATCACTGGTGACGTCAGCAGCCCCTGGGAGACTCATTACTGAGTTCTGCCGTGTGCTGACGGCAGAAGGAAGACAGCTCCACCTAGTGGCTGCATTCAGTAAAATGGGTATAAACTGAAACACGCGTAGTTACATCGCTGAATCACTCTGAGGGAAGACAGCAAGCTAGAGAAGTCAAGACTTTTGTTCTCGAATTACACAAGACACTAGGTGTTAAGGGACTTCCTGAGTAGAAGTCCGTGCCGAAAGAGACTTGCAACAGAGGCATATGAAAGCAAACGGGTGCTAAAGTTTCCCGGAACTGCTTATGATTCTTCTTGACAGCACATATTTTAAGCATTTAAAATTTCTACTCTGCCACCTGAGCGCTCTGATTTCCGTTACTCACTCTTGAACTTAGTAAGTGACTAGGGACCAATGCCTCACTGTCCTCTTCTATACAACTGTGATAACAGCAGCCACCTGATATGGTCAATATGTTATGAAATTTGAAATATTATGTACATGGAAATAAGATAAAATGAATACTCACTATTGTGTAAAAAGTTTACAGCAATGCTGTCTATGCACTAGACACTAAATGTTAAGTTTAAATATTCACGTAGTATTTATATATGAATACACATTTTTCCTATTAATATGAAATTGATTATGGGTGAAGATATACCCAGGCACCAGAGGAACTTCCATTTGGGGACATTATTTCATAATGAGGCCTTGAAACACCCTTCCACAGTGACCCTGAAAGCATAATGCTAATGTTACCAGTGCCCATGAACTAAGAAAAACACAATACCAAGTCATCACAGGCACCACCATTTAACAAACCTCCTGATACACAGTAAGCACCCAATGCATTTCTATTGAATAATGATAAGATATGACATTAACTGATTGCTAATATACAGTACACCTGTGTCTTTGACATTTTGCCGCTGGCATGCTCAGAAAAACATCTGGTAGAGTACACTGTAAAAGGATCTGGTCCCATGCTTTTATTTGTGGAAATTCTGATTACGAATCCAACCTCTTTATTACAGGTCTATTCAGATTTTCTAGTTTTTTACTTCGTTTTAGTCACTCTGTTTTTCCACTAACTTGACTATTTCATATAGTCAAAAGTAATGTCCAAGCGAATTCCTAACAATTCTCTTTATTTCTGTATGGTTTCATAGCCATTTTATCTTATTCATTCAGGTTTCGCTAATGGAGTCGTCTCTCTCTCTCTCTCTCTCTTCATCAACCTAAGGTTTTTCAATTTTAATAATCTTGTCACAGAACCAACTTTGGGTTTTTGTTGACTTTCTTTATGCTTTTTCTATTTATATTATTTTATTTATTTTCATACTAACCTTTCACAAAGTGAAAGGTTATTTTCCTCTTTCACTTTGCTTTGGGTTAGACATTTTTTCCAGTTTCTGAACTCTTTCTTCCTTTTTATGTAGGCTTGCATATGTGTGTGTGTGTGTGTGTGTGTGTGTGGGTGTGTGTGTGTGTGTGTGTATATATATATATATATATATATATATATTCCTCTGGGTTCTGCTTTTGCCGAATCCCATGTTTTGGTATGTTGTGTTTTCATTTTCATTCACTTCAGAGTATTTTCTAATATCCCTTGGACACTCTTTGACTCACTGATTACTTAGGAATATGTTGTTTAATTTCCACATATTTACAAGTTTTCACAATTTCCTCCCATTATTGATTTCCCATTATTCACTCCTTTATGGTCAGAGAACATATTTGGTGTGATTTAAATTATTGACACTTGTTTTATGGCCTAACGTGAAGTCTATCCTGGAGAACATTCCTAGTTAACTTGAAAAAAGAGTTTATTCTCCTGTTCTTGGTTGGAATGTTCTGTACATGTCTGTTAAGTCCACTCGGTTTATATTATAGTGTTGTTTAGGTCTTCTCTTCCCTTGGTGATCTTATGTTCTGTCATTTATTTGGATATACTGTTGAACCTATTTATTTCTCTCTCAAGTTTTGTCAGTTTTTGATTCAGGTATCTGGAACTTTTTTGTTAGGCGAGCATATGTTTATAATTCTTATGTATTTCAACAGATTTACCCCTTTATCAATAATATATTATTAATCTAATATAATAATATAGTAATATATGCTGTCATTTTTCTCAAAATTTTTTATTTAAAATCTGTTTTGTCTGCCATTAGTAGTCACTATAGCTCTTTTTTGGTTATTGTTTGCATGAAACTTTTCTTTGCAACTTTTTATTAAAATCTATTTGTTTCACTTTAAGGTTTGTCTCTTTGACAACATATAGTTGGTCATGTGTTTAGAAAATCCATACTGCAATCTGCTTTTTAATTGGACATCTTCTAGTGTACCATTTTCATGGTTATTTGTTATTTCTTTTACTATATACATTTTAGAGTCATCTCATTAGTGGTTGCTCTGGAGTTAATTTGTTATAAATTAAACTGACAGTTTCTAACAACCTAGTTCAGATTAATACCAACTTAATTTCAAAATATGAATTTTTGCTTTTATGTAGTTTATCCCCCTTTTCCATGTGTTGTTTTTATCATAAATTACATCTTTATACACTTTATACATCAGAACCAATTAATAATTTTTTCCTATGGAGTTGTGTTTTAAATCTGGTAAGAGAAAAAAAGTAACTGCATTAGTTTACTATTTTTGCTGTAATATATCTCTGGAAATTCAGTGCTTTAAAGCATTACAAATTGTTCTCTTACAATCCTAATTGTTAGATGTCCCAAATCCATTTTACTTGTCTAAAGTCAACATGCTGGCAGGACTGTGTCCATCTGGAGGTTCTGCAGGGATAATATATTTCCTTGCCCTTTTTCTGCTTAGTGGTTGCCAGTATTCCTAGGCTAGTAACCCCTTCTACTATCTTCAAATACATCACTTCATTATCTACTTCTGTCATCACACTGGCTTCTCCTCTGACTCCAACATCTCTTGCACTCCTCTTATAGGAAATATTTTGATTAGATCCACCCAAGATAACCCAAGACAATTTCCCATCTGAAGACTCTAATTGGATCATGTATGCAAAGTTTTCTGCATAAAATAACATACATGTCCTGGGGATTAAAATGTGGGCATATTTTGGGACTATTATTCAGACTACAATCATACAAACAAAAAATTCGTTTAAATTATCCTCTGTATTTACCTATATAATTATTTTACTGATGTTCTTTCTTTCTCTCGATTTGAGTTAATATCAAAGGGTCTTTCAGGGCTTCCCTGGTGGCGTAGTCGTTGAGAGTCCGCCTGCCAATGCAGGGGACATGGGTTTGTGCCCCGATCCGGGAAGATCCCACATGCCACGGAGCGGCTGGACCGGTGAGCCGTGGCCGCTGAGCCTGCGCGTCCAGAGCCTATGCTCCGCAACGGGAGAAGTCACAACAGTCAGAGGCCCACGTACCGCAAAAAAAAAAAAAAAAGGTCTTTCATTTCAGTTTGGACTCCCTCCAGGAACTATCTCATCTTGTACGGCAGATAGTTAGCAATAAATCCTCTCCGTTTTTTGTTTATCTGGAATTGTCCTAATTTTGTCCTCATTTTCAAAAGATGGTTTTGCTGGATATAAAATTCTTGGTTGATACTTCTTTGTTGTTTTGTTTTTGTTTTTTCTTTTAGCACTATGAATGTCATCCTAGTGTCTTCTGCCCTGCATGGTTTCTGATGAGAAATCTTTGTTTTTGGTCTAATTGAGAATCTCTTACATGTGATGGGTTGCTTCACAGTGCTTTCACAATTCTCTCTTGGTTTTTGGCTTTCAGCAGTTTGATTATGACATGCCTTGGTATGGATCTCTTTGAGTAATGCTGCTTTGAGTTTGTTTAGCTGGTTGAATCTGTATATTGATGTTTTGCAACAAATTTGGGATGTTTCTTGGCATTACTTCTTCAAAATTTCTTTCTGCTCCTATAATTGTTTTGGCAACTCCCCAGGGTAAAGTTCATTTGCACTGGGTGAGCTCCAAATTATGTCAAATATAGACAGTCTTGCAAATTGAGTCTCCCAAGGAACAAATCAGACACATCAGATAATGACTAATCTTTGGAGGTAAGGTTCTGAAAGAATTCTCACTTTGTTCTCCTCCTTCTGGTGGCTACTGGGATGCAAAAGGAATGCACACTATTTCAAAGTGTACCATTATTAATCTGGAAAACAAGAGGATGGGATTGGGACAATTTAAAGTCTCTAGAGCTTGCTGATCTTACCAAGATTCAGTCATTTTTAAACACATAAATACTCCCCTAGTTCCTGTGAAATTTTGTCAATTTCCAGAGTTCTGAAAAAGTTGAGTCTGACAACTTTGTAGTTTTGTAATGTAGAGAATTTTTGGAGGGCCTTACTCTATCGTTTTCTGACATAACTTCATTAGCTGTCCTTCCTGAGGAAGACAAAAAGGTTCTTTCGTGTTTCAGCTCAAAGGTGACCCAAGAGAAGTGTTGGACCCTCACAGTAATTCTTTCCATGATTACCAGCTGTGTGGCCTGAAGACAGGCACCTCACCTCTCTGGGCCATCTATAAAATGAGGATAATAATTGTAACTTACCCCAGTGGTAGAGTTTAAATGACTAAATATGAATAAAGTGCTTAAAAAAGAGCGTGACACACAGTAAGTACTACCTAATTAACATTAATAGTTGGAGTACTATTAAATTTCCTGGTGTATTATGACACCTGATAAAGACTTACATTCCCCACACTGTAAAGTTCATGTAAGTATTTGCTGTTCTTCTTATCATCACCTTCATACCACCAATGGATGCTGCAAAAAAATTGCCTGTGATCACAGAGCTGGGAAAGAACAATGCTGGAGTTTTCATTTAGAACCTTTGCAGGTACCTGACATACTGGTCCAGAAGGCTTTTCCCTCCTCATATACAGAAGTATCTACTCCTTCACTAGATGCAAGGCTCAAAACTCCATAACCTGTTAGGGGAATCTATACACGGTTTATGTACATGAATGAGCAAAGACCATACTCTTCATGAAAGATGTACAACTGGCCTAAATAAGGGCTCTCTAAATTGGGACTATACTCTCCCTCATGAATAAACAATTCATGTAGTTTCGTACAATGTTATCTGTGTCCCTTCAGCACAACTGTCCTTGCTCCCTTCCTGACAAGAAGGGCCCCATATCTTCACGAATGGTGAATAAAGCTATAGCAAGTGAAGTCCTAATGGTACCCTGTTTCTCAGCAAGATCCTAGTTGACTAGGTTCCAGTATCCCTTCTTAGCCTGAGTTGAAGACTATCCATACAAAAAAAGTGAGCCCCGATGCATCCAATCTTATTGACCCAGGTCTCCAAATGCTTGAAGGACCCTATAATGGAACCTGGGTCACAAAGGCCATTTTGGCAAGCTCCCAACATTTGTACTAGAACCCTAACTTAAACAGTCTTCCTCAAATCCTGCCTTGATTAGAAATCTCAAATTTTACCCAAATCCACCTCCCTTTGGAGAATATTGCAAATACCGTGTGCTATCGAAACATGAACACCAAAGACCTCCCCCCAAATATTCCTAAGCCCTATTGCAAAAGGGTATGCCCCCAAAGAGACTTCCAAATTCCTACCCTCAGTCCCTAAACACCACCTCCTATAGGTCCCCTCCAAAATAGACATCCCCTAAATGGCGCCATGGTCCATAGAACCAAAGGCATACCTCAGGTGATACCTGAAGTTTAGATCCCTTCTACAAATGATGTGTAGGCTTTTAGAGACCCTGAACTCCTGTTGACTCCCCGAACTGAGCAGAAGGTGAACTTTCTGTTGGTGATAAGACAGAGCAGCTGAGCAGCAGCTAATGCTGTCACCCTCTAAAACATGCATTTGGTTTCAGCCAAGTTCTAAACATGAAGCCAAAGAGGACCTCAGTGGCTGAATTGTCTCATAATGCCTGCCACCGAAAAGGGACCTCAACCTGAATTCCCCTTCAGACCTACCCATTTTCACAGGCCGTGGTCCCTTCTGGGTATTACACTCCTCCTGAAGTATCTGACGGGAGTTTCAAAGTGTTTTGGAAGAGGGGAGAGCCCAGGAGATGTGAAGAGGGAAACAGGCGTAAAGGTTTGCCAATGCCAGTATATCAGAGCAGTGCCTTTAATTAAAAATGTCCCTGTTTCAAGTAGCCATATTCTAAATGAAGTGACAAGCAAAACAGATCTCCCTGTGCTATGCGGCTGCTTCCCACTAGCTATCTATTTTACATTTGGTAGTGTATATGTATGTAGCAGCTTTATTCTTAATAAGCAAGTCTTCAAACAAGTGAGACATCTTTCAAATGGTGAATATATAAACTGTGGTATATCCATATACCAGAATAGTACTTGGTAATAAAAGGGATCAAACATTCATGCTCATGAATGAGTTTTTTAAATTAATTTTTATTGGAGTACAGTTGCTTTACAATATTGTGTTAGTTTCTACTCCACAGCAAAGTGAATCAGCTATACGTATACATATATCCCCTCTTTCTTTGGATTTCCCTCCCATTTACGTCACCACAGAGCACTGAGTTCCCTGAGCTATACGTAGGTTCTCATTAGTTATCTATTTTATACATAGTATCAGTAGTACATATCATGCTCATGAATGAGTTATAAATGCATTCTTCTCAGTAAAAGAACCAGAGCCCAAATGCTGTATATTACACAATTCTATTTATATGGCATGCTGGAAAGGGCAAAATTCTAGGGACAGAAAAATTCCTGATTAGCAGAGAAGGAAGAGGGTGATGGTTACCTACAAAAGAGCAGTATAAGGAATACAGTATTATTAAGAAATCTGTATAAATGTATTTATCCTCTTTATTTAAAAAGTATTGATAATCACAGTTCAAGAAGTAAATACAAAATACATATGAAAAGATTATGGAGTAGGTGGGACATACCTAATGCTACTTGAAGTAACAAACAAACCCCCAAATGTTAGAAGAATAAGAAAATAACATTCATTTCTTGCTCAAGTTAAATATCCGTTTTTACTACTCCAAGAGCTGATTCAGGATTTCCTACTTCTTTTACTTGTAGCTCTGCTCTAAGTCATGAGGCTCCCAAGTCCACCCTATGGTTAATCTTCATTTGTGCCAACTGTAAGGGAAACTAATACGGATGATCACATATGGGAGGTTTTGATGAGAGGTCTGGATTTGGTGCATAAAACTAGAATTTGGCTACTAGAATTTAGTCACATCCCTATTATAAAACAGACTATAAAATGTAGGCAGAAGATAATACAGTTTTGGTGAATACCTAGCACCATTCTGCCATAACTAGTAAATGTAACTACGCTGCAATAAAACTTAACTGTGACTTAAGACACTATAATTAAATTTTAAAGATAAGAAAGGGAGAAATCTCTTATAAGGATTACTACTCAGATATATACATGCATATATATACACACATATATATATAACTTTTACAAAAAAATAATATAAAGACAGCAACTCAACAGGAAAATGGGTAAAGCATATGAACAGGTAATTGATAAAAGAAGAAACTTAAATTGTTGAGAAAAAATCTCATGAGAAAAGCAAGTAGTCAGGGAAATGCAAATAAGATAATTTTTCACTTGTCACGTTTGCAAGAGTGACTAAATCTAGGTTATTGCCAAGGTCATACCATATGTTTTAAACAGTTACTTCACAGATGCTTACTGTATTATTAAAACTATTTAAAGATAAACATAAATTGTATGATCAAAAAAATATATAAACTATTTTTTCATTAAATGTTAAGCAGGAAAACCTATGTATACATTATTACAATATATAGCATACACCTTACGTATACAGTATAAATTTATTTATATGTATTTTTATTTACATGTACTTTTATATTTAAAAATTATGTATGTTCATATTTTTATTTACGTATTAATGTTAATATATATTTAAGTTTTTTTGTGTGTGTATGCACACACTAACCACGGAGAAAACAGAAAAGGTGTGAGTGACGTGAGGGAACAATTTGGAACTCTTAAAAAATGTAATTCTGTGGAAAGCCATTTCTGCTGGAGGGAAGAGATGGTGCAAGACATAGTGATAGAGAAGCAAAATTAGTGTCAGTAAAGGTGAATATTTTTAGAAATAATTTGAAGTGATTATTATTTTTTGAATCCTTACTCTCACTTAAAATCTAAGGTAGGTCATTTTGCTCTATATTGCCAACTTGTCCTCTGTAGGAGTGCCATCGGTGTACTTTCCTGTTTGTGACAGCCTTGACAATAGTTAAGCTTTTAGTTTTTGCCAATTTGATAAATGAAAATTACCGTCTTAAAGTACTGTTATTTTTCATTTTTCTTATGAAGAATGAAGTTGGACATCTCCCTACATTTTTAAAGACCATGAATGTTTTCCTTTTTTTGTAAATACAAATCATGTTCTTTGTCCATTTTCTATTGAATTGCTTATATTATTGGTGCCTTTTGGGAGTTTTTTACCAATACATTTTATAAATTCCCTTTTTCAGGAATTTTTAAAAGAGAATACTCATAACATAGTTATACTGTGTTCTTTTATCCTTTTCAGATTTGATTATAAGCATCTACTAGAGTGTCAGACTCTGTTTTAGGGAATGGTGTAATCACAGTAAACAAGATAGATAAAAATCTGTTTCCCATGGAACATTCATTCTGAGGATCGAGACAGACAATAAAGATGAACTTTAAAATATCAAGTTAAAAGGAAGTAATAAATTAAGGAAAATCAAGGACAAGAGATAAGGAATATGATAGAAAATTGGTATTAATCTAAATAAGAGAAGACAGGATAACTCCTCATTCATTGAAGAGAGCACATTTGGGCAAAGATATGGAGGAGATGGGGTTTTTTTAAAATAAATAAATTTTTTATTTATTTATTTTTTGCTGCATTGGGTCTTCATTGCTGCACGCAGACTTTCTCTAGTTTGCAGCAAGCAGGGGACACTCTGCGTTGCGGTGCATGGGCTTCTCATTGTGGTGGCTTCTCGTATTGCAGAGCACAGGCTCTAGATGCACGGGCTTCAGTAGTTGTGGCACTTGGGCTCAGTAGTTGTGGCTTTCGAGCTCTAGCGCGCAGGCTCAGTAGTTGTGGCGCACAGGCTTAGTTGCTCTGCAGCATGTGGGATCTTCCCAGACCAGGGCTCGAACCCGTGTCCCCTGCATTGGCCGGGGGATTCTTAACCACTGCACCACCAGGGAAGTCTGGAAGAGAAGATTTATATAGATACTGGGGGAAGAACATTACATATCTATATTTATATAGCTATCTATTTATATAGATACTTGGGGAAGAACATTACAGATAGGGAAAATAATTTACAACAATCCCAAGGATGAAGTGTTCTGGGAACCCTCTGAGCCAATCTAGAGGGTCTGCCTACACACTTATGCAGGGCTCCAACAAACTCAGCCTTATTATAATACTAAAGAGAAAGAAATATGAGAGACATATCAACTCAAGTGGGCATGCACTTAACAATGATAGCGCACTCCCTCATCCCAGACAACATCTCCTTTGCGCAGGAACTCATCATTGCAGATGACATCACCTCAGACAATATTCAATATCACCTCCAGCCCAGGACTTTACCATTGAGCATGATATCAACACCCCGAAATTTCTTAATATGACAGCAGACTATCACAGGGCCAATTATAGTAAGCACTTCTTTTTATGCTTTGACATCTTGGGGTCTTTCTGACACTGGAAGGGATTGCCCTTGCCAAATTTAGCTACTGCCAAGAGATAGCAGAAAGCATGCCCAGGGCACATCTTCCAAATGTAAACCAACCAATCTGAAGCCCATAGGGCAACCACCCACTTTATCTGGTTCTAATACTCACGCCACTATCCAACTGTCCTAATTACCCCAGGGCTAAGTACCAGACAACTCTAGTAAACCACTATACTCCAGTCAATGCTAAGGTTGCTTACTCTGCCTTGTCTTACTCTTCATACGGAAAGCACAACAAAGGCTCTTTTGCGCATTTTTACTTGCTCCTTCTGTCTCTTGACTGACCCTGCTGTTACCAGCGTGGCTCCTCCCCATAATATGATATGGTTTCAGTACTTTGGAATTGTAATACGTTATCTCCTCAGTGGCAGTTATTTCCTGAACTGTTTGCCAAACCACACCTGAATACTAAAACCTAGATGGAAAAAGCACATAGGAAGTCTAACTGCAACTTCTGTAGCTTGTATCCATGGAGCATGAACATAGTCAAGCCGAGAAGTTTAACCAACTCTCTATAGCAATCTACCTAAGAAAGCAAACCAAATGTATGGCAATCCACGCAGGAAAAATAAGCACAGCTCTGCAGCAACTGACACAGGAAGCCAGCCACCACCTCTGAAGCAACTATCCCAGAAAGCCTAACCACAATCACTTTGACCACCAACTTTGAAGGTTTAACCACAGCCTCTGCAGAAACTGACCCACAAAACTCTGCAGTGATCTTTCGGAAAGCTATCCACAAATTCTTCATCAGGTAGACAGGAGCCAAACCATAACCTCTGCAGCAACAGCGAGAGAGATAAATAAAACCTTTGCAATTGGCCCAGGAAGGCTAAGACACCGTTCTGAAACAATCAGCCCAAGAAACAAACACAGCCTCTGTAGTGAATAGAGAAGCAAACTAAACAACTTCTGCAGTAACTACCTAAGAAGCAAAATTTCAATCTTTGCAGAAATTGGACAAGGAAGTTAAATCACAACGTTTGCAGAAACTGGTCAACACAGTAATGAAAGATTGAAATCATAATGGAGTAATTACAGTTCCGACATAACAAGCAGAGTTGGGCAGCCACTGAGCAACTGTCCTCAGTTATGTCCCCGTACCACTAAGAAGTTGAACATTCTATGAACTGTATAAACCCAAGAACACCACCAGCCATATTTGGAATAACATATACCAGTTGCAAGTTTATGGTAACAAGGTTTTCCCTTGTAATTTTGCAAACATTTCACACCCGCAGCAAATATTTACTTAACAAACACCCTTACTTCTTGTTTTCTCTAGTTACAATACTTGACAAACAACTTATGTAACTTCTTGCCTCTATAACTTTCCTCCATTTCTTTGTGTGGCAGAAGAGAATCAAAGTGCTTCTTGAATCTGTATATTTTGGCCTGAAGTCATACAAATCTTAAATAAAAGGTGGAATGTTTTTATTTTTGTTTGTTTGTTTGTTTTGTCTCAACCACATCTCTGTTCTTGGAATTCTGGGTTAATAGCAGCCTTACTGCAATCTCTGCAGTAAATTGCCAGGAATAGCCACAAGTTCTGCAATATCTTAGTGCAGAAATCTTTCAGTAACCTAACTACAACAACCATACAGACAGAAAGTACAATAGAAGTTACCATGCGCTGGAAGTAGGTGGTAACTTGTTTGCTCATTTAATGGGACAAGGTTTCTGTTTAGGATGATGAAAGATTTTTGGAGATGGACAGTGGTGATGGTTGCACAACATTGTCAATGTTCTTACTGCCCCTTAAAAATGGCTAAATAATAATATCGTTGTTAAGTATCACATGAAAAACAAAAAAAGAGAGAAAAGGAGGAAAAGAAGGATTGAAACAGACAATTTTATCTTATGTATATTCTAACACAACTAAGGAAAAAATAAACCTCACTGAAGAGCATTCTGAGCAGACCCGAAAGTAAAGATGTAAGAGTAACAACAAAATAAATGGAAAAGGAAAGCTTCCCCCCAAGATGTGGAGAGATGAAAGAAATTAGTCCTACTACGTCTCAAGCCCAGTCCAAAGCGTGTATAATTGAACACTTGGCTGTTACACATGAATAGACAAAAAGAAAATGAAATAATATAAACCCTTTGCAGTGGCACAGAATTAAAAGCACAAATTCCACCAAAATACATGTGAAATTTTTGAATATCTCAGTATAAAAAGTGGAAATTTTAATAATGATACTGAGATAACTCAATTGCTATTTGAAAGCATAATAACAGAGCACATCACATGTACATTATACATACATGGACCTTAACATTATTCATGGTATAGGGAAAGGTCATGGAACTTCACTCATAATAAGAGAACTTCACTTAAAAAAACACACTGATGCATGATTTCTCATTTATCTGAGTGATAAATTGATAAGTGATAAAATGAAATTCAATCAGTGTAGAAACTCCCAACAAACAAAAGGACAAGATGGCTTCAAAGTGAATTCTACCAAACATTTAGGGAAGACTTAATGCATATCATTCTGGAAGTATTCCAAAAAATTGCAGAAAAAGGGACACTTCCAAACTCATTCTATGAGGCCAAGGTCACCCTAATACTGAAGTCAGACAAAAATATCCCCCAAAAGACAATTACTGATTAACACTGAAGCAAAAATTCTCAACAAAACATAAGGAAGGGTTTCCCTGGTGGCGCAGTGGTTGAGAGTCCACCTGCTGATGCAGGGGACGCGGGTTCGTGGGAAGAACCCACGGAATGGGAAGATCCCACATGCCGTGTAGCGGCTGGGCCCGTGAGCCATGGTCACTGAGCCTGAGCATCCAGAGCCTGAGCTCTGAAATGGGAGAGGCCACAACAGTGAGAGACCTGCATACCATAAAAAATAAATAAATAAATAAATAAGGGAGCTGAATTCAACAATATATTAAAAGTATTATACACCATGAACAAATGGGATTAATCCAAGGGATGCAAGGATGGTTCAATGTCTGCTAATCAACCAATGTAATACACCATATTAATAAATTAAATATAAAAACCATATGATCATCTCAATAGATGCAGAAAAGCTTTTCACAAAATTCAACATCCATTCAGGATTAAAAAAAAAAACTCTTAACAAAGTTCGTACAGAAGGAACATATCACAACATAACATAGGCCATATATGACAAGCACACAGTTAACAAGATACTCAATGGTGAAATGTTAAAACCATTTCCTCTAAGATCAGGAGAAAGGCACCAATACTGAATCTCACCACTTTTACTCACAGTTTTGGAAGTCCTAGCCACAGCAATCAGACAAGAAAGTTAAATAAAAGGGATCCAAATAGAAAAGAGAGAACAAAACTCTCTCTGTTTGTAGATGACTATATCATATGTAGAGAATCCTAAAGACACTACAAAACCCCACTAGAATGCATCAATAAATTGGGTCAATTTGCAGAATACAAAATTAATATAAATCTGTTGTATTTCTATACACTGACAATGAATTGACAGAAGGAGAAATTAAGAAAACAGTCCAATTTACAACTGCATCAAAAAGAATAAAATGTCTTGCTGTCCATGAAAATTCAACTAACAATCAAGTTAAGAAGAAAAAAAGAATTTTATTTTTGCCAAGCTGAGGATTATAACCTGGGAGACTGGCTCTCAGAAAGCCCTGAAATCTGTTCTTACTATTAGAACTTGAAGATGCAGTCCTTGAGACAAAGGATCATACATCCAAATGACACACTGATATTTTACATAAAGCTCACCATGGATATATAGTCCAAGTGAGCATGTACAAAGCAATCAGCAAGTCACAATGATGCCCTACAGAGTTGGGAAAGAACACTATTCTTTTAAGAAGTTACTTACTGGCTTCAGAAAAAAAAGAAAAGAAAAAAGAAGATCTTTATGGTTTAGCAGGTGCTCCCATCTTTGAGGAGGTCTGGTTATTTTATAATGTTTATCAATATTGCACACTTAAAGGGGAGGGAAGAGACCCAAATGGCCAGAGTAAGAGAATTTTAGGTTTAAATTTTCTTGTCATGCCTTAAGGTATAAATTTTACTTCATCAGTTTTCCCCCTTTGATCATTGATTTTTCAATAGAAAGCTTTAGATAATCAAATGTTGGGTCCCTGATGACTGGGTGGTTGTTTACCTGCCCTGGATCCACTATATTCCTTGATGCCAAGTCTTAATAGTTGGGCTCTTTCTTTCTTTTTAGCCGGTTAGGTTAGTAGAATGTTTGGCAAAGACTGATAGTAAATTCCATGTTGTCCAATTGGACTTATGCCAGTTTTACCCTGTATGTGCATTGTGCATAACCATCATTTTATGTAGAACTATAATTAATATTTTCATGTCATTTAGACATCATTATTTTAGTTGGAGTTTTGAATATACATCAAGAGGCACAAGAGATATTACTGTATACAACATAGTATAGCCAACAACAATAACAATATAATAAGCAGAGATTTCAGTTATGAACCTCAGAACTGAACCATTTACCCAAGGTTTCCCCTGGACTAGTACATGTTAGATTTTTCATGTGAGTTGTTAGATGAGCTATATTAGCGATCTCATCTGGTATGAAAGCACAACATTGTCTGAATTACAGCATGAGTTTCTCTGTGCAAAGTAGTTTTCAAAGTTGAGCCACTTGGTTTTGCAACATCACTTTCCCATCACAGGAATTTCAGAATTGAGTAAATTATTCAAATGTAGTAAACAAACATGGATGTATATGCTGACGGGGAAATATTTTATGACTACACATTTTATAAGGCGACTGACTATGTCATCTAATGCTATTTGGACTAAGGAATTTAGGGATGTCTGCTGTGCTACAATGCTTTTGCAGCCACCAAAGGTGGCTGATATATATCTTTTTTTTGGTCTATATTAAAACATTTTTTAACATCTTTATTGGAATATAATTGCTTTACAATGTTGTGTTGGTTTCTTCTGTATAACAAAGTGAAACAGCTATATGTACACATATGGTGGTAGGATGAATTGGGGGATTGGGATTGATATATATACACTAATATGTATAAAATGGATAACTGACAAAAAAACTGCTGTATTAAAAAAAAAGAATTCAGGGGGTTAGTGTAAAATAAGATGGATGGGAATCAGGAGGAGGCTGGTTAGGAGAATATTCCAGTTGCCTTCTTAGAGATTTAACATGGTTTAGCATGAGGCAGCTGTACGATAAGGAAACAGGAGAAAAAGTAGAAAAATGGAAGGGGTAGATAATGTGAAGGAAAGTAAGGTAGGAAGGATATACACAATCAGTGAAGAAAATTGATGCTTCTGACAAAAATGGGTACAAAAAAATGGGAACTAAAATTCCATGGTAACTTCTTTTTTGTAGGTGAGACTGTAGAATGCAAATGTTCTGGGGCTACTAATTCTGAAAAAACTAGCTTTGGGGAAGTGCCTTGGGAGTTTGGGTGGGGGAGTTTGATGGCAGTACTGGTGCAGGGGGTGGGAGTAGAAGAGGTGGAGGGGGAATTCCTAAGAAAAGGTCACCTGACACAGTTTAATCTTCTTTAAGAAGACTGCTTGGAGTTTCCATACTGGACCACACCTTCCATGTTCTTTCCTTCCTTCTCCCTCATCAGCCCAGTTGGTATATGCACAATTATTCCACAAGACTCAGAAGGCTACACATCTTCTACTGTTTCCCAATAAAAGCCACCGAATGGGTCTTGCCCCCAAAATATGGGCATATGAAAAGTTTAAAATCTCTACCAGAGCCAGCCAGTAGGGACTGGTAAAATAATGAGGGTCTCAGACACTGTCCCTTACTGATCCTCAACACTGGTCAAACCTCTGCCACCATAGGTCTCCCTCAAAACACTATAAAATTCCTGGATTTTTGGTTGCCCAGCCCGCCCACACCAGGACTAAGCAGGTCAGGCCTGAACCTACACACTTCCCTCCCTGAAAAGTTCAGCAACATAGATGGACTTAGACAATATTATACTTAGTTAAATAAGTCAGAGAAAGACAAACACTCTATGATATCATTTATATGTGGTATCTTAAAAACAATACAAATTAATCTATATACAAAACAGAAACAGACTCACAGACATAGAAAACAGATGGTTACCAAAGGGTAAAGGGGGCGAGGGACAAATGAGGGGTATGGGATTAACATATATACACCACTATGTATAAAACAGATAATCAACAAAGACCTACTGTATAGCACAGGAAACTATATTCAGTGTCTTGTAAGAACCTATAGTGGAAAGTAACCTCAAAATATATATTTAACTAAATCACTTTGATGTATAACTGAAACCAACATAATATTGTACATCAACTGTTCTTCAATAAAAAAGAAAGCAATCCTATTTTCAATAGCATAAGAAAACAAAATACATAGACATAAACTTAACCAAGATGGCAAAAGACCCTTTGCTAAAAACTACAAAGCATTGCTGAAATAAATTAAGGAGAGCAAACAGGCATACAGACATCTGTGTTTGTGAACTGGAATACTCAATATGGTTAAAATGTATATATTATCCAAAGAAATCTGTAGATCTAATACAATCACTATGAAAATCTAAAGGGTATGTTTCACAGAAATAGAAAAATAATCCTAAAATTCATGTGGAACAACAAAGGACCCTGAAGAGCTAAAATAATCTTGAGAAAGGAGAACCTTACAATGTCTCATACTTCCTGAGTTAAAACATGTTACAAATCTACAGTAATCAAAACAGTCATAAGACTGGCAAAAAGACATATAGACCAAAGAACAGAATAAAGAGTGCTGAAATTAACCCACATGTATAATCAAACAATCTTCAGGAAGAGTTCCAACACTAGTCAATAAGGAGAGTCTCTTCAAGATGAAACTGAGACCTAATCTTACACCAGACACAAAAATAAAGGAAAAATTGATTAGAGACTTAAATGTAAGATTTGAAACTGTTGAACTTCTACAAGAAATTATAGGGTAAAAGCCTCTGGATATTGGCTTTGGCAACCATGTCTTGGATATGGGACCGAGAGCACAGGCAATTAAAACTAAAGTAAACAAGTGGAACCTACATCAAACTAAAAAAATTGAGGATTCGAGTTTCAAAGTTTAGATTTGCAGGGGAAGAAGGTGAAAGAGACAAAGTTCATGCCAATGCACAATGGAATATTATAAAAAAGGAAATCCTAACTCATAGTAGGTTATGACAACATAGAAGACATTATGTTAAATATAACCCAGATTCAGACAAATACTTCATAAGTACACCTACATAAATAATCCAGCGTAGTCAAACGCATAGGAGCAGATAGAAGAATGGTGCTTGCCACGGGCTGGGTAGAGTCAAGAGGATGAAATGGGAAGTTGCTGTTTGGAGAGTAAACAGTTTCAGTAAAGCAAAATGAAAAAGTTCTAGAGATCTGCTGTACGACAGTGTGTACAGAGTTAACAATAATGAACTATACACTTGAAAATTTGTTAAGAGGGTACATTATATGTTATTTTTTACCACAATACAATCAAATAAATTCCACTTTTATATTATGTATTACAGTTGTCAACTGAAAAAACTGCACAATGTGAGAGCTGTGAGTTAAGTTTATTGGGGGCAAAATGAGGACTATACCCTGGCATGCAGCATCTCAGAAAGCTCTGAGAAACCACTCTGGAGAGGTAAGGGAGGAGTCAGCATATAGGTGGTTTTGGTGAAGTGAGGTATGTTTAACCAAGCACACATATCAGTGGAAGATTGCTGCTAGTCACAAGGAGCAGATGTCCCTGTTAATAATTTTGGTGCTTATCTGAACATGAGGAGATTTAAGATCTGGCCTTATAAAGTTTTCTCCTGAAAACATCTAACTATCTGAAGACCTGCTCTCCTAGTTTTTTCCCAGAGCACAGAGGGCCACATTCCTGATCTCCACCCTGAACTCCTTTTAGGGGTGTTGAAGGTCAAAGACTGCAGTGAACAGTGATCTAATCCTTGTAGAAGTAGATGATCAGTGACAAATTTTTGTCTGCACATTTTACATTAAATGCCTTATTTTTGGGACTTCCCTGGTGGTCCAGTGGTAAAGAATCTGCCTTCCAATGCAGGGGATGTGAGTTCTATCCCTGGTCAGGGAACTAAGATCCCACAGGCCTCGGGGCAACTAAGCCCGCATGCCGCAAACTACACAGCCCATGCGCTCAGGAGCCCACACACCACAACTAGAGAGAGAAAACCCACAGGCCACAGCTAGAGAGAAGGCCACATGCCTCAAGGAAGATGCTGCATGCCTCACTTACGACCTGATGCGGCCAAAAATAAAAATAAATAAATCAAGTAAAAATTAAAAATAAATAGATAGATACACTATTTCTCATTTTATAGTTGATGAAACTGCAACAGAGAGAAGTTGTGTCTTCCTCAAGCTCAAATAACTGGTGGTGGAACTGGAGGTATTTGAACCTCTTATGTGTTGCATTAACAGCAGAGACTCTGAAATCAAATAGCACTGACAGTTACTCATGTGTGTGACCTTGGGAAAAAGCTTAATCTCATGGTGACTCTTTGTAAAATGAATTTTTTCTCCCTCCTAGGAAATAAAATATTACGCCTGATTTCTAAAATTAAATAAATCAAGATGCTCAAAACATTAGCTGACAGTATTAAAGGCATTATTTTAATTGGTCCTCTATAGCACAATAAGATATTGTAAGGTTTCTAAATGTGAAAAGATCTAGTACCTAATAGAGACCTCATCAACAAAAATTGTAGTTGAGGAGTCTGAATGTACAGAATGCTTACTCACTTATTCGATCATTCTGCAACTATGTATAGAGGGACTTCTGCATGCTCAGAGTTCAGGGGCCTAGGGATACAGTAATGTGGAAATCAGACAAAGCACTTGATGTCAGACCTCAACTGTTAAAGGAAGTAATATTGGGGCTGAAACCTTGAATGAAAAGAAGATGCCAGCCGCAACTAAATTTGAGGAGAAGACTTTCTGGGAAGAAGGAACAACAGCCTTGGCTTCTCTCTTACATTGATGTCTCTCTGTTTCTCTCCCTGCCTTCTCTGTCTCTGTTACATTCATGATTTCTGCCTCTGTCCTGATGAGAGTCTAGGGCACCCCCCTACCTCATTTCCCCCCAGATCTGAGTGGTCTCTAACTCAGAGTATATTATATTTTCCCCCTCCTTTCTCTGTTCTGTTTCTCTCAATTCAATATTAATTGAGTAACTCTATGTATAAGGCCTAGTGAACAATAAATACCTATTCCTTGTAAAAGACATATGGCCCCCTGCCCATATCACTGAGCTCATACTGCTCCAGTGGGGCACTGACTAACTTCCAACTGTCAGAGTCTTCATCTCTGCCACAAGACTCCTCGCACACCATGGGAGGCCTAAGTCTAGGTTTTAGTCCCACCCTGTTCATATCTAGCTCCTGGATGTTAAGATCCCCTCTGTACCCACTCTCACTTCAGACCAGCATTGGAAGTTGGTGGCCCACCCACCTGTTAGGCTAGAAGTGGCAGGAATTAACACTGCTGAAAGCAACCCTCAATCAATGACGAATGAGAGCTGATGGATAAAAATTCCTGGCCCCTGGCCCTCAGATGAGATAATTCAAGGTGTGTGCTCCCCACTGGCCCCAGAGCTCCCCGGTGGGATTACAATCCATTTGCCCACCAGTTTAAATGAACTGATAACATTCAAAGGCTGTCTTTTCTTTGTGTCAATTCTTCACTGTCTTACTGCTGCTTCCTAAAATTAGTTCCTAAATCAATAACTCAGTTTGACTTTTTATCTCAAGGTCTGCTTCTGGGGACTCAAACTAAGGTAGTGACTGTCCTCAAGTAGTTTATACGGTGGTGGGTAACACCTAGGGTAAGAAAGCATATACACCAACAAATGAGTTAAGCTCTGCTATTTTACATTCTGCAGTGTATATATGTTGATGCTACTCTCACTTCACCCTGGCTTCCCCGTCCCCATGTCCTCAAGTCCATTCTCTACATCTGCGTCTTTATTCCTCTCTTGCCACTAGGTTCATCAATACACTTTTTTTTTTTTTGGACTCCACATATATGCATTAGCATATGATATTTGTTTTTCTCTTTCTGACTTACTTCACTCTGTATGACAGACTCTAGGTCCATCCACCTCACTACAAATAACTCAATTTTGTTTCTTTTTATGGCTGAGTAATATTCCATTGTATATATGTGCCACATCTTCTTTATCCATTCATCTGTCGATGGACACTTAGGTTACTTCCATGTCCTGGCTATTGTAAAGAGAGGTGCAATGAACACCGTGATACATGTCACTTTTTGAATTATGGTTTTCTCAGGGTATATAATCAACTAATTTAAATGCACTAGAGGGGCATATTGATGGAGGAGGAAAAGGAAGAGAAAGGATGTAGAAAGAGAGAAAGGAAGCAGGGGTAATCGAATACATTCAGTTAATACATTCATCAAGATGAAGGATGGAACCAGATCACGTATGGCTCTAAATGGCATACTAATATTGTCAGACTTTATCCAGAGGAGGATATAAAGTCACAGAAGGGTTTATAGTAGGAAAGTAACCACAGCTTGAGTCCAGCTAAACCATACATCAACTGAGTGACCTCTGGCAAGTCACTTGCTCTCAGAACCTTGGTCTCTTCTAGAAAAAGGGGAATCGTGGTAGTGCCTACCCGAAACAATAACCAAGAGCCTTAAGTTCTGCTATAGTAATAAGAAATGCTGACATATATTGAGAGTGAACTGTATATCCTAGTCACCATAGAGGTATTCTCTTACAGCTGTCTATTGTTTCTATAATGCAGATATTTACTTACTCCACATTACAAAAGGGAACTAAAATTTAAATGTAACACTTAAGATTCATTGAGCTCACATCTCGGCTGGATCACTTAAACTTATTTCATCACTGCTGAAATGCGGAGGATAACAGTGTCTTCATCATTGTTTTGTAAAAACTTAAGCAGGTAAAATATGAAAAACTTTTATAACATAAAGGTAATAAATACATTTTAGATTGTGTTATTACTGTTATTGTTAAAGAGTTTACCAGTTTTCTGGGCTCAGTAATGGACATCTCTGAGATAATGGCTCATAGGTGTAGAAGGGGATTTTTCTAAAAGTATGTGGCATCAGTGATGGTGGTTTGGGATGTGACTAATGGATAAGAGTGTTGGGGAGTGTTAAAAGTTCAGGAAAGTGAGTGATGAGTCTGTGAGGTAAGTAATGGAGGGACTGTGAAGGAAAGGGTTTGTAATCTGTCACAAAAAAATGCACAGATTGTTAGTATACAGTTCAAATATATATATATTAAAAATATAGTAGGTATACTATTTAAATATGCATGTGCATATTTATATAAACTATGTGTATATGTTTAGATATTAACACGTATTTGAGATCTATATGTGTATGTACAGTTATACATATATCTACCTCTGTCAAGATATAGGACATTTCATTATACTTGTTTGGTATTTTAATTAATTCTCGTAAATTACCTTATTCCTTGCTTTAGACAACCACTAATCAGCTTTCCATCACAATACGCTTTATTAGAGGTTTATTTCAAAAGTATCATACACTGTATTCTCTTTTGCCAATGCTGTCACTCAGCATCTTTTTGAGTTTAGTTTATTTGGCACCCATATTGTTTTCCTTTTTGTTGCTGAAGAGCATTCTTTTGCGTGGATATATCTTCTGTATATCACCTACCTGTTGCTGGACATTTCATTATTTTCTATTTTGGCCTGTTATGAATAAACTACAATGAACATATCTGAATACGTCTTTCTTTTCACTTCTTTGATGTATGTATTTAGCAATGAATTGGTGAGTAATAAAGTGTATGTTTCATTTTATGAAAAAATTTGAAAATGTTTTCCAAATTTTAATACTAAGGTATGGTTCAAACTAATATAAACGTTAACCATTTAAAGAGTACAATTTAGTGATGTTTCATATGCATTGTTGCAATGTTGTGCAGAAATCACTTCTATCTAGTTTCAAACATTTTCATCACCCCAGATGAAAATCTAACACTCAGTCTCCTTTTTCACTTTCTGCCATCCATGGCAGTTGGTAATTTGCTGTCTCCATGGATTTATCTATCCTAGATATTTCACATAATTGAAATCATACAATATGTGACTTTTTGTGTCTATCTCTTTCTCATAGTATGTTTTTCAGGTTGATCAATGGTGTATCAGTCAACCAGTTTTCCCTTTTCTCTACATCCTCCAAATATTTGTTTCATGTCTTTCCAGTAATAGTCATTATAAGAGGTGAGAAGTCATATGTCACTGTGGTATTGATTTGCATTTCCCTGATGATTAGTAATGTTGAAAACCTTTTCATATACCTGTTGGCCATCTGTATGTCTTCTGTGGGAAAATGTCTACTCAATTCCTTCACCTGTTTCTTTATTAATTTTTTTTCCCAAAAGAATTGGGATATATGGAAACTAGCTCTAACTTATTCCAATACACCTGTTATAACTTGTGTTGCTCCTCCATATACAATTTTTTTATCATATGGTAGTTCTATTTTTAATATTTTTTTACATCTTTATTGGAGTAAAACTGCTTTACAATGGTGTGTTAGTTTCTGCTTTATAACAAAGTGAATCAGTTATACATATACATATGTTCCCATATCTCTTCCCTCTTGTGTCTCCCTCCCTCCCACCATCCCTATCCCACCCCTCCAGGTGGTCACAAATCACCGAGCTGATCTCCCTGTAATATATGGCTGCTTCCCACTAGCTAACTACCTTACGTTTGGTAGTGTATATATGTCCATGCCTCTCTCTCGCTTTGTCACAGCTTATCCTTCCTGCTCCCCATATCCTCAAGTCCATTCTTTAGTAGGTCTGTGTCTTTATTCCTGTCTTACCCCTAGGTTCTTCATGACATTTTTTTCTTAAATTCTATCTATATATATGTGTGTGTGTGTGTGTGTGTGTGTGTGTGTGTGTGTGTGTGTTAGCATACGGTATTTCTCTTTCTCTTTCTGACTTATTTCACTCTGTATGACAGACTCTAGGTCTATCCACCTCATTACAAATAGCTCAATTTCGTTTCTTTTTATGGTTGGGTAATATTCCATTGTATAAATATGCCACATATTCTTTATCCATTCATCTGATGATGGACACTTAGGTTGTTTCCATCTCCGGGCTATTAGGTCCCATTTGTTTATTTTTGTTTTTATTTCCATGTCACTAGGAGGTGGGTAAAAAGGATCTTGCTGTGATTTATGACATAGAGTGTTCTGCCTATCTTTTCCTCTAAGAGTTTGATAGTTTCTGGTCTTACATTTAGGTCTTTAAACAAGTTTGAGCTTATTTTTCTGTATGGTGTTAGGGAGTGATCAAATCTCATATTTTTACATGTACCTGTCCAGTTTTCCCAGCACCACTTATTGAAGAGGCTGTCCTTTCTCCACTGTACATTCCTGCCTCCTTTATCAAAGATAAGGTGACCATAAGTGCATGGGTTTATCTCTGGGCTTCCTATCTGTTCCATTGGTCTATCTTTCTGTTTTTGTGCCAGTACCATACTCTCTTGATTACTGTAGCTTTGTAGTATAGTCTGAAGTCAGGGAGCCTGATTCCTCCAGCTCCATTTTTCGTTCTCAAGATTTCTGTGGCTATTCGGGGTCTTTTGTGTTTCCATACAAATTGTAAAATTTTTTGTTCTGATTCTGCGAAAAATGCCAGGGGTAGTTTGATAGGGATTACATTGAATCTGTAGATTGCTTTGGGTAGTAGAGTCATTTTCACAATGTTGATTCTTCCAATCCAAGAACATGGTATATCTCTCCATCCATTTATATCATCTTTAATTTCCTTCATCAGTGTCTTATAATTTTCTGCATACAGGTCTTTTGTCTCCTTAGGTAGGTTTATTCCTAGATATTTTATTCTTTTTGTTGCAATGGTAAATGGGAGTGTTTTCTTGATTTCACTTTCAGATTTTTTATCATTAGTGTATAGGAATGCCAGAGATTTCTGTGCATTAAGTTTATATCCTGCTACTTTTCCAAATTCATTGATTAGCTCTAATAGTTTTCTGGTATCATCCTTAGGATTCTCTATGTATAGTATCATGTCATCTGCAAACAGTTACAGCTTTACTTCTTCTTTTCCAATTTGGATTCCTTTTATTTCCTTTTATTCTCTGATTGCTCTGGCTAAAACTTCCAAAACTATGTTGAATAAGATTGGTGAGATTGGGCAACCTTGTCTTTGTTCCTGATCTTAGTGGAAATTCTTTCAGTTTTTCACCATTGAGGATGATGTTGGCTGTGGGTTTGTCATATACGGAATTTATTATGTTGAGGAAACTTCCCTCTATGCCTACTTTCTGCAGGGTTTTTATCATAAATTAGTGTTGAATTTTGTCTAAGGCTTTCTCTGCATCTATTGAGACGATCATATGGTTTTTCTCCTTCAATTTGTTAATATGGTGTATCACGTTGATTGATTTGCGTATATTGAAGAATCCTTGCATTCCTAGAATAAACCCCACTTGATCATGGTGTATGACCCTTATAATGTGCTGCTGGATTCTGTTTGCTAGTATTTTTTTGAGGATGTTTGCATCTATGTTCATCAGTGATATTGGCCTATAGTTTTCTTTCTTTGTGACATCCTTGTCTAGTTTTGGTATCAAGGTGAGGGTGGCCTTGTAAGATGAGTTTGGGCGTGTTCTTTCCTCTGCTATATTTTGGAAGAGCTTGAGAAGGATAGGTGTTATCTCTTCTCTAAATGTTTGATAGAATTCGCCTGTGAAGCCATCTGGTCCTGGGCTTTTGTTTGCTGGAAGATTCTTAATCACAGTTTCAATTTCAGTGCTTGTGATTGGTCTGTTCATATTTTCTTTTCTTCCTGGTTGAGTCTCGGAAGGTTGTGCATTTTAAGAATTTGTCCATTTATTCCAGGTTGTCCATTTTATTGGCATACAGTTGCTTGTAGTAATCTCTCATGATCTTTTGTATTTCTGCAGTATCAGTGGTTACTTCTCCTTTTTCATTTCTAATTCTATTGATTTGAGTCTTCTCCCTTTTTTTTTTGATGAGTCTGGCTAATGGTTTATCAATTTTGTTTATCTTCTCAAAGAACCAGCTTTTAGTTTTATTGATCTTTGCTATCGTTTCCTTCATTTCTTTTTCATATATTTCTGATCTTATTTTTATGATTTCTTTCCTACTGATAACTTTGGGGTTTTTTTGTTCTTCTTTCTCTAATTGCTTTAGGTGCAAGGTTAAGTTGTTTATTCGAGATGTTTCCTGTTCCTTAAGGTGGGCTTGTATTGCTATAAACTTCCCTCTTAGAACTGCTTTTGATGCATCCCATAATTTATGGGTCGTCATGTCTCCATTGTCATTTGTTCCTAGGCATTTTTTTATTTCCTCTTTGATTTCTTCAGTGATCACTTCATTATTAAGTAGTGTATTGTTTAGCCTCCATGTGTTTGTATTTTTTACAGATCTTTCCTGTAATTGATATCTAGTCTCATAGCCTTGTGGTCAGAAAAGATACTTGATACAATTTTAATTTTCTTAAGTTTACCAAGGTTTGATTTGTGACCCAAGATATGATCTATCCTGAAAAATGTTCCATGAGCACTTGACGAAAATTTTTATTCTGTTGTTTTTGGATGGAATGTCCTATAAATATCAATTAAGTCCATCTTGTTTAATGTGTCATTTAAAGCTTGTGTTTCCTTATTTATTTCCATTTTGGATGATCTGTCCATTGGTGAAAGTGGGGTGTTAAAGTCCCCTACTATGACTGTGTTACTGTCGATTTCCCCTTTTATGGCTGTTAGTATTTGCCTTATGTATTGAGGTGCTCCTATGTTGGGTGCATAAATATTTATAATTGTTATTTCTTCTTTTTGGATCGATCCCTTGATCATTATGTAGTGTCCTCCTTTGTCTCAGAATAATAGCCTTTATTTAAAGTTTATTCTGTCTGATATGAGAATTACTACTCCAGCTTTCTTTTGGTTTCCACTTGCATGGAATATATTTTTCCATCTCCTTACTTTCAGTCTGTATGTGTCTCTAGGTCTGAGGTGGGTCTCTTGTAGACAGCATATATAAGGGTCTTGTTTTTGTATCCATTCAGCCAATCTGAGTCCTTTTTGGGGAGCATTTAGTCCATTTACATTTAAGGTAATTATCGATATGTATGTTCCTATTCCCATTTTCTTAATTGTTTTGGGTTCGTTATTGTAGGTCTTTTCCTTCTCTTGTGTTTCTTGCCTAGATAAGATCCTTTAGCATTTGTTGTAAAGCTGGTTTGGTGGTGCTGAACTCTCTCAGATTTTGCTTGTCTGTAAAGATTTTAATTTCTCCATCAAATCTGAATGAGATCCTTGCTGGGTAGAGGAATCTTGATTGTAGGTTTTTCTCCTTCATCACTTTAAATATGTCCTGCCACTCCCTTCTGGCTTGCAGAGTTTCTGCTGAAAGATCAGTTTTTACCCTTATGGGGATTCCCTTGTTTATTATTTGTTGTTTTTCCCTTGCTGCCATTAATATGTTTTCTTTGTATTTAATTTTTGTCAGCTTGATTAATAAGTGTCTTGGCATGTTTCTCCTTGGATTTATCCTGTATGGAACACTCTGTGCTTCCTGGACTTGATTAACGATTTCCTTTCCCATATTAGGGAAGTTTTCAACTATAATCTCTTCAAATATTTTCTCAGTCCCTTTCTTTTTCTCTTCTTCTTCTGGAACCCCTATAATTTGAATGTTGGTGCATTTAATGTTGTTCCAGAGGTCTCTGAGACTGTCCTCAGTTCTTTTCATTCTTTTTTCTTTATTCTGTTCTGCAACAGTTATTTGCATTATTTTATCTTCCAGGTCACTTATCCGTTTTTCTGCCTCAGTTATTCTGCTATTGATCCCATCTAGAGTCTTTTTCATTTCATTTATTGTGTTGTTCATCATTGCTTGTTTCATGTTTAGTTCTTCTAGGCCCTTGTTAAATGTTTCTTGCATTTTGTCTATTCTATTTCCAAGATTTTGGATCATCTTTGCTATCATTATTCTGAATACTTTTTCAGGTAGACTGCCTATTTCCTCTTCATTTGTTAGGTCTGGTGGGTTTTTATCTTGCTCCTTCATCTGCTGTGTGTTTTTCTGTCTTCTCATTTTGCTTATCTTACTGTGTTTGGGGTTTCCTTTTTGCCGGCTGCAGCTTTGTAGTTCCCATTGTTTTTGGTGTCTGTACCCAGTGGCTAAGGTTGGTTCAGTGGGTTGTGTAGGCTTCCTGGTGGAGGGGACTAGTGCCTGTGTTCTGGTGGATGAGGCTAGATCTTGTCTTTCTGGTGGGCAAGTCAGTGTTTTGGGGTGTCTGTGAACTTAGTATGATTTTAGGCAGCCTCTCTGCTAATGGGTGGGGTTGTGTTCCTGTCTTGCTAGTTGTTTGGCATGGGGCGTCCAGCCCTGGAGCTTGCTGGTCATTGAGTGAAGCTGGCTGCTAGTGTTGAGATGGAGATCCCTTGGAGATTTTCGCGATTTGATATTATGTGGAGCTGGGAGGTCTCTTGTGGATTAGTGTCCTGAAGTTGGTTCTCCCAGCTCAGAGGCACAGCACTGACTCCTGTAGCACCTAGAGCCTTTCATCCACATGGCTCAGAATAAAAGGGAGAAAAAATAGAAAGAAATAATTAGTAGAAGTAGAAAGAAAGAAAGAAAGAAAGAAAAAGAAAGAAAGAGAAAGAAAGAAAGGAGGGAGGGAGGGAGGGAGGGAGGAGTGAAGGAAGGAAGGAAGGAAAAATGAAAGAAAGAAAGAAGATAAAGTAAAATAAAGTAAAATAAGATAAAATATAAGAAAGTTATATTATATATAATTATTAAGAAAAAAAATTTTAAATAAAAGGACGGATAGAACGCTAGGACAAATGGTGGAAGCAAAGCTACACAAACAAAATCTCACACAGAAGCATACACATACACACTCACAAAAAGAGGAAAAGGGGAAAAATCATAAATCTTGCTCTCAAAGTCCACCTCCTCAATTTGGAATGATTCACTGTCTGTTCAGGTATTCCACAGATGCAGGGTACATCAAGTTGATTTTGAAGCTTTAATCCGCTGCTTCTGAGGCTGCTGGGAGAGGTTTCCTTTTCTCTTCTTTGTGCTCACAGCTCACAGGGGCTCAGCTTTGGATTTGGCCCCGTCTCTGCGTGTAGGTCGCAGGAGGGCATCTGTTCTTCGCTCAGACAGGATGGGGTTAAAGGAGCAGCTGCTTCGGGGACTCTGGCTCACTCAGGCCAGGGGGAGGGAGGGGTACGGAGTGCAGGGTGAGCCTGCGGCGGCAGAGGCCAGCGTGATTTTCACCAGCCTGAGGCGCGCTGTGCATTCTCCCGGGGAAGTTGTCCCTGGATCCCGGGACCCTGGCAGTGGCGGGCTGCACAGGCTCCCTGGAAGGGGGGTGTGGATAGTGACCTGTGCTCGCACACAGGCTGCTTGGTGGCGGCAGCAGCAACCTTAGCGTCTCATGCCTGTCTCTGGGGTCCGTGCTGTTAGCCGCGGCTCGCGCCGGTCTTTGGAGCTCCTTTAAGCAGTGCTCTGAATCCCCTCTCCTCGCGCACCAAGAAAAAAAGAGCAAAGAAGATGTCTCTCGCCTCTTCGGCAGGTCCAGACTTTTTCCCGGACTCCCTCCTGGCTAGCCGTGGTGCACTAACCCCCTGCAGGGTGTGTTCACGCTGCCAACCCCAGTCCTCTCCTGGTGCTCCGACCAAAGCCTGAGCCTCAGCTCCCAGCCCCGTCCGCCTGGGCGGGTGAGCAGACAAGCCTCTCACGCTGGTGAGTGCCGGTCAGCACCGATCCTCTGTGCGGAAATCTCTCTGCTTTGCCCTCCGGACCCTGTGGCTGTGTTCTCCTCCACGGCTCTGAAGCTTCCCCCTTCCTCCACCTGCAGTCTCCGCTCGAGAAGTGGCTTCCTAGTGTGTGGAAACCTTTCCTCCTCCACGGCTCCCTCTCACTGGTGCAGGTCCCGGCCCTATACTTTTGTCTCTTTTTATTCTTTTTTCTTTTGCCCTACCCGGGTATGTGGGGACTTTCTTGCCTTTTGGGATGTCTGAGGTCTTCTGCCAGCGTTCAGTAGGTGTTCCGTAGGAGTTGTTCCACCTGTAGATGTATTTCTGGTGTATCTGTGGGGAGGAAGGTGATCTCTGCCTCTTATACTTCCGCCATCTTCCCGAAAGCCTCCATATACACTCCTTCACCTGTTTCTTAATCATGTTACTGGTAGTTTTGCTACTGAGATTTTGGAGCTCCTTAATTTTGGATACTAGCACTTTATCACTTTATCATATACATACATAGTCTCTCATTCTGTAGATTGTTTTTTCAATTGTTGTTTCCTTTGCTATGCAGAAACTTCTCAGTTTGACAAAACGGCATTTGTTTGGTTTTTTTGCCTGTTCTTTTTCTTTCATATTTAAAAAATCATTGCCAGGGCCATATCAAAACATTTTCCCCATGTTTTCTTCTAGGACTTTGACACTTTTAGGTCTTATATTTAAGTCTGTAGTGTATTTTTCCTCCGCTTTATTGAGATGTAATTGACAAATAACCTTGTGTAAGTTTCAGGTACTATATCATGACTTGATATATGTATATATTATGAAGTGATTATCAGAATAAGGTGAGTTAACACATCCATCATCTCAGATAATTCCTTTATTTGTATGCTGAGAACATTTAAGGTGTAATCACTTAGAAATTTTCAAGTATACAACAAAGAGTTGTTAACTGCAGTTGCTATGTTATACATTAGAACACCAGAATTACATATCTTATAACATACATAAAGAAATTTGGACCCCTTTGACCAACATTTCCTTATCCCCTCATCCCACCATAACCTGTCAACCACACATCCACTCGCTCTATGACTGGCATTTTAGATTCCGTATACTAGTTAAATCATGTAATATTTGCTTTTGTCTGTCTGACATTTCATTTAACATAATGACCACAAGGTTTATCCGTGTCACAAACCCAGGATTTCCTTGTTTTTTATGGCTGACTATATGTATGTATACAGTAATTCCACTTCCAGGTACTTATGCAAAATAAGGGAAATCACTATCTTGAAGACATGTCAGCAGCCCCATATTCTCATTCACAATAGTCAAGATGTGAAAACTACCTGTCTTTTGTTAGATGAATTCATAAAGGAAAAAAAAATATATATATATATATATATATATACACACACACATACAATATATAGTCATTTGTATGTCTTCTTTGGAAAAATACCTATTCACCTCCTCTGACTATTTAACAATTGAATTATTTCTGTTTTGCTATCAGGATGTATGAATTCCTTAGATATTTTGGTTATTAACACCTTATCTGATGCATAGTTAAAAAATATTTTCTCCCATTCTGAAAGATGTCTCTTCTTTTTGTTGTATGTCCCTTTTGATATGCAGAAGGTTTTTAGTTTGATGTAGTAGTTCCACTTGTTCATTTTCTGCTTTTATTGTTTATACTTTAGGAGTCATATCCAAAAAAAAAAAGAAAAAAGAAAGAAGGAAAGAAAAACTGTTGTCAGGACCAAAGTCAACAAAATTTCTTACTTAAGTCTTTAATCTATTTCACAGAATGGTCTAAGATAGGGATCCAATTTCATTCTTTTACATGTGAATATCCAGTTTTCCTAACACCATTTAGTGAAAAGGCTACCTTTTCCCCATTGGGTAATTTTGGTTCCCTTGTCAAATATTAGTTGACTATATATGCATGAATTTATTTCTGGGCCCTCAATTCTGTCCTATTGGTCTACTATCTGTTTTTATGCCAGTACCTCACCATTTTGATTACTATAACTTTGTAGTATAGTTTGAAAAGAAAGTGTGATGCCTCCAGCTTTGTTCTTCTTACTCAGTATTTCTTCAGCTATTCAGGGTCTTTTGTGGTTTCATATGAATTTTAAGATTATTTTTCTACTTCTTTGAAAAATGCCATTGAAATTTTGATAGGGATTGCATTTAATCCATAGATGGCTTTGGTAGTATGGACATTTTAACAATATGAATCCTTCCAACACATAAAACAGGGTCTTTTCATTATTTGTGTTTGCTTTCATTTCTTTTATCAGTTTTTGCATCAGCTTTTTATAAATACTTTTAAGTATTCAAACGGTTCACCTCCTTGTTTATTTCTAGGTATTTATTCTTTTATATGCTATTATAATTAATAGGATTGTTTTCTTAAATTCATTTTTAAATAATTTGTTGTAAGAAATTATGTAACATAATGTAACAATTTCCTAAGTTTGTTTAAATCATAGAAGCTTGCTGAATTTTTTTATTAGTTCTAAGAGGTGCTTTTTTTTCCCTGAAGTCCTTAGAGGTTCTACATATTTTATATAAAATATATAAACAACAGGGATACAGCACAGGGAATTAGACTCACTATCTTATAATAACTTTTAATGGAAGTATAATCTGTACAAATACTGAATTATTATGCTGTATAACTGAAACTAATGTAATACTTGTAAATCAGCTCTAGAGGTGGGCCTGGAGCCTGTGTATGAGGTGTGGGGCCCAATTCCTGGGTAGATAAAATCAAGACTGGAGCCTTGGTCCAAGAGTATGAGCTTGTCACCAAGGTCCCCTTGGTCAGGCCTAGTGTGGGGTCTTTGGCAAAGTTGGATGCTTACGTTGCTCTCTCATTCCCCCACAAGAGAACTCCTGGGCCAAGAGGATCTCTCTTGACACTGTACTGTATGGACTTGGAGGAGGGGTGATGTAGGTAAAGCGACATAGTTCTTACTCTCCACTTTGATGCTTCTTTTTTCAGTTCTATGTTCCACCTGGGTGCTGTAATCTATCACCTGGATCAGAGAGCTCACATGAAGGTATTTTTGTGCATATATGATTGCCAACTCAATGTTTCTGTGGGGGGATGAAAACTGAAACACTGTCATGTTGCTCATCCCTCCCATTGTTTTTCTACTTTAATTATGACTTTCGTCTCTAATTATAAATGGAGTTGAACATTATTGAAAACATTTGGGGTCTCTTTTTATGTTCCTTTTATTTTGGTGAAGTGTCTATTCATGGAGTCTTCCATTTTTTGTTAAATTTTCATCATTTTCATTCAAATTTTAAGAGTTTTTATATATATTATACATAGGAATAATATATATAGATATTACAAATATTTTGTCCCAACCTCTCAGTTGTCTTTTAAATTAAACAACTGAAATTCCATACATTTAAAATTCAGGTTTTTTGATGTGTAAGTTTATACATCTCATACATGTATTAATTCCTATAATCTCTGCTACCAGCAAAGACAGCTTACAAAAATATTACAATACCCCAGAAAATTCTTCTGTGCTTCCTCTTTGTATTCAGATTCCCTCTCCTCATGCCTACATCCTAAATTATTCACTCTTTATACATTTTTACCTTTTCTAAAATGTTGTATAAATAAAATCATACAGTATATAACCTCTGAGACTGATTTCTTCATGATTAATCTGAGGTATATTCACATTGTTGTACATATCAATAGTTCATTCCTTTTTATTACTGAATAGTGCCCTCTTAAGAAAATATACCACAGTTTTTCTGTTATACTTTGAAGGACATTTGAATTGTTTCCAGTTTTTGGTGATTATGAATACAGTTTACATAAACATTTATGTGCAGCTTTTATGTAAACATAAATTTAATATCTGTGGGATGAATAATTAAAACTGGGAATTCTGAATCAAATCATTAACCTTGTAATTACAAGGAGTAATTTTCAATGTAAATTGTAAAGGTATGATTATGAAAGGAGATAAATATGTTACCCTGACTACAGTAATCATTTCACTATGTATGTATATCAAATTATCATATACACCTAAAATATATACAAATCATTCTTTTTTTTTTAATTCAGAGAAAGATTATCTCTGGGGTACAGGACGGGAAGGCAGTTCAAGAGGGGGAGAGGAGAGTTTTTAATATCAGGTGACATTTTTCTTAACAAATGTTACCTATTTTTTTTTAAAGCTGAACCTACATGTTTCCTGTATGTTTTGAATGTGTGATGTATTTTAAAGTAAAGAAATAAAATTAAAAGGCGAATTTCGGGAGGACGTTCAAGATGGCAGAGGACTAAGACATGGAGATCACCTTTCTCCCGAAAAATTCATCAAAAATACAACTAAGAGGCTTCCCTGGTGGCGCAGTGGTTGGGAGTCCGCCTGCCGAAGCAGGGGACACGGGTTCGTGCCCCAGTCCAGGAAGATCCCACATGCCGCGGAGCGGCTGGGCCCGTGAGCCATGGCCGCTGAGCCTGCGCGTCCGGAGCCTGTGCTCCGCAGCGGGAGAGGCCACGACAGTGAGGGGCCCGCGTACCCAAAAAAAAAAAAAAAAAAAAAAGAATACAACTAAATGTGGAACAACTCCTACAGAACACCTACTGAACGCTGGCAGAAGACCTCAGACCCCCCAAAAGGCAATAAACTCCCCACGTACTTGGATAGGGCAAAAGAAAACAGAATAAACAGAGACAAAAGAATAGGGACGGCACCTGCACCTCTGGGAGGGAGCTGTGAAGGAGGAAAAGTTTCCACATAGTCCCTTCACTGGTGGAGACAGTGGGGTGGCGGTGGGGAAGCTTCAGAGCCATGGACGAGAGCGCAGCAACAGGGGTGCGGAGGGCAAAGTGGAGAGATTCCCTCACAGAGGATCAGTGCCGACCGGCACTCACCAGCCCGAGAGACTTGTCTGCTTCCCCGGCGGGGCGGGCGGGGACTGGGGGCTGAGGCTCCGGCTTCAGAGATCAGATCCCAGGGAGAGGACTGGGGTGAACACAGCCTGAAGGGGGCTAGTGCACAACAGCTAGCCGGGAGGGAGTCCGGGAGAAAGTCTGGACCTGCCTAAGAGGCAGGAGACCATTTTTTGGGGGTGCACGAGGAGAGGGGATTCAGAGCACCACCTAAACGAGCTTCAGAGACAGGCGTGAGACGTGGTTATCAGTGAGGACATCAGAGAAAGGCATGAAACACTAAGGCTGCTGCTGCAGCCACCAAGAATACAGTGTGCAAGCACAGGTCACTATCCAAAACTCCTCTCCTGGGAGCCTGTGCAGCCCGTCACTGTCAGGGTCCCGTGATCCAGGGACAACTTCCCTGGGAGAACACAGGGCACATCTCAGGCTGTTGCAATGTCATGCCGGCCTCTGCCACCCAGCCTCGCCCCACATTCCATACCCCTGCTTCTCCACAGCCTGAGTCAGCCAGAGCCCCTGAATCAGCTGCTCCTTTAACCCCTCCAGTCTGGGTGAAGAAAAGACGACAGAGGGCGACCTATATGCAGAAATGGGACCAAATCCAAGGCTGAGCTCTAGGAGATGTGAGAACAAAAATGAGAAAGGGAAATCTCTCCATGCAGCCAAAGGAGTAGTGGATTAAGTCCCCACAATTAACTTGATGTACCCTACATCTGTGGAATACCTGAACATACAATAAATCATTCCAAATTTGAGGCAGTGGACTTTGGGAGCAACTATAGACTTGGGGTTTTCTGTATGCAACTGACTAGATTATGATTTTTATGTTCATCTTAGTTTAGTTTCTAGCACTTGTTATCATAGGTGGATTTGTTTATTGGTTTGGTTACTCTCTTCTCTTTTTTTATTACTGTTTATATTATAATAATATATTTTTAAATTTTTTTATGTTTAAAACTATTTTTATTTTAATAACTTTTTTCTTTCTTTCTTTTCTTTCTCCCTTTTCTACTGAGCCATGTGGCTAACAGGGTCTTGCTGCTCCAGCCAGGTGTCTAGCCTAAGACTCTGAGGTGGGAGAGCCAGGTACAGGATACTGGACCACCAGAGACCTCCCAGCCCCAAGTAATATCAATCTGTGAGCGCACTCCCATAGATCTCTATCTTAACAGTAAGACCCAGCTCCACTCAACGACCAGCATGCTCCAGAACTGGACACCCCATGCCAAACTAGTACCAAGAGAGGAACACAACCACCCATTAACAGAGAGGCTGCCTAAAATCATAAGTTCACTGACACCCCAAACCACACCACTGGACGCAGTCCTGACCACCACCAACACAAGATCCAGCCTCATCCACCAGAACATAGGCACCACTCCCCTCCACCAGGAAGCCTACACAACCCATTGAACCACCTTACCCACTGGCGGCAGACACCAAAAACAATGGGAATTAAAAACCTGCAGCCTGCGAAAAGAAGATCCCAAACACTGTAATTTAAACAAAATGAGAAGACAGAAATATGCAGCAGTTGAAGGAGCAAGATAAAAATGTACCACACCAAACAAATGAAGAGGAAATATGCAGTCTACATGAAAAAGAATTCAGAGTAATGAGAGGAAAGATCCAAAATCTTGGAAATAGAATGGAGTAAATACAAGAAAGTTTTAACAAAGACATAGAAGAAATAAAGAGCAAGCAAACAATGATGAACAATGCAATAAATGAAATTTTAAAATCTTTAGAAGGAATCAGTAGCAGAATCACTGAGGCAGAAGAACAGATAAGTGACCTGGAAGATAAAATAGTGGGAATAACTACCACAGAGAAAAATAAAAAAAAAAAATGAAAAGAATTGAGGACAGTCTCAGAGACCTCTGAGACAACATTAAATGCAACAACATTCGAATTATAGGGGTCCCAGAAAAGAAGAGAAAAAGAAGGGGAGACTGAGAAGATATTTGAAGAGATTATATTTCAAAACTTCCCTAATATGGGAAAAGAAATAGTCAATTAACTCCAGAAAGCACAGAGATAAATCCAAGGAGAAACACACCAAGACACATATTAATCAAACTATCAAAAATTAAATACAAAGAAAAAGTATTAAAAGCAGCAAGGGAATCACAACAAATAACATACAAGGGAATCCACATAAGGATAATAGCTGATATTTCAGCAGAAACGCTGCAAGCCAGAAAAAAGTGGCAGGACATATTTAAAGTGATGAAAGTTAAAAACCTACAACCAAGATTACTCTACCCAGAAAGGATCTCATTCAGATTCAATTAAGAAATTAAAAGCTTTACAGAGAAGCAAAACTGAGCAAATTCAGCACCACCAAGCCAGCTTTACAACAAATGCTAAAGGAACTTGTCTAGGCAGAAAACACAAGAGAAGGAAAAGACCTACAATAACAAACCCCCCAAAATTAAGAAAATACTAATAGGAGCATACATATTGATAATTACCTTAAATGTAAATGGATTAAATGCTACAACGAAAAGACACAGACTGGCTGAATGGATACAAAAAAGAAACCCATATATATGTTTTCTACAAGAGACCCACTTCAGACCTAGGGACACATACAGACTGAAAGTGAGGGAATGGAAAAAGATAGCCCATGCAAATGGAAATCAAAAGAAAGCTTGAGTAGCAATTCTGTAAGCACACAAAATAGACTTTAAAATAAAGACTACTATAATAGACAAAGAAGGACACTACATATTGATCAAGGGATGAACCCAAGAAGAAGATATAACAATTGTAAATATTTAGGCACCCAACATAGGAGCACGTCAATGTATAAGGCAAATGCTAACAACCATAAAAGGGGAAATTGACAGTAACACAATCATAGTAGGAGACTGTTAACACTCCACTTTCACCAAAGGACAGATCATCCAAACTGAAAATAAATAAGGAAACACAAGCTTTAAATGATATGTTAAACAAGACAGACTTAGTTGATATTTATAGGATATTCCACCCAAAAACAACAGAATGCCCTTTCTCCCCAAGTGCTCGTGGAATATTCTCCAGGATACATCATATCTTGGGTCACAAATCAAGCATTTAAGAAAATTGTAATCATATCAAGGATCTTTTCCCATCACAACGTTATGAGACTAGACATCAATTACAGGGAAAAAATGTAAAAAATACAAATCATGGAGGCTAAACAATACGCTACTAAATAAGCAAGAGATCACTGAAGAAGTCAACAGGAAATCAAAAAATACCTAGAAGCAAATGACAATGAAACACCATGACCCAAAACCTATGGGATGCAGCAAAAGCAGTTCCAAAAGGGAAATTTATCACAATACAACCCTCTCTCAAGAAACAAGAAACGTCTCAAATAAACAACCTAAACTGACACCTAAAGAAATTAGAGAAAGAAGAACAAAAACAAGCAAAGTTAGCAGAATTAAGGAAATCATAAATATCAGATCAGAAATAAATGAAAAAGAAATTAATGAAATGATAGCAAAGATCGATAAAACTAAAAGCTACTTCTTTGAAAAAGTAAACAAAATTGATAAACCATTAGCCAGACTTATCAAGAAAAAAGGGGAGAAGACTCATATCAAAACATTAGAAATGAAAAAGGTGAAGTAAGCGACTGACACTGTAGAAATACAACAGATCATGAGAGATTACTGCAAGCAAATATATGCCAATAAAATGGACAACCTAGAAGAAATGGACAAATTCTTAGAAATTCACAACCTTCCGAGACTCAACCAGGAAGAAATAGAAAATATAAACCGAACAATCACAACCACAAAATTGAAACCGTGGTTAAATATCTTCCAACAAACCAAAACTCAAGACCAGATGGCTTCACAGGCAAATTCTACCAAACATTGAGAATAGCTAACACCTGTCTTTCTCAAACTCTTCCAAAATATAGCAGAGGGAGGAACACTCTCAAACTCATTCTATGAGGCCACCATCACCCTGGTACAAAAACCAGACAAAGATGTCACAAAGAAAGGCCAATATCACTGATGAACATAGGTGTAAAATCCTCAACAAAATACTAGTAAACAGAATCCATTAAAAGGATCATACATTATGATAAAGTGGGGTTTATCCCAGGAATGCAAGGATTCCTCAATATATTTAAATCATTCAATGTGATACACCATATTAACAAATTGAAGGTTAAAAACCACATAATTTCAATACATGCATAAAAAGCTTTCAATAAAGTTCCACACCCATTTACGGTAGAAACTCTCCAGAAAGTAGGCATAGAGGGAACTTACCTCAACATAATAAAGGCTATATATGGCAAACCCACAGACAACACCCTTCTCAAAGGTGTAAAACTGAAACCGTTTAACTAAGATCAGGAAGAATACAAGGTTGCCCACTCTCACCACTGTTATTCAACATAGTGTTGGAAGATTTAGCCACAGTAATCAGAGAAAGAAAAATAATAAAAGAATCCATATTGGAAAAGGAGTAAAACTGTCACTGTTTGCAGATGACATTATACTATACATAGAGAATCCTAAAGATGCTACCAGAAAACTACTAGAACTAATCAATGAATTTGGTAAAGTAGCAGGATACAAAATGAAAGCACAGAAATCTCTTGCATTCCTATATGCCAATGATGAAAAATCTGAAAGAGAAATTAAGGAAAGACTCCCATTTACCATTACAACAAAAAGAATAGGAATAAACCTACCCAGGGAGACAAAAGACCTGTATGAAGAAAACTATAAGACACTGATGAAAGAAATGAAAGAGGATACAAACAGATGGAGAGATATACCATATACTTGGGTTGGAAGAATCAACATTGTGAAAATGACTCTGCTACCCAAAGCAATCTACAGAGTCAATGCAATCCCTAACAAATTACCAATGTCATTTTCCACAGAACTAGAAGAAAAAATTGCACAATGTGTATGGAAACAAAAAGGACACCGAATAACCAAAGCAATCTTGAGAACAAAAAACAGAACTAGATGAATCAGCCTCCTGGACTTCAGACTATACTACAAAGCTACAGTAATCAAGACAGTATGATACTGGCACAAAAACAGAAATATAGATCAATGGAACAGGATAGAAAGCCCAGATGTAAACCCATGCACATATGGTGACCTTATTTTTGATAAAGGAGGAAGAATATGCAATGGAGAAAAGACAGCCTCTTCAACAAGTGGTGCTGGGAAAAATGGACGGCTACATGTACAAGAATGAAATTAGAACACTCCCTAACACCATACACAAAAATAAACTCAAATGGATTAAAGACCTAAATGTAATGTCAGACACTGTCAAACACTTAGAGAAAAATATAGGCAGAACACTCTATGACATAAATCACAGCAAGATTCTTTTTGATCCACCTCCTGGAGAAATGGAAATAAAAACAAAAATAAACAAATGGGGCCTAATGAAACTTAAAAGGTTTTGCACAGCATAGGAAACCATAAACAGGATGAAAAGACAACACTCCAAATGGGAGAAAATATTTGTAAATGAAGCAACTGACAAAGGATTAATCTCCAAAATTTACAAACAACTCATGCAGCTCAAAACCAAAAACACAAACAACAATCCAAAAATGGGCAGAAGACCTAAATACACATTTCTCCAAAGATGATATACAGACTGCCAGGAAACACATGAAAGGTTGCTCAACATCATGAATCATTAAAGAAATGCAAATCAAAACTACAATGAGGTATCACCTCACACCAGTCAGAATGGCTATCATCAAAAAATCTACAAACAATAAATGCTGGAGAGGTTGTGGAGAAAAGGGAACCCTCTGGCACTGTTGGTGGGAATGTAAATTGTTACAGCCACTATGGAGAACAGTATGGAGGTCATTAAGAAACTAAAAATAGAACTACCATATGACACAGCAACGCCACTACTGTGCATATACCCCGAGAAAGCCATAATTCAAAAATAGTCATGGACCACAATGTTCATTACAGGTCTATTTACAATAGCCAGGACATGGAAGCAACCTAAGTGTCCATCAACAGGTGAATGGATAAAGAAGGTGTGGCATATATATACAATGGAATATTACTCAGCCATAAATAAAAATGAAATTGAGTTATTTGTAGTGAGGTGGATGGACTTAGAGTCTGTCATACTGTGTGAAGTACGTCAGAAAGAGAAAAACAAATACTATACGCTAACACATATATATGGAATCTAAAAAAAAAAGATTCTGATGAACCTAGGGGCAGGACAGGAATAAAGATGCAGATGTAGAGAATGGACTTGAGAAGATGGGGAGGGGAAAGGGTAATCTGGCATGAAGTGAGAGAGTCGCATGGACATATATACACTACCAAATGTAAAATAGATATCTAGTGGAAAGCAGCTGTATAGCTAGGGAGATAGTTCAGTGCTTTGTGACCACCTAGTTGGGTGGAATAGGGAGGGTGGGAGGGAGATGCAAGAGGGAGTGGATATGGGGATATATGTATACGTACAGCTGATTCACTTTGTTATACAACAGAAACTAACACAACATTGTAAAGCAATTATACTCCAATATAGATGTTAAAAAAAAAAAAGAATATGCTGTCTACAACAGCCATTTTAACTTTAAGGACACACATAAGCTGAAGGTGAGGGAATAGAAACAGATAGTCCAAACAGCTTCCAAACAAGAGCAGGACTGGCTCTCCCAATCACAGGTAATACAGACTTTCAGTCAAAATAGTTCACAAGAGATAAAGAAGATCGTTATACAGTGATAATGGGTCAATTTATCAAGAGGATATAATAATTGTAAATATATATGTACTGAATGTTGAAGGATTAAATAAATATTTAAATCAACCATTAACAGATCTGATAGGAGAAATCAACAGTAAAAATAATAATAGTAAGGAACTATGTCATCCCACTTTCTACCTTAGAAAATAAATAAAGACACAGAATGGACCTAATAAACTTATATAGAACTTCCATCCAACAGTACCAGAATACACATTCTTCTTAAGTGCTGATGGAACATTCCTCAGGATAGACCCTGTCTTGGGACATAAAGCAAGCCTTAACAAATTTAAGATCAAAACTACATTGAGCATCCTTTTTGATCATAACGTTATGAAGCTAGAAATCAATAACAAGAGAAAAAGTGAAAAATTCCTAATATGTAAAATTATACAGCACACACTGAAAAAATCAATGGGTCAAGGAAGAATTCAAAAGGGAAATCTGAAACTATCTTCAGACAGACAAAAATGACAACATACCAGAACTTTGGGGATGTAGCAAAATCAGTCTAAGGAATGATTTTTTTTTTAGCAATCATAAATTCTTATATTAAGAGAAAAGAATGATCTAAAATAAACAACTTATCCTTATACCTGAAGGACTAGGAAAAAAGAGTTAAGCTTTTAAAAAAAAATTAAGCTCCAAGAATAAAAGGAAAAAATAAGAAAGTTTCAAATGGAAATGAATAAAATAAAAATCAGATAATTACGAAAAAACTGAATCCAAGAATTGGTATTTGGAAAGGATAATAAAATTGACAAAGCTTTAGCTAGACTAACAAAGAGAAAAATAGAACTTGATAAATAAAACTTTAAATGAAAGAGGAGAAATTGCAACTGACACCATAGCATACAAATCATTATAAAGAATGCTAACAAACAGGGTGACAAAAATGGATAAATCTCCACCAACACCAATATACAATGTACCAAGATGGAATCATGAAGAAGTCAAAAAACAAAAAAAAATCTTGATCATACAAATAATGACTTATGAAATTGATGCAGTATTCAAAACTCTCCCAACAAAGAGAAACCCAGGATCAGATAGTTTCATGGGTGAATTCTACTGAACATTTAATGATGATTTATTGCCAGTCCTTCCCAAACTCTCTCAAATAACTAAAAAAGAGGCAACATTTCAAAACTCATTTTATAAAACCAGCATTTTCCTGATTAACAAAGCTAGATAAGGACATAATAAGGGAAAAACAACAACAATAAACCCAGAACTTACAGGCTAATATCCTTGTACATCTAGATACAAAAATTCTCAACAAAATTCTAGCAAACCAAATTCAATAGCACACTAAAAGGATCAACATGATAAGGTGGGATAATTCCTGGGGATGCAAGGGAAGTTAACATTTTCAAATCAATAAATTTAATTAACCACATGAATAACATGCAGAAGAAGTGTTTGAAAGAATTTTTTAAACTTTCTTGATTAAAGCTCTCAACTAACTGGGTAGAGAAGAAACATTTTAAATGTAATAAAGGTCATATATTAACAAGCCCACAGCTAACATCATATTCATGGTGAAAAGATGAAAACTTTTCCTCTAGGACAAGAACAAATAAAAAATGCCCACCCGCACCATTCCTCTTCAACGTAGTATTAGAATCCCTAGCCAGAACCATTAGGCAAGAAAAAGAAATAAAAGGGATCAAAAGTGGAAAGGAAGAAGTAAAACTGTCTCTGTTTGAAGATGACATATTCTGTATGCAGGAAATCCTAAAGACTCCACCAAAAACCCCATGAAACTGTTAGAACTAATAAATGAATTCAGTAATGTTGTTGGATATGAAATACAAAATTAGTTGCATTTCTATGCACTAACAAGAAAATAGCTGACAGAAAATAAAGAAAATGCTTCCATTTACAACAGCACCAAAAACAATAAAATCTTAGGAATACAGTTAAGCAAGGAGATAAAAAACCTGTACACCAAAAAATAGGACATTTACAAAAACTGAAGAAGACACAAATAAATAGAAAGCTATCACATGTTTATGAATTGAAAGAATGAATACTGTTAAAATGTTCACGCTACCTAAAGCTATCTATAGATTCAATAGAATCCCAATCAAACATTCAATGGCAATTTTCCTAGAAATAGAATAACAATCCTAAAAAATCCTAAAAAATTGCACAAAACAACAAAGGACCCTGAAAATAGCCAAAGCAATTTTGAGCAAGACAAACAAAGCTGGATGCATCTCACTTCCTGGTTTCAAACTATAATACAAAGTTACAGTAATCAAAATAGTGTGAGACTAGCATAAAAACAGACAATAGACCAATAGAACAGGACTGAGAGCTCAGAAATAAACTCATGCATGTACAGTCAACTAATATTTGACAAGAACGTCAAGAATAAACAATGGAGAAAGAACAGTCTTTACACTAAGTGGTGTTGGAAAAACTGGATATCCACATGGAAAAGAATAAAACTGAACACCCATCTTAGACCACTCAAAAATTAACACAAAATGAACAGAAATCAGAAAATCCCTAGAATAAAACAGAAAAAAATCTCCCTGACATTTGTCTCAGCAATGACTTTTATGGATATGATACCAAAAGTACAGGGAACAAAAAGAAAAATCAACATGTGTGACAACATCAAATTAAAAAGCCTCTGCACAAAAAGAAACTTGAACAGAGTGAAGAGGCAATGGAATAGGAGGTATAAGAATTCTCCTATGGAATGGGAGAAAAGATTTGCCAACTACATGCCAGCTAAGGGACTAATGTCCAAACACAAAGGACTCAATCTTTTTTAAAAAGTTGAATAATCTAATTTAAAAGTGGGCTGAAGACCTTAGCAGACATATTCCCCCCATAGGAGACCTACAAATGACGAACAGACACATGAAAATATGCTCAACATCTCTAATAGTAAGAGAAATGCAAAATAAAACCACAATGAGATATCAACTCACACATTTTAGAATGGTTATTATGAAAAAGACAAGACATAAAAGTGTTGTCAAGCATGTAGAAAAAAGGGAACACTTACAGACTGTTGATGGGCATGTAACTTAGTACAACCACTATGGAAAATAATTCGGATGTTCCTCAAAATACTAAAAATAGTACCACCATATAACCTAGCAATTCCATTTCTGAATTTACATATTTCAAGGAAATGAAATCAGTTACTTTACAGAGATATTTTCACTCCCATGTCCACTGTATTAATATCTAGCTAAAATATGCAAGGCATAGTCACTAAGTGTTTATCAATGGTTAAATGGATTAAGAAATGTATATATTACCATAATGGATATTATAGAGCCATATAAAGGAAATCCTGCAATTTGTGACCACATGGAATAAACTTGCAGGCATTATGCTTAGTGAAAAAATCAGAGAGATAAAGACAAACTCTGTGGTCCCACTTATTTATGAAATCTAAAGTGCTGAGGTCATAAAAACAGAGAGTGTATATGTATTTAATAGGTGTGGGGTTGGGAGAAATAGGAGGTGATGGTCAAAGAGTACAAATTTCCTGTTATAAAATGTGTAAGTTCTTGGGATCTAAAGTACAGCATAGTGACTTAGTTAACAATACTTTATTGCATATTTCAAAGTTACTAGGAAAGTAGATCTTAAATGTTCTTACAGCACACACACAAAATTGGTAACTATGTGAGGTGATAGAAGTATTAACTAACATTATTGTGGTATTATTTCATAGCATAGATGTAAATCTAATCATCATGCTGTGTACCTTAAAATTACCAAGGTTATATGTCAATTATATCTCAATAATGTTGGGGAAAATGATTTAAAGATAAGACCCAAAAGTTTCAAAGCCCTTGAGAAAAGGTAAGGAACAAACTTCTCAAGATTGGCCTTGGCAATAATTTCTTGGCTATGACAGCAAAAGAGCAGGCAACAAAATCACAAGTAAAGTGAAGTGAAATTGAAATGAAACATTCCTACATAATAAAGGAAACAACAGAATTAACAGGCAATCTACAGAATAGTATAAAATATTTACAAACACATACCTGATAAGGGGTTAATATCCAACATACATTAAGAAAGTGCAAAAACTCAGTAGTGGGATATCACCTCATACCTATTAGATTGGCTATTTTCAAAAAAGAGAAGATAGCAGGCGTGACAAAAAGGAACACTCCTACACTGTTGGGAATGCAGATTGGTGCAGCCACTGTAGAAAACAGTTTGGAGCTTCCTCAAAAAGGTAAAAAATAGAACTACCAAGTCATCCAGAAAAACCTCTTTGGGTATTTATATAAAGGAAGCAAAAACACCGACTCAAAATATATCTGCATCTCATGTACACTGCACCATCATTCTCAAATGCCAACACAGGAAAACAACACACTTAGGTTGAATAGATGGATAAAGGAAATATGGCACAGAAAAGTATTTTGTGTGGCAGAAAAAAATTGTGGCGATAAAATGTTATTCAGTCATAGTAGAGGGAAAATGCTGTCTTTTGTAACAAAATGGGTTGACCTTGAGGGCATTATGTTAAGTGAAGTAAGTCAGACATATAAAAACAAACACGGTGTGATCTCACTTATATCACAAAAACAAAAAACAAGCCAAACATATAGAAACAGAATATTGTGTTTGCCAGCAGCTGAGGTTTGAGGGCAATGGAAAGATATTCATCCAGTTATATAAGTGCTGTGGATCTAATAATCAGCATAATGACAGTAGTTAACAATACCGTATTGCATACAGGCATAACTTGGTGATGTTTCGGGTTTGGTTCCCGACCACTGCAGTAAAGCAAATATCGAAAAAAGTAAGTCACACAATTTATTTGGTTTTCCAGTGCATATAAAAGTTGTTTAAACACTACTGTAGTGTATTAATTTTTATGCAATAGTATTATGTCTAAAAAACACTGTACATACCTTAATTTTGAAATACTTTATTGCTAAAAAATGGTAACCATCATCTGAACTTTCAGTGAGTCATTACATTTTGGATGGTGGAGGCTCTTGCCTTGATCTTGATGCCTGCTGACTAGTTTCATGTTGGTTGCTGAAGGTTGGGGTGCGAATTTCTTAATATCAGACAATGAAATTTGCTGCATCAAATGAGTTTAGGTAATATTCTAAATCCTTTATTGTCATTTCAACAGCCTTCACAGCATCTTCACCAGGAGTAGATTCCATCTCGAGAAACCATTGTTTTGGCTAACCTATAAGAAGCAACTCTGCATCTTTTAAAGTTTTATCATGAGACTGCAGCAATTCAGTCACAACTTCAGGCTCCACTTGTAATTCTGGTTCTCTCACTGTTTCCACTAAATCGGCAGAGACTTTCTCCATCGAAGTCATGAACCCCTCAATGTTATCCATGAGGGTTGGAATCAACTTTTTCCAAACTCCTGTTAGTGTTGATATTTTGAGTTCTTCCCATGAATCATGAATGCTCTTATGGCAGCTAGAATGGTGAATCCTTTCCTGAAGGTTTACAATTGATTTTATCCAGAACTCTCAGAGCAAACATCACCTCATAAGCTATAGTCTTATAATGTGTATTTTTTAACAAAGCCTTGAAAGTCAAAGTGACTCCTTGACCCTTTGGCTGCAGAATGGATGTTGTATAAGCAGGCATGAAAACATTTATCTCATTGTACATCTTCATCAGAGCTCTCAGGTAACCAAGTGCATTGTCAATGAACAGTAATATTTTGGAAGGAATCTTTTTACCTGAGGAGCAGGTCCAACAGTAGGCTAAAAAAATTAAATATATGCTATAAAAGGATGTGCCATCCTTAGGCTTTGCTGTCACATTTACAGAGCACAGGCAGAATAGATATAGCATAATTCTTCAGGGCCCTAGGATTTTCAGAATGGTAAGTGAGCTTCATCTTCATCTTAAATTCGCCAGCTGCATTAGCCCCTAACAAGAGTCAGCCTGTCCTTTAAGGCTTTGAAGCCAGTAATTGACTCCTCCTCTGTAGCTAGGAAAGTTCTAGATGGCATCTTCTTCCAGTAGAAGGCTGTTTCATCTACACTGAAAATCTATTGTTTAGTGTATCCACAATCATTAATGATATTAGCTAGATCTTCTGGATAACTTCCTGCAGCTTCTATATCAGTACTTGCCGCTTCAGCTGGTACTTTTGATGTTATGGAGACAATTTCTTTCCTTAAACTTCATGAACCAACCTCTGCTAGATTCAGACTTTTCTTCTGCAGCTTCCTCATTTCTTTCAGGGTTCATAGAGGAGAGTTAAGGCCTTGCTCTGGATTGGATTTTGGCTTAAGGGAATGTTGTGGCTGGTTTGATCTTCTATCCAGACCACTCAAACTTTCTCCACATCACCAAGAAGGCTGCTTTGGTTTCTTATAATTTGTGTTTGCTGGAGCAGCACTTTTAATTTCCTTCAAGAACTTTTCCTTTACATTTACAACTTGGCTAATTACTTGGCACAAGAGGCTTTCAACATGTCTTCCTCACTAAGCTTAATCATTTCTAACTTTTGATTTAAATTGAAAAACATGCAACTCTTCCTTTTTATTTGAATTGGCCTACATTCAATTCCTTCCCTCAAGGGTGTAGTTACAATAGTAACATCAAAGGTCACTGATCACAGATCACTATAACAAATAAAATAATAATGAAAAAGTATGACATAATGTGATAATTACCAAAATGTGACAGAGACGTGAAGTGAGTAAATGCTGTTGCAAAAGTAGTACCAATAAACTTGCTTCATGTTTATGGATTGCCATAAACTTCAATTTGTAAAAACACACAATATCTTTTAAGTACGATAAAGTAAAATATGCCTGTATTTGAAAACTGCAGAGAGTAAATCTTTTATGGATTGCCATAAACTTCAATTTGTAAAAACACACAATGTTTTGAAAACTGCAGAGAGTAAATCGTGAGTATTCTCACCACACACAGAAAATTGTAATGATGTGAGGTGAGGAATGTGTTAACTAACCTTTCATGGTAGTTATTTTGCAGTATACAGATGTATCAAATCATCACATTATACACCTTAACGTATGTAGTATATTGCAATAAAACTGAAAAAAACTTTAAAAAACAAAAAAGTTATTCTCTCAAATTTTGGGTAAAGTTATTAGAAGGAAAAAAACATAAAATTATTAGATTTTCAAATTATATTACTCCTTAGAGTTCTTGATCCCAAATGGCTATTGCTTTCCCAATAATTTAAAAAAAAAAAAAAAAAGTAGGGGCTTCCCTGGTGGCACAGTGGTTGAGAGTCCGCCAGCTGATGCAGGGGACACGGGTTCGTGGCGCAGTCCGGGAAGATCCCAAATGCCGCGGAGCGGCTCGGCTCGTGCACCATGGCCGCTGAGCCTGTGCGTCCGGAGCCTGTGCACCACAACGGGAGAGGCCACAACACTGAGATGCCCGCGTACCACAAAAAAAAAAAAAAAAAAAAAAAAGAATCCTTAAAACTCAAAATTAAAAAGACAACCAATCCAATTAGCCAATTAAAAGAGATGTTTGACCAAAGAGGATAGTCACATGGGAAATAAACACATGAAAAACCATTCAACAGTATTAGTCATATCACTGCAAACATATTAAAACACCTAATATAAAAAGTAGTGACAATAGCAAATGCTGGTGAGGAGGCAGCAAAATTGGATCACTTATACATTGCTGGTCAGCATGTAAAATAATACATTCACTCTGCAAAAGAGTTTGGCAGTTTCTTATAAATATAAACATGCAGTTACAACAAATCCCTGCAATTGTACTCTTGGACATTTGTGAAAACTTGTTTTTGGAAAAACCTGTACATGAAGGTTTACAGTAGCTTTATTCCTAATAACTAAAAACAGAAACTATCTTATATGAACTTCAGTTGTGAACTGGCAAACAGACTGTCGTATAGTCATAGCATCGGTACTACACAGCAAGTAAAAGGAACTATTAAGACAGGCTATAATTGGATGAATCTCCAGGAAATGATACTGAGTTTAAAACGTTAATCTCAAAAGGTCACATACAGTTTGATTTCATCTAAAAACACTCTCAAAATGAAAACAGTATAAGAATGGAGGACAGATTAGTGATCATCAAAGGCAAGGAAGGTACTGGAGAGCAGAGGGAAGTGAATGTGACTTTAAAAGGTCAACAAAGCCAGGTGAGAGGTTTGGGGGGCAGGGGGATGGCATTTTAGATATAGAGGTTCAAAAAACGCCTTTCTAAGTACATACTCTTTTTGTAGACATCTAAATCTTAAGTCATTCTTGAGGAAAACTAGAGGAAAGGCACATACAGGTGCTGAAGAAGGAGATGTCTAGCATGTTAAAAAAATATTAATGCAGTCAGTTTGGCAGGATCAGAACTCATGAAATAGTAGTACCCCTATTCCCTTAGTAGTAGAAAATGAAACAGTATGAATAGTAGAACATGAAATTAGGAAGTATGGTGACTGAATTTCCCAAGAGTACCACAACGAATTATCATAAATTGGGGCTTCAAACAACCGAAATTGAATCTTTCACAGTTCTGGATGCTAGAAGTCTGAAATAGGATAGTGGCAGGGCAATGCTCCCTCTGAACACTCTAGGAAGGAATCCTTTCTTGACTCTTCTAGCATCTGGAGGTAGCTGGCAATCCTTGGCTTTTTTTGGTTTGCAGTTGCATTACTGCAGTGTGTGCCTCTCTCATCTCATAGTGTTCTGTTAACGTCACAATGCTTCCTTCCATGCATGTTTGTGTGTGTGTCCAAATTTCCCTTTTATAAGAACACTAGTCATATTGGATGAGAGCTCACCCTCTCATGATCTCATTTTAACATAATATCATCTGTAAATAAGGTTACTTTCTAAAGTACTGGTGGTTAGAGGTTCAATATGTCTATTTTGAGGGACTGTAATTCTACCCGTAACAGTGAAGGATTTTTAGGTTATTTTTAGGGACAACTTTTAAAGACTGACTGCATTACGCAGAGACAAACTGAATGATTCTGACAAAATTGCAGGATTTGACTTAGATTTTAACAGAATTCCTGTGGCTATTGTTTGGGGAATAAACCATAGGGAAATAAATGCAGATATGGCAGAGTGTAAAGACAGCTCCAATAATCCAGGCAAGAAATAATGGTGATGACGCAGAATGTTTTTAGTAGAATCTTCCCAATTTCATTTTCTTTGACTAACATCTCTCACCAAGACTATTTTCCTAACTTTACTAGTCTTTCTGATTTCATATTTATTATTTTCTCTATAATTTTTCTGGCTGTTTTTAACCTTATTTTTTCATTTTGTGTGAAATATTTATCAATGCTGGTGTAATATCTAAGCCATTGCCATTTTGCTGTTCTTAGTTTTAATGTCCATTTACTAATCTATTTTTATCAAATCAATAACATCATGGAAGTTCTATCAAGTGTGTTGATTGCCACAGGATAGAACACGTACATTTTATTTTATTTTCTCCTTTGCCTTGACACAAGTTAAAAGCTTATGTTAATTTGGACTGAATAACTTAATATGAGGGATTTGAAGGTCTCTCGGGATTTAACAAAAATTATTTCCACTGCAGCAAAAATTCTTCACTTTGTTACAATGTAGTAGCAGTATAATTTTATTAATTGGTACATATATCCCTTCTGGAACATTTAAAACTCATAAGATAGATTTATTTCAACAACTAGTAATAACTGCCACTGAAAACTCACTGACTCAACATTTGCAAATACGACTATTTCTTTTTTTTTTTCAAATATGTGAAACAACTTTATAAATTGTACTTACCTGACCAGTTGCACAAAAGTATTTGCCTTTCCCACTACTGCTAACAAATTACATTTTTCCCCTAATGCCTTTAAAATTATTTCAGATTCTTTTCCATTATAGGATTTTTTTCCATTATAGGTTATTACAAGATATTGAACATAGCTCTCTCTGCTATACCATAGGTCTTCGTTGTTTATCTGTTTTATATATGGTAGTGTGTATCTGTTAATCCCAAAATCCTAATTTATCACTCCCATCCTTTCCCCTTTGGTAACCATAAATTTATTTTCTATGTCTGTGAATCTGTTTGTGCTTTGTAAATAACTTCATTTGTATTATTTTTTAGATTCCACATATATGATATCATATAATATTTGGCTTTGACTTAACTTCAGTTAGTATGATAATCTCTAGATCCATGCATTTCCATCCATACATGCAAATGGTAGTATTTCATTCTTTCTTATGGCTGAGTAATATTCATTATATATACATACCACATGTTCTTCATCCATTCATTTGTTGCTGGACACTTAGGTTGCTTTCATTTCTTGGCTATTGTAAATAATGCTGCTATGAACATAAGGGTACATGTATCTTTTCAAATTAGTGTTTTCATCTCTTCTGGATATATGCCCAGGAGTGGGATTGCTGGATCATATAGTAACTCTATTTTTAGTTTTTAAAGGAACCTCCATACTGTTTTCCATAGTGGTTGAACCATCTTATGCATTCCCATCAATAGTATAGGAGGGTTCCCTTTTCTCCATGACCTCTCCAGCATTTATCTACAGACTTTTTGATGCTAGCCATTCCGACCAGTGTGAGGTGATACTTCATTGTAGTTTTGATTTGCATTTCTTTTTTTTCAGCTTTATTGAGATATAATTGACAAATAACATTGTATAAGTTTAAGTGATTTGATATAAATATATATTGTGAAATGATTACCACACTTAGGTTAGTTAACAGATTCATCTCACATATTTATCTTTTTGTGTGTGTGTATATGTGGTTCTAACATGTAAGATCTACTCTCAGCAATTTTTAAGTATACAGTACAGTGTTAACTATAGTCACTGTGCTGTACATTTTTAAAATTTATTTATTTATTTATTTGTTTATTTATTTTTATTTTTGGCTGTGTTGGGTCTTCGTTACTGTGCGTGGGCTTTCTCTAGTTGTGGCGAGTGGGGGCTACTCTTTGTTGCAGTGTGTGGGCTTCTCATTGCAGTGGCTTCTCTTGTTGAGGGGCTCTAGGTGCGTGGGCTTCAGTAGTTGTGGCATGCGAGCTCAACAGTTGTGGCTCATGGGTTCTAGAGTGCAGACTCAGTAGTTGTGGCTCACAGGCTTAGTTGCTCCATGGCATGTGGGATCTTCCCAGACCAGGGCTCAAACCCATGTCCCCTGCATTGGCAGGTGGATTCTCAACCACTGCTCCACCAGGGAAGTCCCCCATGCTGTACATTTGATCCCCAGAACTTATTCATCTTATAACTGTAACTTTGTACCCTTCAACAAATATCTTCCCATTACCCCAGTGCCTGGTAACCACCCTGTTTCTATGAGTTTGACTTTTTTAGATTCCACATATAAGTGAAATTGTGCAGTATTTGTCTTCCCCTTACATATATATATATACATAAATATATAACATTTTCTTCAGTTACACATATATTTTTTTTCACATTCTTTTCTATTATGTTTTATCACAGAGTACTGACTATAGTTCTCTGTGCTATACAGTAGGACCCTGTTGTTTATCTATCCTGTATATATTAGTTTGCATCTGCTAATCCCAAACTCCCAATCCTTCCCTTCCTCACCTCCCCTCTCCCTTGCCACCACAAGTCTGTTCTCTATGTCTGTGAATCTGTTTCTGTTCTGTAGAGATGTTCATTTGTGTTGTATTTTAGTTTCACATGTAAGTGATATTAAATGGTATTTGTCTTTCTCTTTCTGAATTTGCTCGGTATGATAATCCATCCATGTTGCTGCAGATGGCATTATTTCATTCTTGTTAAGGCTTAGTAGTATTCCACTGTATGTATATGTATGACATCTTCCTTATCCATTCACCTGTCAATGGACATTTAGGTCACTTCCATGCTTTGGCTATTGTAAATAATGCTTCTATGAACATAGGGGTGCATGTATCTTTTCGAATTATAGTTTTGTTTGACGCATGCCCAGGAGTGGGATTGCTGGATCATGTGGCAACTGTATTTTTAGTTTTTTGAGGAGCCTCCATAGTGTTTTCCATAGTGGCCTAAACAAGTTACATTTGTACCAACAGTGTAAGAGGGTTCCCTTTTCTCCACACCATCTCCAGCCTTTGATATCTGTTGAATTTTAATGATGGCCATTCTGACTACAGTGATGGTGATACCTTATTGTAGTGTTGATTCACATTTCTCTAATAATTAGCAATGTTGAGCATCTTTTCATGTGCCTGTTGCCCACCTGTGTGTCTTCTTTGAAGAAATGTTTGTTTAGGTCTTCTGCCCATGTATTTGATTGGGTTGTTTGGTTTGGGGTTTTTTTTTTTTTTTGATATTCTGCTGTATGAGCTGTTTGTATATTTTGGAAACTAATCCATTGTTGGTCACATTGTTTGCAAATTTTTCCTCCCAAACCATAGGTTGTTTTTTTGTTTTGTTTATGGTTTCCTTTACTGTGCAAAAGCTTTTAAGTTGGACTAGGTCCCATTTGTTTTTTTATAAATTTATTTATTTACCTATTTTTGTCTGTGTTGGGTCTTTGTTGCTGCATGCAGGCTTTCTGTAGTTGCAGTGAGCAGGTGTTGCTCTTCATTGCGGTGCGCAGGCTTCTCATTGTGGTGGTTTCTCTTGTTGCACAGCGCTGGCTCTAGGTGTGTGGGCTTCATTAGTTGTGGCTCGCAGGCTCTCGAGTGCAGGCTTAGTAGTTGTGGTGCATGGGCTTACTTGCTCTGCGACATGTGGAATCTTCCCAGACCAGGGCCTGAACCCGTGTCCCCTGCATTGGCAGGTAGATCCCTAACCACTGCACCACCAGGGCAGTGCCCCCATTTGTCTTTTTTTTTTTTTTTTTTTGTCTTGGGAGACTGATCTAAGAAAATTTTGCTATGATTTATGTCAGAAAATGTCTTGCCTATGTTCTCTTCTAGTTTTATGGAGTCATGTCTTATATTTAAGTCTTTAAGCCATTTTGATTTTATTTTTGGGTATGGTGTGAGGGAGTGTTCTCTCATTGATTTACATGTGGCTGTCCAACTTTCCAAACACCACTTGCTGAAGAGACTGTCTTTTTTCCCTTGTATATCCTTGCCTCCTTTGTCAAAGATTAGTTAACCATAGGTGTGTGGGTTTATTTCTGGGCTCTCTATTCTGTTCCATTGATCTATATGTTTGTTGTGCCAATACCATGCTCTTTTGATTACTTTATCTTTATAGTATTGTCTGAAGTCTGGGAGGGTTATGCTCCCAGCTCTTTTGCCTTTTCCTCAGGATTATTTTGGCAATTCTGGGTCTTTTGTGGTTCCATATAAATTTTAGGATTATTTGTTCTAGTTGTGAAAAATGTCAAGGGTAATTTGATAGGGATTGCATTGAATCTGTATCTTGCTTTGGGTAGTATGATCATTTTAACAATATTAATTCTTCCAATCCAACAGCATGGAATATCTTTCCATTTCTTTGAATCATCTTCAGTTTCCTTTATCAGTGTTTTATAGTTCTCAACATATAAGTCTTACAACTCCTTGGTTACATTTATTCCTAAGTATTTTATTTTATTTTTTATGTGATTTTTAAATGGGATTTTTAAAACTTTCTCTTTCTGATATTTCATTGTTAGTGTAAAGAAATGCAACAGATTTTTGTATATTAATCTTGTAGCCTGCTACCTTGCTGAATTCATTTATCAGTTCTAATAATTTTTGTACGGCCTCATTAAGGATTTCTAAATAGAGTATCATGTCATCTGCATATAAGGACAATTTTACCTCTTCTTTTCCCACTCAGATACATTTTATTTTTTTTTTCTTATTTGATAGCTGTGACTAGGACTTCCAATACTATGTTCAATAGAAGTGATGAGAGTGGGCATCCTTGTCTTGTTCAAGAATTTCGTAGGAAGGCTTTCAGCTTTTCACCAGAATATTATGTTGGTTGTGGGTTTGTCATAAATAATTTTTATATTATGTTTAGATATGTTCCTGCTGTACCAACTTTAGTGAGAGTTTATATTATGAATGGATTTTGAATTTTTTCAAAAGCTTTTTCTACATCTATTGAGATGGTTTTTGCCTTTTCTTTTGTGGATGTGGTGTATCACATTGATTGATTTGCATATGTTGAACCACCCTTGTGACCCTGGAATGAATCCAACTTGATCATGGTGTATGATCCTATTGGCCTATAGTTTTCTTTTTTGGTAGTGTCTTTGTCTGGTTTTAGTATTAAGGTGATGATAGCTTCATAGAATGACTTTGGGTGTGCTCCCTCCTCTGCAATCTTTTGGAAGAGTTTGAGAAGGATAGGTATAAGTTTTTCTCTGTATGTTTGGTAGAATTTGTCTGTGAAGCCATCTGGTCCTGGACTTTTGTTTGTAGGGAGTTTTTTGTTTTCTTTTTTTCTTGGTACAATATATATGGAATCTAAAAAAATGGTTTTGTAAGGACTTTTAAAATTACAGATTCTATATTATTTCTAGTGATTGGTGTGTTCAAATTATCTATTTGTTCTTGATTCAGTTTTGGTGGGCTGTATGTTTCTAGAAACCTGTCCATTTCTTCTTGGTTGTCCAGTTTGTTGGCATTTAACTGTTCATAGTATTTTCTTATGATTTTTTATATTTCTGTGGTATTGTTTTTTATTTCTCACCTTTTATTTCTTATTTCGTTTATTTGGGGCCTGTCTCTTTTCTTCTTGGTGAGCCTGTCCAGTAATCAAAAAAAAATTTTTTTACTGAAGTCTAGTTTATTAAAAAGGTGCCACTTGAAGAGTGATCAGGGGATTTGATTCCTGCTGTTTCTTCCCTATATATGCTTTGACACACATTTTTTTGCAGTTTTATTAGTGTGTCACTGGCTATACCATAAACTGTACATATTTAAAGTACAGTTTGATGTTTTGACACCTGTAAGATCATCATCACAATTAAGATAATGAACATATTTGCCCCCTCAAGAGTTTTCTTGTGCCCTTCTTAATTCGTTCTTTCTCACTGCTCTTTTCCCATCCCCAGCCTCCCCTAGGGAACCACTGATCTAGCTGCTTTCTGGTATGATAAATTGATTTGTATTTTTGAAAATTTTATATAAATGCAGTAATAAAATATGCAATTTCTTTAGCCTGGTTTCTTTTGCTCAGCATAATTAGTTTAAGATTCATCCATGTTGTTGTGTATATGGTCCTTTTTATTGCTGAGTGGTATCCTATTGTATGAATATACCACTTTGTTTATCCATGAACTCATTGATAAACATGTGGATTGTTTCCAGTTCTGAGTGTTTACAAATGAAGCTGCTCTGAGCATTGTATGGGCATATGTTTTAACTTATCTTGGATGGATACTTCAAGGAGATGAATGGCTTGGTTCTATAGTAGGTATATGTTTAACTGACCCATTTTCAAATCCCTATTTTAGTTTTGAAGGAATCAGAGGGCTAGATGAACGATTTGTAACTTGCCCAAAATGACACAGCTTTTCAAGGAGTGGAACTGAGATGTGGTTTTAGATTCGTGTGATTCTAAGTCCAACCTTTTCCAGAAACCTATGCTGTTAAGCCATCTGCTTGGTCTGGTTTGGCCTGGCTGCCTGTGTGACCTATTGAGAAAGCTGATATCAGAGAATATGGCTGGTATGGGACAAGTAGGAGTTTGGAATGCGATAGATTTCCTCATTTCATTACTGGCAACCCTGGGCCACAGCAGGCTTTCTGGGCAGCAGGCTGATTTCCAATAAGTGTACTGTGTGCGAAGTTAAGAACACATGGTTTCTCTAGGATGTTAGCTTCCATGGGGAAGAAAGAATTAAGAAGTTGGGCCACATGTGACTACTTTCTCCCTCCAAACTTATCAGTTAGCTCCATTTCCCTTGAGGTGGAATAAGGGGGCAGAAAGAAGCCAGGAGTGTAATACTTTTGGAAACCTATTCACGTGGAAGGAGACACCCAGAATAGAAAAGTGTTCCTTCTCAACACCTTTATGTGTGATAACATACAAGACAGATAAGATCTTGAGATAGAATAGGAAAAAAGATGGTCTGAGTCAAGGTGAAGTTTAGGAGGTAAGATTGAAGAACATTTCTTTTCCATCCTTCGTTTGACTCACTCTAGACCCCATGACTTTTGTTCTGTATATTTGGAAAGTTCCCAGGTGGTCTCCTGTGTGAAGAACATATTGAGGCCATTCTTAAATCCTTTGTGACTTTTAGGAGAGCCACTTCCAGGAGATCTGGCAAGACCTACATGATTTCAGATCACGTGTGACCCTGGTAGATAGTAAATCCTGAGAGAGCTTCCCATTCCATCAGGAAGTGGTGGGAACTAACATTCACTGAGTATATTCTATGTGCCAGGGACTGCAAGATGCTAGTGCTTCTGATCAGTTTTCATGTCATGGCACATGTAGAAAATTCTAATATTTTATACTGGAATAAAAGATGAATGAGGATGCTCAAGGCCAGAGGTGACTGGCCCAGGGGCTCTAGGCAACCCAAAGGCTGAGGGATCAAATTCTTGCCATGCCCATCATTTAGTCACAGTGCAGCATTGAACCTAATTGTTGGGAGGCCCTGCACTACATATCCAGTATCCCTTATTCCATTAATCCTCTCATTTATAGACAAGGAGATTGAGGCCCAGGGGTTAAGCAGCTTGCCCTAGGTTGCACAACCATAACTTGGTATCATACCAAACTTTTTCATAACCTAAAACCCACATTTTTTGCACCACATGATGGTTTCTTCTAAAGGATCTCTGAATATTTCGGTCCATCCCTGCATATCACTCACTGGATAATTTCTGATTGACAGTTCATTCAATTGTTGTTCATTTCAACAAGTATTTATGTGGTTCTGATAATCTGTCAGCAATGCTTGGTGCTAGGACTTAAAGATGAACAAGACCCAGTCTTGTTCATTTTTAAAATGATAAAGCTTTAGCTTGTTTCCAGTTTTCATTATTATAGATAATGTTTCAGTGAACATACTTAAACATGTCTCTTTATACACGTTGTGTGGGAATTTCAATCCAGACTGTATGCCTAGAAATGGAATTTCTGCATCATAGGATACATATTTTAGTTCTACAAAATAATGTCAAATTGCTCTCCAAATGGCTGTACCAATATATGCTTCTTCTAGTGGTTTATGAGTATATTGGACATTTGCCTTTTTGTTTGTTCATTTTTGGGCTGCCCAGAATCTAACCTCATTTCTGTGGTTTTGTGAGCTGAAAAGCCAGATTCTTGCTCTGCCTGATCCCAAGAACCTGGGCATAAGTATGTGGCCAAAATATGCCAACTGGATGCTTCCTCCTGGGACATTGAATCTGGGGTGTGAGAGACACAGAAGACAACCTGGTTTGGCATTGATTTCAGTGACAGTGTCATGACATCCTGTGTCCAGGGGCAGAGGTGGAAGTAACATCAACAATGGTTTCAGGTTTCATCTTGACAGGCCCTTCCCATGACAAGATTTTAGTTGTGATTCTGGGTTTCCGGAAGTCCCTACCTGTTTTCTGAATCTTATTTTCTAGCCTTCTTATTCATGATCTCTCCAATAGCCTTCCAACAAATTCCAATTCGCCTACTAGAACTGAGTGAAGTGCACTGTTTTCATACTGATAATCACACATCGGAGGTTTGTGAAATCAATTTAGCGGGTATGACCAACAGTTAAAAAATTAGATAGTATAGAATAGAATAGAATAGAATAGAAATATTGACGTTCATTGATTGTGGTAAGGGTAGGGATTGTTTCATGAAACATACACACATATAAACATGCATAGATACACACATATAAACATGCACAGATACACACATATATGTACTAAGTTGCTAAGTAAAATGCTTTTCTTGTTTTAGGTTATCATTCAGAGATTTGAAAGTAGTGTTATAGGGTTTAAGATCATGGCCTCTGGAATTAGCTGCTTGTGTTCCTGTCCCACTTGCCAGCCATTTGACTTTGGGCAAATTACTACAGCTCTGTACCTTGCTTTCTTCATTTGTAACATGATAATATGCAGAGACTGCTAGTTTCCTACCAAAATTATTTCCCCTTCTGTCAAAGCTATGTTATTTTTTAAGTCAGTTCAAGCTGTTATAACAATACCAAAGACTGGGTGGCTCAAACAACAAACATTTATTTCTCACAGTTCTGGAGGCTGGAAGTCCAAGATCAGTGTGCCAGCATTGTCAGATTCTTAGTAAATACCCATTTCCTGGTTTACAGATGGTCACCTTTTGCTCTGTCTTCACATGACAGAGATAGAGATCATTTCTCCTGTGTCTCATAAGGGCACTAATCCCATTCATGAGGGCTCCACCATAATGACCTAAATACCTCCCACAGGCCCTACCACCAAATAATATCACAGTGCAGATTAGGGCTTCAACATGAATTTTGGGGAACACAAACATTCAGTCCACAGTTGTAGCTGAACACACGATTGTGCAGTTAGGCACTATTTGCTGGTTGATTTATAATTAAATGTGGGGATGCAGCTAAGTTCTTGCCAATGGAATGTGTGACATAATGGGTACCAGTTTCAAATCTCAACCTTGAAAGGCATTGTGTATACTTCCTCCATTACCTTTTCCCTTTCTTGGTGGGTGGAACCCTGATGTGGTGGTCATCCAGCTTTGGCCATGTAGAGAATGATAATGTAGACCAAATAGACAATAAATGGAAGGGGCTTGGATCCTTAAATGACTGTAGAATTCCACCAACCTGCACTACTCATATAAAGACCATTGAATATGAGAAAAATGTCTTTGTTCTCTAAGCTATTGCATTTTGGGATCTCTTTGTTATACAAATCTTGTCTTTACCCTAATTAGTACACTGTCTCGTGGAGCTGCTGAGGATTATTTGAGCAATTCGTCACATATAATAAGTATTAAATAAGGTATACCTGTTATTAATTTTTTGAAATCAAGAACACTCATTAGTAAAATGAGGGGTGAATTTAGCTCAGTGGTTCTCTATGAGGGGTGATTTTTATCCTCATCCCTCTCCTCCTTGGGGAACATTTGGCAATGCCTAGAAGTATGTTTGGTTATCTTAACTGTAGAGTATCATAAAGGCATGTAGTGGGTATAGTCCAGTGGTGCTGCTGAATATTCTACAATATACAGGACAGACCCCCACAATGTAGAGCCCCAAATGTCAGTAGTTCCAAGGCTGAAACCCTGATTTAGCTGATTGGTTTAAGCTACTTGGGATACATTGCTGAAACAGAATTTGGGGTCAAACTGCATGGCTGAGAAACACGAGGTGGGGTATTTCCCCAAAAGAAATGCCATTCTATTTTACCATGACAGGGGGAGAATGAATGCTGGGCAGCAGTGAATATATGTCTCCAGTACATTTTGAATACTGACATTCATTCACACCCTTCTTTCCATACATACATAAACCCACTCATTTATTCTTCAGAATCATATGCAGCTAATGCATCAGCTCCAAGTCCAGAATTTCAGGGTGATACACAGTCCTTGTCTTTAGTCTAGATCTTGCAACCAATAGCTAAATAATATGCCATTAACTCTAACACAATTGTTATACCATGATGGAGGGAGAACAGGATAACCACATAAAGACCATCTTTAGTCTTGCAGATAGATGGTGCTAGGTCACGAAGCTGCCATTCCTTACTTGGTATTTGGGGGCAGACAGCAGAGGAGTTGCTGAATCTATTCAGACTTCACTGAGCCACCAATCCACCATTATGGAGCCCAAGGTGAAATCCAATTACAGTTTTCTTTTGCTTCATTTGGGAGTTAAAGGGATAGGAAACAAGACAATAGAGGTATTGACAGGGAGGCTTAGAGATGTTTTCATTGTCCCTCAGAACAGATATAACCTATGAAAAGAACCTAGTGACTTTCGCTTAGTTTATTTATAATTATGGGCATAATCTATTAGTCTTAATTGATCCCTAGAGAAGGAAAAAGCAGCCAATGTACCAGGTGTCTCAGTCTATTTTGGAATTTTCTACTAATAGGCTCCTACCCTCCATTTATGTGCTCCTTTTAGCTTCAATCCGTCTCCTTCTCTTCAAATCATGTACCTCTAGTCAAAAGACTTGTTTTTCACTATGAGACTTTCACAGTATTGGAATGTAGGCGTCACCTCCTTCATGCACTGCAGTTGTAGGTGCCATTTTTCCTACATCAAATCAACTTTGTCAAAGTAACTTCTTCCAAGTGCCAATAACAAACTCCCTCTCTCATTGTTTTACAGATTGCTCACCATATGGATATTTCCCGTTGGAACTTAGTTTTTCTTGCTCTCATCATGTATGTAGAGCAGTTAAGAAAAGAGTAATCTGAATCGAACAAATGACCAACATTTCCTGGGCTTCATTACCTGCACCACCTCCTTCCCCAGCAGCTCTGCTGCATCAGACCTTGGGTGTTTCCACGAGTGTAACTGTCAGAACTCGATCACGACAGTTTAACAATGTCAAAATTACTTTACATACATAGTGGAAGTAGCTGACTTCATTTCCTTCGAGAGAAGGGGAGGGTTGTTTTGTAATGGTGGTCTCCTTTCATCATGGAATTGCATGACTCTTTAACATTTGAAAGAAATTACTAAATTTTACTAACAAAAGTCTTTGAAAAGCAAACCAGAAAATTGGAAGCAGGAGCAAAGAAGAATTTATTTATTTATTTATTTATTTATTTATTTATTTATTTATTTGATACTGACATAGTTATTTTTCTGGGTTAGATGTAACAGATGTTATTAATGATAATATTTAATAACAACACAATAGCTGATATTTATTGAGTATTTACATATCCCAGGCATAGTAGCTAGAAAAGCTCTGTTGAAAGTTTAATAAGGAAGGGGTAAATGGCCACTTTCATCATGACTGTAAAATGTCTGACTTGCCTGGTTCCACCCATTTTTGGTAGTTGATTGTTCAGGTCAAGTATCTATTTCATTTATCTATTTTTTTAGGGAGGACACTGTAGAGTAGCTTACAATCCACAGTAAGTGCTGGGAAATATTCTTTGTGTTTAAGATCATGAATGTTTGAATCAGGTACTCCCTTCAAAATAAAAGAGTTATTCAGACATGTAAATTAGGATATTACCTTTTTTAGCATGGATATTATTCTTTCATAATGTCAGTTAACACGTGTTTACTGTGCACCTGTATTCAATATCTGATACAGCATGTGAGTTAAGGGTTTAGGAAGGTGAATAATAGCAACCAGGATGTGATATTTAGTTTGAGTAGCACAAATAATATTTTATACAAGGGAAAATGAAATTTCATTATTTTATTTATTTTTCATATATAGTATGGACCCTGAAGTAGATTCTCATCATCTTGCCTTGTCATTTACTAGCTTAGCCCATGGCAGGTTGTTTAACCTCTATAAGGCTCTCAGCATTCATGGGTAAATGAGGGTAATAATGGTACCTGCATGATAGGGTTGTTGGAAGGATTAAATATGTGTAGTGGAGAAGCAATCTTTTTCTCTTGCCATCTTGGGTTCTCCAGCTGGGACCTTGTAAATTAGACGAGACACATTAATAAGAGAAAAACAAGTTTATTGACCTATGTGTCGCACATACATACGGGAGCACTCAGAAATAAGTTACTCAAAGAGGTGGTTAGAACTTCACCTTATATACCATTTTAAAAGAACAATACATTTTTTAAACATCTTTTTTGGAGTATAATTGCTTTACAATAGTGTGTTAGTTTCTGCTTTATAACAAAGTGAATCAGCTATACATACACATATATCCCCATATCTCCTCCCTCTTGCATCTCCCTCCCACCCTCCCTATCCCACCCCTCTAGGTGGTCACAAAGCACCAAGCTGATCTCCCTGTGCTATGTGGCTGCTTCCCACTAGCTATCTACCTTACGTTTGGTAGTGTATATATGTCCATGCCTCTCTCTCACTTTGTCCTAGCTTACCCTTACACTTCCCCATGTACTCAAGTCCATTCTCTACGTCTGTGTCTTTATGCCCCTAAAAAGATATCTACAAACAATAAGTGCTGGAGAGGGTGTGGAGAAAAGGGGACCCTCTTGCACTGTTGGTGGGAATGTAAATTGATATATCCACTATGGAAAACAGTATGAAGATTCCTTAAAAAACTAAAAATAGGACTACCATACGACCCAGCAATCCCACTACTGGGGATATACCCTGAGAAAAACATAATTCAAAAAGTGTCATGTACCACAATGTTCATTGCAGCTCTATTTACAATAGCCAGGACATGGAAGCAACCTAAGTATACATCGACAGATGAATGGATAAAGAAGATGTGGCACATATATACAATGGAATATTAGCCATAAAAAGAAATGAAATTGAGTTATTTGTAGTGAGGTGGATGGACTTAGAGTCTGTCATACAGAGCGAAGTAAGTCAGAAAGAGAAAAACAAATACCGTATGCTAACGCATGTACATGGAATCTAAAAAAACCAATACATTTTTAAAGATGTGACAAGACAAAAGAAAAGGGCTTTGAGTTTCTAGGGGTGAGAAGGCAAATATGTGGGGAAAACAGCTGTAGTTAAGTTTTGTCAGGTAGGTTCCTTTGGGCTGCCAAGGGTCTCTGTGTTGTTTACAGTGATTAATTGCTGTCCTTCCTGGTAGACAGGGGAGAGGAAACACTTTTACAAATTTATGGCCTGCTTTTAGTCAAATAGGGGGAGGATAAGGAACTCTTCTTGTATCTGCTTCTTCTTAATTGCCTCTGGTCAAAATAATCCTTATGCCAAAGTGGCATATTTTGGGGTGGCAGATTCTATAACCCTTCCTATGTAACAGATGTATCACAAGGCCTGGCACTATTTTTTTTTTTTTTTTTTTTTTGTGGTACGTGGGCCTCTCACTGTTGTGGCCTCTCCCGCTGTGGAGCACAGGCTCCAGACACGCAGGGTCAGCGGCCATGGCTCACAGGCCCAGCCGCTCCGCGGTATGCGGGATCTTCCCGAACCGGGGCAAGAACCCGTGTCCCCTGCATCGGCAGGCGGACTCTCAACCACTGCACCACCAGGGAAGCCCTACATACTCAATTTTTAAAAAAAAATTTTTTGAATGTTGGGCATTGTTCTCGTGTAACCATTTTACAGTTTCTAAAAGCAGTATTGTCCAAAGCTGGAAGAACTTAAGTCTTCGCCATGTGAATGAATGGAGGGAGTTAAACAAAAAATAAAATTTAAAAAGAGAAGGTCTGATAGGAGAGCAGCTGGATAAGAAAATCAAAAAAGGAATAGTAATTTAAAGTTTATTCCAGCTATAATGTGGCTTATTCTGACCTCAAGGCAGCATCACATGGCGTACTTCTGAGTCCATTCCTGAGATATTCTGTTGTACTTAGCTCTGTCTGTCTTATAGATCCATGCAATCTCTGGTACTAGGGAGTTATGTGGGTTTGAATCACACAGCAGTGAACAAATGGATTAAAGAACTTTAGAAATAGTTAAAGCAGGTGACCACTGTGATCTTAGAATATCAAGACAAATGCAGCCATTCCTGTTGATATTTGGATGATAAATTCTTATGGTAAATGCAACCTGGTTTGAAGGGGTAGTCCATAAGAAGATGAACTGTCAAAAAGAATACATATATATGTGTTAGCATACGGTATTTGTTTTTCTCTCTGACTTACTTCACTCTGTATGACAGTTTCTAGGCCCATCTACCTCGCTACAAATAACTCAATTTCATTTCTTTTTATGGCTGAGTAATATTGCATTGTATATATGTGCCACATCTTCTTTATCCATTCATCTGTCAATGGACACTGAGGTTGCTTCCATGTCCTGGCTATTGTAAATAGTGCTGCGGTGAACATGTGGTATAGGTCTTTTTTTAAATTAAGGTTTTCTCAGGGGATATGCCCAGTAGTGGGATTGCTGGGTCATAAGAACCAATAATAAAATAATACTGAATTTTATATTTACCTATTAAAAAAAAAAAGAATACACCACTTTGACATGGACTGTCATTAGGTCCCATAATTGTGACTTGCCAATGAAACATATCATTCCCAACTTGACCTGCAGAACATTGTGCCAGAGGATCATGGACCAAATCACTAAGTTCCTTATGAATTCATTTCAGCACCATAGTCTGTGCTTTTTGTCTGGCTCCTCACTACCTCAGTATGTGCTCAAAGGTCCAGCACAAACTCTTCATTTTCCAGGCTACTGGGAAGGGTAGTTTCTTCATCTCACACCGACTCTACACAGGTGCAGAGGGGCCAAGGCATCCCTCAAGCTGTGGCCTCGGCCTCCTCCCTGCCCACCCGACAGCTGCTGCATAGCTGACCCTACGGTGCTAATGCACATGATGTGAGGTGATAGTATTTTTGAATACTATCAAAAGGTGTGATTTTTTTTTTTTTTTTTTGGCTGCACCCACCGGCTTGTGGGATCTTAGTTCCCCAGCCAGAGACTGAACCTAGGCCCTGGACAGTGATAGCGCAGAGTCCTAAGCACTGGACTACCAGGGACTTCCCAAGGTTTGATTTTTTTTAAATATAGAATTAGGCTTTCTATCTTGTGTCATTTAACAGTCTGTTTCCTTACCACCAATTTATTTTAATTTTGGATTAAATAAATAGTTTTGTTTTTGAGATATCTCTCATGAGTTTACCTAAGCTCTTTTGGAACCTATAGGATTCTTTTTTTTTTTTCTTTTTTTTTTTTGGCCACACTGCACCATGGCTTGCGGGATCACAGTTCCCTGACCAGGGATTGAACCTGGGCCTGGAATCCTAACCACTAGGCCACCAGGGAACTCCCTATAGGATTTTTTTAAAATTTATTTTATTTTTGGTTGCGCTGCATGCAGCATGCGGGATCTTAGTTCCTCAGCCAGGGATGGAACCCATGCCGCCTGCAGTGGAAGTGCAGAGTCTTAACTGGATAGCCAAGGAAATCCCCAAAATTGATTTTATTAAAATATAGTTGATTTACAATGTTGTATTGGTTTCTGATGTACAGCAAAGTGATTCAGTTATATATATATTACATATATAAAATATATATATATATATATATATATTCTTTTTCATATTCTTTTTCATTCGGGATACTTAATACAGTTCCCTGTACTATATAGTAGGACCTAATAGTTTGCAACTGCTAATCCCAACTTCAAATCCATCCCTCCCCCACTCTCCCTTCCCCTGGGCAAGCACAACTCTGTTCTCCAGGTCTGTGAGTCTGTTTCATAGATAAATTCATTTGTGTCATATTTTAGATTTCACATGTAAGTGATAGCATATGGTATTTGTCCTTGTCTTTCTTGCTGACTTTCCTTAGTAGGATAATCTCTAGGTCCAACCAAGTCTCTACAAATGACCCAATTTCATTCCTTTTTATGGCTGAGTAATAGTCCATTGTATATATGTACCACATCTTCTTTATCCGTTCATTTGTCAATGGACATTTAGGTTGTTTTGATGTCTTGGCTATTGTAAATAGCACTGCTATGGACATAGGGGTGCATGTGTCTTTTCAAATTAGAGTTTTGTCCAGATATACACCCAGGAGTGGGATTGCTGGATCATATGGTAACTCTATTTTTAGTTTTTTTTTTTTAATTAAGCTTTATTGGAGTATGGTTGTATTAGTTTCTTGCTGTACAGCAAAGTGAATTAGTCATATGTATACAAATATCCACTGTTTTTTTAGATTTCCTTCCCATTTAGGTCACCACAGAGCACTGAGTAGAGTTCCCTGTGCTCTACAGCAGGCTTTCATTAGTTATCTATTTTATACATAGTAGTGTATATATGTCAGTCCCAGTCTCCCAATTCATCCCACCCCCCTATCCTCCTTGGTAACCATTCATTTGTTCTCTACATCTATGTCTCTACTTCTGCTTTGCATCCTTTCAAATCATGGTTTTCTCAGGGTATATGCTGAGTAGTGAGATTGCTGGGTCGTATGGTAGTTCTATTTGTAGTTTTTTAAGGAACCTCCATACTGTTCTCCATAGTGGCTGTATCAATTTATATTCCCACCAACAGTGCAAGAGTGTTCCCTTTTCTCCACACCCTCTCCAGCATTTATTGTTTGTATATTTTTTGATGATGGCCATTCTGACCAGTGTGAAGTGATACCTCATTGTAGTTTTGATTTGCATTTCTCTAATAATTAGTGGTGTTGCACATCTTTTCTTGTGTCACTTGGCCATCTCTATGTCTTCTTTGGAGAAATGTCTGTTTAGGTCTTCTACCCATTTTTTGATTGGGTTGTTTTTCTTTTTGATATTGAGCTGCATGAGCTGTTTGTATATTTGGGAGATTAATCAGTTGCTTCATTTGAAATATTTTCTCCCATTCTGAGGGTTATCTTTTTGTATAGTGTATGGTTTCCTTTGCTGTGCAAAAGCTTTTAAGTTTCATTAGATCCCATTTGTTTATTTTTGTTTTTATTTTCATTACTCTAGGCAGTGGATCAAAAAAAGATCTTGCTGTGATTTATGTCAGAGAGTGTTCTGCCTATATTTTCCTCTGAGAGTTTTACAGTATCCAGCCTTACAGTTAGGTCTTTAATTCATTTTGTTTTTGTTTTTGTGTATGTTGTTAGGGAGTGTTCTTTTTTTGAGGGGGGGCAAAAAATCCTTTTATTTCCCCCCCACATTCCAGCTCTCCACTTTTTGTAACATCTCTTCCAACTCAGAATCAAGGCCCAAGAAGTTGACTCACACCTGAGAATGAGACGGGAACTAGGCCAGTGCCCTCAGAACCAGGTTCTAGACCAGTAGGACTCTGGCGCAGCTGGAAGCACACAGCAGTGAGACAGCAGAGAAAGCCACAGAAGAGAAGAAGGAAGGAGCCCAAAACCAGCAGCCTAGAGCTACACAGAGCCAACTCCTCGGAGGTGAGCAACTTGCTGAGCACAAGACCTCTGTGGCTTCAGACGCTGACATACTCCTCAGTCATCCTAGGGCTCAGGGTAGAATTTCCTGCTCCCTCCTCCAAGCAGGACATGGGAGGCTGGCTGGAGGGCAGGATTACTGGAGCACCACTAAAATATAGGCAGGTTCCTGGGGTCCTTTCTTTGGTCACCCTGGCTGTAATGAGGACCAGCTCTCCTGCAGAAGATCCTTTCAATCCCATCTGACTACCCTGGACCTCGGGTAGTCAGAGGTCTTGGGTATGTCTGGGTCTTGTTCCTGTCTAGACCATCTCTGAAGTTCAAGGTAGTCAATAAGCCCACAACGTGAGCCACGCCACTTCTCTGTGACTGTCCCATTCAAAGGGCAAAGGGTCAGCTGGCCAAAAGATCTCAAGAAGGAGACCTAGTCCTGAGGGATGTCAGAGCTGCACAGGCCAGTCTTGTGCGTGAGGAGGAAGCAACCAAGGCCCAGGCCAGAAAGGCCCAGAAGCAGCAGGATCAAAGTGATACAGACCAGAGGTGGGTGGTGGGCCAGGCAGAGATACAGGTTGTGCCCTGCCTGGCAGATGCCCATGGGGAGCAGAGGGGTCTGGGCATCCAGGAAGAGCCACTTGGAGGCAGGCAGAGGCTGGCGTCCCCTGTGACGTCACGTGTGGAGTAGCAAAGGGTGGGAGTGTTCTAATTTCATTCTTTTACATGTAGCCATCCAGTTTTCCCAGCACCACTTTTGAAAATACTGTCATTTCTCCATTGTATATTCTGGCCTCCTTTGTCATAGATTAGGTGGCCATAGGTGTGTGGGTTTATCTCCGGACTTTCTATCCTGTTCCATTGATCTATATTTCTATTTCATAGGTAGGTTCGCTTGTGTCATATTTTAGATTCCACATATAAGTGATACCATATGGTATTTGTCTTTCTCTTTCTGACTTACTTCATTTAGTATGATAATCTCTAGGGCCATCCATGTTGCAAGTGGCATTATTTCATTCTTTTTATGGCTGAGTAATATTCCATTTTACATCTTTATCCATTCATCTGTCAGTGGAGATTTAGGTTGTTTCTATGTCTTGGCTATTGTGAATAGTGCTGTTGTGAGCAAAGGGGTGCCTGTGTCTTTTCAAATTATAGTTTTGTCCAGATATATGTTCAGGACTGGAATTACTGGATCCTATGGTAACTCTATTTTTAGTTTTTTGAGGAACCTCCATACTATTTTCCACAGTGGTTGCACCAATTTACATTCCCACCAACAGTATAGGAGGTGGAACCTATAGGATTTTTTTTTTTAAAGAATTCTATCCTTTTTAAATTAATTTATTTACTTTTGCTGTGTTGGGTCTTCGTTTCTGTGCGAGGGCTTTCTCTAGTTGTGGCAAGCGGGGGCCACTCTTCATCGCGGTGCGTGGGCCTCTCACTGTCGCGGCCTCTCTTGTTGCAGAGCACAGGCTCCAGACGCGCAGGCTCAGTAGTTGTGGCTCATGGGCCTAGTTGCTCCTCGGCATGTGGGATCCTTCCAGACTAGGGCTCGAACCCATGTCCCCTGCATTAGCAGGCAGATTCTCAGCCACTGCACCACCAGGGAAGCCCTATAGGATTTTTTATGTTCTTCAAGCTTCTAGAAGTTTCATGTTGTGCTAATTTTCAGAGTTTTGTAAACAATTCCTTAGCCATATTTAATCACCTTTCTTTTTGGCACTTTCACTCTGCCTTTACATTCTCAACCTGAAGAAGGTGGGCTGTTTAGTTGGTTTTCCTGAAGAAAATCTTTAACCTCTAATTCTATCTGCAGAGATTAGAAATACATGAAACATTTCCTGTGATTTGTAGAATTAGATCTCAAAATTAGGGTACATGTATGTTGAACATATTCAAGTGCATTTTAAGCTTGTGAGCATATGAGATAAATTTAGAGATTAGGGATTATTTGGTTTCTTCATCTTTATGCCAAATAGCAGTGTTTTATCCCTGAGCTATTTCTAAGGGTTGCCAGGATTTTCTGCATGATCATGCTACCAACTACTTTCGTTGTTTCCACTTCAGTGTGGTTCAGGGAAATGTAAGCTGAGAATTAGACTGGGATTCAATACCCCAGGGTTACAACTAACTTGCCTAATAACCTTGGACAAATCACAAAAGCCTTACTAGGCCTTTGTTTCCTTATATGTGAAGTGGGGAATGATAATACTTACCTCTTAGTTTGGATATGAAGATTAAATGGTATCTCACAATCCACCTTGCTAGCATGGGTTGTAAGTTTAGATTTTAAAATTTTCTAATTAATCACTAGAATCTCTACATGTAAATAGGGTTGGGGTCCCCTATTTAAAATCTCCTTTACAAATTTACTAAGAACTCTAGGTGCTTACTCTTCCAAAGGAGCCTCTTGTCAACCCCAAATGGAGAGAAACTCAGAAAAGCACGACCAGTCCACTGGTAGGTCCTGGTCTCAAATGCTGTTGTTTTGTTGAGACCTTTTGAATAAATTGGTTCTACTGAGGCCATTGAGTGCTCACCCACTGCTGGCATGCCCCTTCTGGTCCAGGTCCTTGCACACAACTTGGTGGTGCCCAAGCTTGACCTCTCAAGGTTACTTGTCTACTGGTTACATTCATCTACTCAGTTATTGTGTCCTGTATCACCCTGTGACATCTGTGTCAAGACAACTGGATCCAGAGGAACTTGTCACCAGTCCAGACATCACTTCCTTTCTTGATGTGTAACTAGATTTTAATATATTTTCCTACCAGTGGACCTCAGTTGGAATCATCCTAATTCATTTGAGAAATTCTGATAACGCTGAATTTCAAAAGGCAAGGCCAAGAACAACTTCACCTTTGGAGACTCCTTAAGTCCATTTTGCATATTTAGCCCACTCCTCCCAGCTATCAGAGCTGAGTACCAAGCAAATCACCAAAGTTCATATCACTTCATCATCTATCAGGAATGGCTTACTAAACTTAAATTTGTATTATTAAGAAGGGTCTTTCAGGTGATTTGGGAACAAGGAAGGACTACCAAGGGACTTATTTTTTTTAACCAAGGGACTTTTTGACAATATCCAGACAGAAATAATCTGATACCTTCTTACTAAATAAGGTTAAAAAAAAGTTCTGCTTCACCCCACAGAGCCACATATGTGTAAAGTACCTAGCATGCCTCTGTTATTTATTAGGTGCTCAAAAAATGTTAGTTCTCTCCTTTCTCCATTCCCCCTCATCTTGACCACCCGTCTGCATCATTTAGGTGGGAACACATAGCTTTCTGTGAGAAAGAGTGTGGCATCTAGTGTTTTGAAGCTTCAGTTTAGTGGAACCATATATTCCTTGTCTGGTTTTGCCAACAAAACATGTGTCTGTGTGGTTAAGGCACACAGAGGAGGCCCAGGTCATTGCAGTCAGAGGCTAACCTCACGCTCTGTCTTCAGCTTTCAAGACAAGCTCTTTACTACATTTATAGCTGAATTCCCAGACCTCACTACAAGACCCAGGGTTGTGGCATCTCAAAGCTGACTCTATTCTTCAAAAGAAAGTGACAGCTCCCTTGAATTATTTTGGGTTCAGTAGTGAGTCACCACATGTTTCATGAGACAAATCAGGTGCTTAATACCATATTAGTCTTACAGGTGTTTAATTATTGGCTTTAGACACAAATTCTAATAGAAATAGAAAGAATAAAAAGTGAGACTAATTCCAAAGCTCTCTTGAAATTATCCTTAGTCCCTGCTGACATTTCCTTAACTGGCCTTTTGTTTTAATGTCTTCAGCAGAAGAGTTTTGCTAATGCTCTGAGGTGTGGTTTTGGCTTAGCTGCCTTTGTTTTTTCCAGAGTTAGCCTTGCTCTCTGAAAAACATTGCATCCTGGCTTTTGCAAATCTCCACTGAGTTTGGAGAAATTATGCCTTGCCATCCAACCTCTTTCCTGGAACACAATGTGATTGCTGATGACATACCAGCTGTTCCACTTGACAATGTTTGCTTGTCGTCTCATTTCACTTGAATATTCACTGGTGAGTAAGAACAGAAGTGGAAAGCCTTACTTATCACAGTTTATTATATGTTTCATGCCCATGGTAATTACTTTTATAATGCCACTCATGAATAAATTGATCAGATTAGGGTGAATCACCTGACTGGCCAACAGCTATTGGAATGATCCTCCATGTGTGACCTGGTGGAAGTATTACAAAATGTGGCAGGATAGACCTGCCCAGCATCGCAGCAGTTGTTCATTTGTAATGCTGCCTTAAGGAGATAAGAAGATGAGAGCAAATTTTTCCAGCAGCTCAGCCTGCCTTGCCAATAGTTTGGAGGAGGAGTTGCCAGTGGGGCTGGAGACCTATGGGAACCTGGAACTTGTTTTCACAGTGGTGTCAGCCGTGATGATCGGCCTGCCCATGTTCTCCTTGGGATGCTCTGTGGAGATCCAGAGGCTCTGGTCACACATCAGGGGACCCTGGGGAATTGCTGTATGACTGCTCTGCCAATTTGGGCTCATGCCTCTTGCTTCTCTCTTAAGCCAGTCCAAGCTATGGTTATCCTCATCGTGGGGTGCTACCCAGGGGGAACCACCTCGAACATTTTCACCTACTGGGTTGATGGAGATATGGATCTCAGGTAAGTTACACTAGGGAAGCTCAGCTGTCTTCCCCTGATAGCACTCTGTCTGGGGTGGGGGTGGGGATGGGGGGGACTGACACCTTCACGTTAAAAACTTTGCCAATCTAGGTAGAGATTCCAGTGAGAAACATGTTACAGAGACTTGTTCAGTCCTAGAAGGACTTTCCTTTTCTGAGCTTAGAATTTACTTTGCTGTGATTGTCCTCTGTTTTACTGGCAACCGCTTTTCTGAATAGAGGGGTTTGGTTAATATGCAATAATGAAGGCAGGTCTCCTTCCTCACCCAGTGGCCCTTCCTAGGCATGAACTCATTCTCATTCACACTGATGACTTTAGCAACAGTCCTGGTTGCACAGTCTCCCAGGGCAGAATCCCAGGAAGCTAAGGATACTTGTTGGTAGCTATTGTAGTAGTGGTGGTGGCAGTGGCATAACCAGAATGAGGGCCTCATGGCTCAAATCAGCAAGTGATGCCTGAACACCTACTTTATGAGATAAGTATTTTGGGGAACTGGATAAGGGAGTGGATAGTGGTATGTGATAGATGCATCCTGTTTTGAGTGGCCTATTGAGTTGACTTGGAGAGCAACATAAAGACTTATGACTAAAACTGTTCTTTCTTGTTGCTTTGCAGATGTTTAACATTCATTACTAGAATCTCCCTCCTTTCAGTTAAGCCAGTGACCTTATTTCCAATTATGGTGTAGATAAATACGCCTGGGAAAGATTAAGCTTTATCATTCATTTACATTTTAATGAGATTGAATTAATCACATGTATTTTGCAGTGCTTGTTTTGATGGGGAAAAAAGGGCATTTGAATAAAGAATAGAGGAGTCACAATTGGAGAAAATGACAGTGGTCTTTCTAGAATCTTTGCTTACTTCCAAAAAACCTCTTTCACATTTTGCCCAGGGAAAGAACTACTTACAAATTTTAATCTTTGTTTGATGTGTATGTCATTTGGTTGAGATTTATTATACAGTGAATGAATGAATCAGAGGTGCTGACTGTGCTGGGAGTTGATGTTACTGAGTCAGCTGCAGATATGGGTTTCTAGTTTCCTGCATGTGCTGCATGTTCAGCATATGGAACTTATTTCACCTATTAATTTTAATGAGTTCATGCCAAGCAGGCCAATAATTAATTTTCATATGGCATATGTTTTTAGTTACCCACTTATCAAAGATTTGAAATGAATCACTTGCATTGCTAATTTAAAAAACCTCCTTAATGTGCACTAATTCAAATTCAGTAAAGTTGACCATTAATATAATAATTAGGAAATGACAAATATTCTTTACACAAAGTCCACATAACAGTGATAAATTCCAGGGCCTGAAAGTTTTGGGAAAGAAGAAGGAAAGACATTTATTAAGTATCCTGATAGTCAGGAGGTTTATGCTTTCATGTATTTTCTTTCTCTCCTTTCTTGACTCTCAAAATAACCTTGTAAATGACCTTTTATTATTCTGAATTTTACAGCTGAGAAAATTGTGTGTCAGATCGGTTAAGTATGGTGCCAAATCCTACAAATGAGTATGGCAGAACTCAGATTTAAAGGCACATCTGTTTCTCATCAGTCAGCAATTTAGGGACTTTCTTCAATGCCATTTATTAACACAACTAGATCTTCTGAGTAGGAACATAAATCTTTAAACAGTGTTCTCAAACACTTCTGTTCTAGAAAAGAGAACATTTATTACCTACATCTCTTATTAGCCAAAATTATAATAAAAACACCAATTAATAGGAAGTCTATAAAAGATAAATCTCATTTTACTTCCCTTAATTAGCTTTTAACTTTGGTCAAATTATTTAACCTATATGCCTTATTAGTAAAACAGGGTTAAAATTACCTGTTCCTCACAAGGATGTATTTTAAGGGGGAAAGATATATGCAGGATGCCAGGCACAGAGTAGGTATGTAGTAAATATTAGCTACTTTCCCATTTTTCTTAAAATTTTGATTTTGAGTCTCACAAACAAAAACAAGCATAAAATTTAAATTTTAAGAAATGAAATTTTAAAATGGGGACTAAATATTAGATTTTCAAAAGCTTATAGATACAAGAGTAATATATCTTAATTCTCAGTAAAAATTGCAAATAGGAAATTCAGTACTATCGAGTGAAACAATATCCAAGTTCATTATGTTTTTCTGACTTAATTACCAGCAAAGAAAACTTTTAAGCAAAACTCAATAGACAGTCATTGACAAAAATTCTATTTTTCATACCAGAAAAAATCCAAGAGCATTTAGTAAAACGTCTTCATTTTACAAATGGGGAAATTTAGATTTAGCGCTCTTGAGATGAGCACTAAATCTAAGTGTGTTTCTCATGCCTTAACTCCGTGCTTCATTCAATCTACTTGCAGTTCTCCATGTGTTCACACCAACCAAGGTGTTTCAGAATGAACATGTGTGAACCAGTTTCTGCATTCTGAGTATCTGATGCTGACACCAGTCATCCTCCCAGTCACCTGGGCTCATCATCTTAGCAGTCCTGCACCCCCACCCCCTGATTCCCTTCATGCTTCACTTTCTTTAGTTAGTTCTCTGGCTAGTATGTAGCCCACCCTCTTGATGTCACCCATAGCTATTGCTTCCTATCTGTCCACTGCCATCACCTCAGGTCAGACACCACAATTTCTTTCTTGGTCAATTGAAGTATCTTCACAATGTTCTCTTCTACCTTCAATCTCTGCTTCATGGTTTTGTAGTAAGTGGGTAAGGCAGGCTCTGGGGTCAGGCTGCCTGTCTTTATATCCTGACTTGGGACCTCTTTTCTGTAACTGCAAATCATAGTACTTCCTGTATGGTGTTGTGAGGTGAAAAGGAACATTAGTATATGTGTGAAGGCTTCTCAACACCTGCTAAATTGGGTAGAACCTAAGCTGGGTCTAACAAACTCCTGCAAGTTTATTTACCATTAAGCCCTTAAGTACAACTGGTCTTTTGTCAAAATGAGCTATTAACTGCTCTTTTTTTTTTAATAGATTTTAGTTTTATTTATTTTGGCTGCGCTGGGTCTTAGTTGTGGCGTGGGATCTTTGTTACGGCATGTGTGTGGGATCTAGTTCCCTGACCAAGGATTGAACCCAGGCTCCCTGCATTGGGAGTGCAGAGTCTTACCCACTGGACCACCAGGTAAGTCCCTATTAACTGTTTTTAAACATACCCAGCACTTTTCCAACTTTCTTTTGCTCATTGTCCTCACAGCCTGCAATGACAACTGGCCTGATCTGTCTCCTCCAATCATCCTTCAATATAACTGTTCTGGAAAGCAGTTGGCCCACATGTATGAAGAGCCTTAAAATTATCCTGCCCATGGACTGAGCTCTGCTCATCTTTGCAGGGCTCTGTTACATGTCCAGGACTGGCTAAATGTAGACTGATCTCAGATGGCCTCAGCTGGGACAACTGGGCTCTCCTCCATGTGTTCTCTCATTCTCTAGCAGGCTAGCCTAGACCTAACCAAATGACAGTGTCTGGAAAGCTTATAAGGTCTCTTGAGGCCTGAGCTTGAAAGCATTTCATCATAACTTCCACTACATTGCAGTGGCTAACGCAGATTGCAAGGCCAGCCGAGTTACAAGGACTGGAGAAGTAGATTCTGCCTCTCAATGGAATGAACTGCAAAGTCATAATGCAGAGGGCATGGAAAAGTGGGGGTAAAGGAACTGGGGACATTTTTTGCAATGTACTGTACTAAGGATGGACAGAATTCTTGCCTTGGACAGTAGGACATGAAAACTGAGATCTGGCAGTACAGTGTCATAGTTAAGTGCACCAGAAAGTAGATCCATCACTTACTAACTGGGTCATCTCAGTAGGTTATGTAAATTCTCTATGCTTTAGTTTCCTCACTACTAAAATAGGGAGAAACATAAATGGGTTGTTGTAAGGACTGAATTAGTTAATATATATAAAGTGCTTAGAGTCTTACTGGTACAAAATTCTCTATGAGTTATTATTATAAGGGTCAGGCAAAAGAGCACTGTATCAGGGGTCTGTGTTTTAGTCTCTGCTCAAGGAGCCATGTGCCTTTGAGCAATTTACCTTTCTGGACCTGTGTTCTCATTTGTAAAATCATTGGGTTAGACTTTCTGAGGTCCCTTTTTCTTTTTCTTTTCTTTTCCATTATGGTTTATTACAGGATATTGAATATAGTTCCCTATGCCATACAGTAGGACCTTATTGTTTATCCATTCTACATATAATAGTTTGCATCTACTAATCCCAAACTCCCAATCCATCCTCCCCTGCCCACTTGCCCCTTGGCAATCACAAGTCTGTTCTCTATGTCTGTGAGTCCGTTTCTGTTTCGTAGATAAGTTCATTTGTGTCATATGAGGTCCTTTTTTATATTGTGATAAAATATACATAACATAGCATTTACCATTTTAACATTTTTAAATGTACAGTTCAGTGGCATTAAATACATTCACATTGCTGTACAATCATTACGACCATCCATCTCTAGAACTTTTTCATCTTTCCAAATTGAAACTCTGTATCCATTAAACAATAATTTCTCCTTCTCTTCAGGCCCTGGCAACAGCTATTCTACTTTCTATTTCTATGAATTTGACTGCTTTAGATATCTCATATTAGTGAAATCATAAAACACTTGCCCTTTTGTGTCTGGCTTATTTCACTTAGCATAATGTCTTCAAAGTGCACCTATATTGTAGATTGTGTCAGAATTTCCTTTCTTTTTAAGGCTGAATAATAATCCATTGTATGTATATAAGACATTTTGTTTATCCATTCATCCATTGATGGACACTTGGGTTGTTTCTACATTTTGGCTACTGTAAGTAATGCTGCCATGAATACGGGTGTGCAAATGTCAGTTGGAGTCATTGCTATCAGTTCTTTTGGGTATAAACCAGAAATGGATCTGAGGCTCTTTTAAGTATTTTGTGACAATAGGAAAAGAAAAGCAAATTATAAAATCTAAGCACCCCCCCTCCCACCCCAGTTTTTAGTGTTTCTTCTGAAACTATTCAACAGAGATGCCTCTCCTCTGTCCTATAGCACTAAATATGCAATGCTTTCTTGTCATCTATCGGAGGACACTGTAGTAGTTGGGCTACTTTCAGCCTCACTAGGTCTCTGAGCTCCTCCAGGGCTTGTTCCTCTGCATACTTAGTGCTAGCCTGGTGGTGACAGGTGCTTGATAGACAAGAGTGAATGACTGAAGGAAATTTTCTGATTGCCTGTGTGTTACGAAAGCTTCTTTTGAAATGCAATCAGTTTATTGGCACAACTCAGGATAGCTTGCACTGTCCTTAGTTTGATAACTTTTTTTTTCTTTTCTGGCCATACTGTGTGGCTTGCAGGATCTCAGTTCCCCAACCAGGGATTAAACTCTGGCCCCAACATTGAAAGCCTGGAATCCTAACACTAGGCCACCAGGGAACTCTAGTTTGATAACTTTTGATATGTGAGGTCTATTCATCCCTGAGGACATATTTGTGTCCTCTACAGCAGAGAAAGACCACTGGTAGTGGTAGAGCCTGAGGGATTCAGTGGCCAATTTTGACTTTTGAACTTTAAAGGAGCTCCTGATCCTCAGCAGAAACCCTGAAAATAGGACTTCAGATTCTTCAGGTCTGTCTGACAGGGCCTGGTGGAGAACTGAAGATCATCTTGTGAGACAGAACTTAGATTGAATCCATGTGACTTAGTGTGTTTCTATAATGCTATGCACCTTGTCTATAAAATGAAAATAATACTCACCCATAGGGTTGTCTTTTAGATGAAAAGAGAAAGTGTATGTAATGAGGTCTGATACTTAGCAGGTGGTACTCAATAAATGCTGGTTACTGTTCTTGAGATGGAGCAGACAGCAGTAACATGTATATTTGGGGGTTGAAAACCTGGCCTTTAATTCTTCTGTAGGACCAAGTCTGTTGATCTGATCTTATAGCATATTCCATGTCCATCTGACTAGCTAGGTAATTTTAAAGATTTTTTTCAGTGGGGAAGCAAGTGTGTACTTTCGTAATTTTGAGTGTCAGAGTTCCTGAGTTTATTGGTTTCAAACTAAAATAACATGTGTATAATTTAAATCCCAACTGCAAAATGGTATACTCATCAATACTACATTTTGATATAATGCATATATGTATAATTTTCATGTTTTAAAGGAGGTTCAGGATTTCTACGTTTTTGCACACTTGCTGAATCTGTCTCATTATTCTCTGTAGTAGTTTGCAGATAGTTATGCCATTCTTCTAAGTGCAGGTGGAATCTTGTTATATTGAAGTTAGATTTTGCCAACAATTTTCCTATATGTGAACAGCCAAGAGACTCAGTTGACCACATCCTCTGTTTATGTTACATTGGAATTTCATGGCATTAAAACAAAAGGTGTGACTATCCAATGTACTCTGGCACATTCACTGTTTGCTTTTCCAGCTTTGGTGGTATTTATAACTGTCAGCAGAGCACCAGGGTCATCTGTTGCCTTCCTTGACCATTACTGTGAACGTTATGGGTAGTTGTATAAAGGATGGAAGTAGTAACCTGTGTAATCAAGGATATAGAATCAGTCTGATATAATCTTACACTTTGCTTCTCACAGTCATGAATCTTACCTTTCTGGTGTTTGAGCCAAAGCCATACAGGAGGAAAATGCTCTGCTAGTTCAACAGAAGTTCAAGATCAAAGTGACATAATATGGAATTCCTTTCAGGATGTGGTGATATGAAGAGCCAGGAATGTAGCACTATCATAGACTAGGAAGTTGGAGAAGCATTCCAAACACACTCTTCATAGATACAGAGGTTTGAGAGCTGTGGCAAGCTGCTTTTCTTCCTTCACCTGCTCTCTAGTTAGGAGGAGATAAGATAAGATAACATAATTTTAAATCTCATATGGAGTAAAATATTTGCAAGAACTGCTCAGAAAAGCTTGAAAAGAAAGACTTACGTGGAAGTGTCTGCTCTATCGTATACCAAAATACACTATGAAAACACCATAATTAAAAGTCTGGTATTTGCTTAGGAAAAAATGACATTTTGAACATACTTGAACATATATTTAATGTATAATGAAGCTGGAACTTCAGTTTAGTGGAAAAGTGTTTATCTGGAAAATTTAACACACTTGCCTCACAATATAGAAGACAATAGATCAGTTTCATACCTTACACAATATAACATATAGATTTTAGATTGGTTAAAGATATAAATGTAAAATATAAACCTATGAAAATGTAAAAAGTGGTGGCAATATTTGAATAACCTCAGGAGAGGGGGGAATGTTTAACAAGACAAGGAACTCAGAAGCCAGGAAAAAAAAAATTGACAGATGGACAGATTTGACTAGCTCAGAGTTATTTACCATGACAAAAGTCATAAGCATAATAAAAATATAAAATAAGCTTGGCAAAAATATTTGTATTACATTTGATTACATGTACCCTAATTTTAAAGCAGCTCCTACAAGTTGAGAAAATAATCAGACAAGCAAGGCTGTTGAGAGGGGGTATACAAGAGGTAATAAACTTGACGGAAAGCACAACCTTGTAGAGAGTCAGGTGTATAACAAAAGAAGAGTGAGATGCAGTTTTCAGTGTTCTCATGAGAGTTAAAAGGGATCGATGGCCTCCAGTGTAGGCAAGATTGTGAAATGCAACAAGCTTTTTTTGAAAGTAATCAGTAGTACCTATTAAAATAAAAACATAGACTTTTGACACAGTGATTCCACTTTGGAGAATCTATTCTACAGAAAGAAAAGAATTATTTAAAGTGAAATATATGTAAGAATGTTTATTATAACATTGTTTATAATGGAAGAAAACTCAAGTTTTTCATCATTAATGGAGTGATTAAAGAAATTACGGCATATTTATATTGTACTTGCAGTTCTTTAAAAAATATAAATTTGTTATATCTTTTGTCCTGAAAAATGCCTATGATATTAAGTGGAGAATAAAACAAAAGCAGCAAAGCTGCAGAGTAAGTTGTATCCTTTGATTTTTTAAAAAGAAAGCAACAAAGAATAAACCTCTATTCCCTGAACAAGCAGCTATGAAACAGGATTGTTCAAATGAAAACAAAGAGGAAAAGAGATATATACAAATACTTGTGAATTACCTAAGTCTGGTTTTCTGAAGGGGGTCACCAATTAGTTAAATATTTGACAGTGCATCTTTGGGCTAGATTCCCAGATGGGCAATTGTTGGGCCAAAGAATTAACACATATGTAATTTTGCTAGATATTACAAAACTCCCTCCAGGGCTTGTGCCATTTTGCATTTTCACCAGCAATGACTGAGAGTACAGAAGGAGTATTTTCAATATCATTGAAGTATAATGGTTACTGCTTTGCTGGGAGTATAAACATTGTTCTGATAGAAAATGTCAAAGTTATCACAGACAGATTATTTTATAGCCAGGGTAATTAGATGGAAACATTGGTGATTCATATTATGAGGAAGAATGATGGATGACTTGCAGGCCTGATCAAGTGCTGGAGGACATTTGCTGTCTCTGGAAGAGACCTTAGTCCTACGAAGGATCTCCTTCCCCTCCTTGGTGGGCTGGGAGGTAGTGAGCCTCAGTCTCTCGGCCATTTGCACCATAAACACAGGTTGGGCATATACCATGTGCAAGGCAGTCTGTTGTGAGAACTTAAACAATGAATATTAAAACAATCCCAGACTCTTGAAGCCTAGTGTTGAAGGGAACAAACTCTTGCTTTACCACTGGGTTGTGTTGCATGATGTTCCCCGTGCCTTGCCTCATCTGTAGAGCAGCATTAATCGTATCTATAAACAGTTTGTATGTGCTTAAACAGATTGTGTAATTTTCTCAGTGATTTAAAGATAAAGTATTTTGTTGGCCTGAAGAATATCTCATTTCCATTTACCTTATTTCCCTTAATTTTACTGATTGATTTTGTTGCTGGTTTTATCAGATAGGGACAAAATCCTATAAGGAAGAAAATCAATTCCTGGTTGTCAGGGACTGGGGGAAGAAGGTTATGGGGAGGTAATGCTAATGGGGCGGAGCTTCTTTTTGGGGTGATAAAAAGATTCTGGAAATAGAATAGTAGTCACATATACTAAAAGATACTTTAAAATGAATGAATTTTATTGTCTATGAATTATATATCAATAAAGGAGAACCGTATAAGGAAAAATATGAATCTTATAGTGACTAGCAGAATGTTTAGGACGAGTAAATGCTCATAAAATATGAGTTAATTGATAGATGGCAAGAACTGCAAGAAACTTTTTTCTAGGCCACAAATACAGTCATCATTTGTTGAATAATAAAACAGGAGGGAGTTTCAAGTAACTTGCCCTACATAATCTCTAAGAAGTTGTACCCCAGAAGTTGTTTTTGTAAGGACTAAATTCTTCATTTCAAACTCTCCATCTTAAGCAACTACTTTAATTTTACTTTCAGCATCAGTATGACAACCTGTTCCACAGTGGCTGCCCTGAGAATGATGCCCCTCCACCTTTATCTCTACACCTTGTCCTGGAATCTTGAGCAGAATCTCACCATTTCATATCAAAACATAGGTCTGGGGCTTCCCTGGTGGCGCAGTGGTTGAGAGCCTGCCGATGCAGGGGACGCGGGTTCATGCCCCGGTCCGGGAAGATCCCACATGCCGCGGAGTGGCTGGGCCCATGAGCCATGGTTGCTGAGCCTGCGCGTCCGGAGCCTGTGCTCCGCAATGGGAGAGGCCACAACAGTGAGAGGCCCGTGTACAGCAAAAAAAAAAAAAAAAACATAGGTCTGTATTGGGCTTGTGACATGAAATAATAATAGTAATGGAGATGGTAATAATAATAGCTGTTGTTTACTATGTGTCTCATTTATACAGGGGTTTTAATATATTATCTAATTTAATTTTCCATATAACCCTACAATATAGATTCTATTACCAGTTCCATATCCTGCATTTTCAGAATTAGGGAGGTGAAGTAACTCGACCAAGGTTGTGCAGCTGGTAAGTGCAGACTAGAATTCTGACTCGTGAATCTGACTGCGAAGTCCAAGCTCTGAACCCCTGCAAGTATTCACTTTTGAAAACAAAGCCAGAAAACTTACTTATTAAAAAAACAAATAACCCTTATATAATTCCCTAGAAAGCAATTAGACTCATCATGACCCACAGGTTAACTGAATCACAGTGCCTCTAATGAGACCTTAGTTCCCTCAGCTCCACCTTTTACATCACCTGTGAGCCTTGACTTCTTTACTGATCAACATAATGATTCCTATTGAGTATTAAAAGCATATCCACATGTCACAATCACACCCATATCTCTTTCATTATCTCCTTAAACTCTGAGAGCTCTGTGAACTTACTAGGCTTGGAAGAAAAACTTGGTGAGATGATGTCTATTCTGGTTTGATCAGAGTCTTTGGAGAATTGGTAGAAACTATGATTCGTAAACTCCAAAGTGTCAATCTGGAGTCTCAAGTAATTACTTACAGAGCTTACAACCCATGGCCCATAGTTCAGAACCATGAATAGAGCCATGTCCTGATAACAGCTGAAGCCCATTAAATTTGTAAAGTTTGAGTTAAATCTTAATTTAGAAATCATGATTTTATGTGCAACTTTTTCTTATCACTAAGTTATTACCATATTCTGTTTTAATAATATACTCTAAAAGTCACTTGTAAACAATTAAAGCCCCAAATATGAACAACTCATATGACTTTGGAGCTAGTATTGCAAGTGAGCAGGTTTGGAAAGTGGCACTGGAAAATGTCAGTGTATGGATCCTATTGGCAAGTAGACTTCTGCTCTGTTGAGCCTGTCCTTATTCTCTTATGTTAATTAAAAGATGTATTTCTCTACCTGCCTTTGAGTTACCTGGCTACGCTTGGAAATATGAGAACTTGCTTTGGTTTCTGTAGCAAATGCCATCTTTGTCTTGTAATAGATATTCTTTACTTTGCGAAGCAAATCACCCATTGGCTTCAAATAGAGAAATAATAGCTATAGTTGTAGAGTGGTAACTCCATACATAGCAACCAGAGAATTTTGCAGATATAAAAGGGTCCTCCTTTTTTCTAATCCTTACATTTTCAGTTGTGTCTAAAATTCCATGTGATTGTTGAGGGATTCTGAGAGAAATGATAGACTGTGTGTGATGGCATTCAGTGGTATCATATACCCTTCAAAGATTGTCTTATAAAGATTTAAAAAATTTATTTTGGAGGTGGATGCAGAAATAAAATGCATCTTTAATTAAAGCTTTTATCTAATTGAAATAGACATAAGTTGTTGAGGGCTGGGCAGTCAGGGTGAGAGGGGATACCATCTGACAGATTTTTCTTCTCTTCAGGAGTTACCCTTGTGTGCCTGACCATTCCTGTGGCCCTCGGTGTCTATGGGAATTATAGGTGGCCAAAACAATCCAAAATTATTCTTAAGGTAAGCAACTCCATGGGACAGTTAGCACATTTCAGAATCAGAGACTTGACAAATAGATGTAGGCAATGACCAGAACAAATGGGCCAATCAAATACAACCCCACACCTAGCACTGTTTTCTTTACATGTCCTGCATTTTTGGATCCAACCACCATATTTCCTCCACACTAAGCCTTGCTCCATTCCCATGGGACCCTACACTGAGGCTTATGACACCCTGCAAACCGTGGAACTCATGCTTTAGTGACAGAAAACCTTAGGCCTGCGTGTGGCCAGAGAGCACCAATTTGTTCACAAGGCTTCACACCGGTGCTCTCAAGTGAAGGCTGTCCAAGTCTGTATGAACTGGGACTCAGCGTTTAGGAGTGTGGCTGATTTCCTGGAACAGCAGAATGAAGGGATGTCTTTTGGAAGCACTCCTGGGGGAACCTCTAAAGATGGAGTTTGTACACACGAGCAAGGGCTGCTGACCACACGAATAATTGTCAAAATGAAATCATCCAGAACACACTAAGGAGTCTGGCCCTGGAATGATGGGAGGTGGAACACCCTACCTCCTCTTAACTTCACAGGGTTGTCTTTTATGTGCTAGAGAAACAAGCCAATGTCCGTGTTAAATAGCTTTTAAAATTATGTGGCTTGGGCTTCCCTGGTGGCGCAGTGGTTGGGGGTCCGCCTGCCGATGCAGGGCACGCAGGTTCGTACCCCGGTCCGGGAGGGTCCCATGTGCCGCGGAGCAGCTGCGCCCGTGGGCCATGGCCGCTGGGCCTGCGCATATTATGTGGCTTGAGTGGAGGCATTCTCAACAATGGTGTCCATCTCCTATAGGGTTTGTCCATTTTTCCAGTTATGCATTGTTTTAGACGATACAGACTTTTATTACATACTTTCATGAAGATTACATGCTTTCATGAAGATTTAAAAAATGTTTTTATTTCTACATTTATAAAGAAAGACATTTGGAGCTAACTGGAGGTTCAGCAAATAAATCTCAGTTTATTTTAGTTTGGGATTTATGGTTTGGTTCAGTTTAAGCTCTTGATGTTTGGCTCTACCTGACAAAACATGCCACTACATTTGCCTGCGCGAATAGATGATGCTTCCCCAGCTTGGCACAAGACTAAAAAACTCTCGCTATTCCTCCAGTGAGATGGAGAATGGGAAGAAGCGTTGACAAGCAGACAAATCAGTTGAGCACAGGCAGCTGGAGGAAGGCTTAGATGCTGTGGATTCGGATTGCTCATGGTGAGTTTACTGTTATTTCAGTAGGAGAAAATTTCCACTGTGTCAGCATGTGGTTATAATTTTGTTTACAAAACAAGAGGAGAGAGTATGATCATGGGAACCTCTTACTTTTCAAGTACTCTACCTTGCATTACTTTATAAAAAGGGCATCTAACAAAAAAATTATGATTTTGGTGTTTCCATATCCTCTACTAGGCCATCATTGTCAATGGAGAAATCAGATAAATTTTCTGTATGTCTGTAAAGAGTAAATGAAAACCATAGGCAAATTAAAAACCATTTGGCTATTCCATAGGCGCTGTGGCAGAAAATATTTAGTAATATGTATGAACAGTCTAGAGCACTTTAGTTAAAACTAGGACACTTTTATCATTATTTTGGGATGTCTTCATTTTCTATTCCTAGTCCTCTTTTAATTTTAGATCTGATTTATTTTCTGAATCAGTTGCTTTTGGTAAATTTTAAACTTTGATATCCCTTTCTTGGGAGAAAGTTAAAGGAGGATTTTTACAATCAGAGGCCTTTGTGTGTTCCAGCATCTTCCTGTTAGGCAGAGGCCCAGTCTTTCCCTATATTTGAGCAGTAAAAATGATCCCAGAACACATCTATGGTACATTGCGTTGTTTTTATTTTGTTTTGGTTCCTCATGACCATCTTCTTCCATACCCTGAATCACTTCAAATCAAGGTTGATGCTGAACTGGGTGCATAGTTTGCTGTTTACATGATGTGAATGGGAGCTTGCCAACATCCTGATTTTCTCCCAAATATTCTGGGTCTTGCTTCCTCTCTCTCTGGTTTAAAACTCAGACCACTAGGAAAATTTTTGGTTGATTTTTGTTTGTTTGTTTCTGTTAACAAAAGTAAGAGACAGTCTTCATTTGGGAGAAGATATCAGTATATTCAGTACTATCTCATTTTCCATTAATATTAGCTCAGGTTTTCTAATGAAGAATGGGTAAATTTCATTTGAAGGAGAGAAGAACAGGGAACAAAGCAGTAAGAAATTGTTGGTGTTTGAAGGAGTGGTGGGAAGAGAGTGGAGGATGGTCAGGCAGGGCAGATCTCAAACAACAGCTTACCAGCACAGGGCCTGTGAGGTTGTGTAAGAGGTGTTGGATGCTTATTATCAGATTTTTCACTTATTTCACAAATTTGTCCTATCCACGAAAAATGCCACTACCCAATCCTTCTGGCAAAATCCTCCCCTTGAAAGGAATACATTCTGATCATAAAATAAGAAGACTTAGATTTGTGCAAGTCACTTGACCATTTTGGACCTCAGTGTGGTATTGACATGAAGATATATAGAGAGACTGATGGAAAAGAATTGAGATTCTGGGGGCTTCCCTGGTGGCGCAGTTGTTGAGAGTCCGCCTGCCGATGCAGGGGACACGGGTTCGTGCCCCAGTCTGCGAAGATCCCACATGCAGCAGAGAGGCTGGGCCTGTGAGCCATGGTCGCTGGGACTGCGCCAGAGCCTGTGCTCTGCAATGGGAGAGGCCACAGCAGTGAGAGGCCCGCGTACTGCAAAGGAAAAAAAAAAAAAAGAATTGAGACTCTGGAAATAGAGCAAAATATATTTATGGACTATTGATTGTCATCAAATGTGCCAAGAAGTCAATGGAGAAATAATAATATATTATAATAATAGTAATTTTAATATAGTAATTAATACTTTGGATAAGGTTCAGGCACCTGTACTCTTCTAGGAAAATAAGTTTCACTATATTTTGTTTCATGCCTCTCAATTTATTTCAAGCATTTTTTCTTACTATAAATACAACATATGTTCACTGTAGAAATTTTTTAAAATTAGAAAATTCTGAAGAAAAAAAATTATCTGATATTTGACACAACTCTGTGAGAGTTGCACAACTCTAAGTATACTAAAACCACTAGGTTGTGTACTTTAAAAGTGGAGAATTTTATGTTTATCTCAATAAAGCTGTTGTATAAAAAACTATTTTAAAGTATCAAAACTGCTCTTCACTGATTTAGGGAGATTTTCATTGTTATATAAATGTGTGAAACTAGATTCAGCAGAGTTCTTTCATAATTACTCTGCATATACAAAAAAACTGCAGCCTGTGATCATTTCAAAATCTTTTTATATTCAGATACTGAGCCTTCATAAGGGTTGACTACCTCAGATTTGCTGCACTCATTGTGGATCACAACTTCTAGATAAGAAGTTTACAGCTATCGTGTCGAAGTGAAATTTGAAAGTAGCTCTGCTGGATTCCTATCAGAAATCCTGCAGAAAGTCAGACATCTTGGCTCTGATCTGCTATAAAAGATGTAAATTTAAGTGACCTTAATTACCCTGTCCTGTGCTCCATCCCTAAGGAATACTCTGTAGTGGGCGGTGGCTTTATTAGACTTCCTGGACCATGCTACTCTCAAAAGAACTGATGTGTTCAGATAATCTGTGTAGGGCTGTGATTCATAATTTAAACTTTGAGTTGTCTCCTGAGGTAACCACAAACTAAATTCAACCAAACTTGAGTCCAGCAAGTGGGAAAAGGGGTGGGGGAGGAAATAATCTTATTTCTTTTAGCAATTTTTTAATTTGGTAGTGCTTTTCTGTGTTCCATGTTAAGGCTTTTTTTTTTCTTTGACTTGGAATAGTTTTTGGCAGAGCATATTGCTTGGTTAAGTAACATGAAATATGCATTGGAATTATGAAATGCCTCATGAGTTTGCCAATCTCTAGAGTGGAACCAAACAGCCTTTGATGTAAAGGCTACCCAGGATTACCGAAAAGTCTTTCCATCTAATGAGACAGTCTGGTAGTTTCCTAGTTCTGTATCTTTGGTTCAGTAGAAATATTTCAAAGTGTCATGTGACCACTTGATTCAGAGTCTGGGTTTGTCCATGATAAATCCGTTTGTCAAATGTTGGAGTTGCAGACTTGCTACTGGTGAGAGTGAAGCAAATGGGTAAGCAAAACTATCCTGATGTGGGAATGTTTTCCTCTAGGAGTTCAGTCTTGATAAAAGTGTCAATACTACTCCTAGGAGGGTTACAGAATCACCTGACAGGACCTGCAAACAACATCTGGGCAATAATGTTGGCATTATTTGAGGTGACAGGGAGGATGCCTACGTTCTGATATACTTGGGTGAGTATTTGAGCCAGGCAAGGAGAGGTTGGATGATTGAGAAACAAAGCATTCTTGGTTAATATGAAGACTTCATTTGGCAACCAAAACTCTTAATAATGTCTTGGACCTTAGCCACATATTTCCCCTGAAAAGTATGCCTTTTTTTCCAGCAAAATTTTGTTGGGGTTTATGTTATTGAAGAATGAACTGATATGAATATGTGGAACTGGTATTTAATGGCATACTGTCCTAGAAATCTGAAGACCTGCAGGAGATTTAAAAATTCCAACCCTTGTTGTAACTTTTTAAAGAAGATTGTGATATTGTCAAAATACACATGAATGAAGTTTTAACATGCTGTATGATGGGTGGATAAGGCTGTCCATTGTACCATTTCTTTGTTTGAATTCTCAGGCATGGTTTGGCAGTGCAAACACTCTTGAAATTAACAAATTCAATACACAATAAATATACGCATTAAAAAATTGTGGAGAAGTAGATCTAACCATTTGAAAGACCTAATCATTTGAAAGATTAATAATACTGTGTAAACTATGGCAAATCTGATTTTATGAAACAAAAAAAAGTAAAAGTCCCACAGATAGAAACAAAATAAACATAAAAACATTTAAATATAAATAATGTTTAATCTAGCATAATAAAATAATGTTGATAACACAGATCAAGTGGATAAAGTTCTGGAAAAACATAAATGGTAAGAATAGAATTAAATAAAACAATATTCAAGTCAGACTAACAAACTTTGAATCAAAGATTTATTTCCAGTTCCCTTTAAAACGGGGCCTAACAGTTAATTTTTTAAAGCATTTTTTAAAAGAAATGGATACTTCCTAAATTTTGCAAAATGTTAAAAAATATAGCGCTAAGAAGATACCATGAAATAAATTTTACAAATGTAAAATTGACTTCAAGCTAAGTGGAGAACACCAATTATGGGAAATTTCACTCATTAACAAAGACGTAAAAAACTGTAAATAATGTTATGGACAGCAAAGTGTTAACAGCTTGTTTTAACATAAAACCTCACGAACAAATAGAATTTGTTTTGAGAAAACAGTGAAGTGTTCGACACCGCAAAATTGAGCATAGTTATTCCATCCACTGAAAGAATAACGTAGAAATAAGCGGGACAAGTTGTAGTCAGAGTGTTTTCACGGTACTTTTGTTTTTTGCTTTTTTTTTTTTTTTTTTTGCTATTAAGAATCCAATCTGCAGTTTGCATAAATGGAATAATAAACGTGCGCATGGAAAGTGGGTCGTGAGTGAAGTACTGTACATGAACGTAAATAAATTATATTCTATCATGGTTCCAGGTTTGTAAAACTCCTGCAACGGGTTCTTTTCCCATAAAGCCTGGCCTGTCACAGATAACTCGGTAAGGGTCTAGAGAAACTGCGTTTTGGCAAACGCAGGCACGTTGCTGTGGTTTACACTGGTGGAGTAACGGAGGAACATTTGGGCTGCAGGTTCAGTGCTCAGCCACACTGGTGATTCTTCAGATTTTTTTTTTCCTCGCTAATGCGCAGGCGTAACATGCGCAATGGCACATTAAAAAAAAGATCCGGTGCTTCTGGTCGTAACTCTACCCCTCTGTTCCGTTAAAGAACTACTTAATATCACGCTAGCGGCTAATTTGTGGTGATTTTACGGTGGTGAACTTGCTTCTGCAATCTCAGCTTTTACCTGGCGTTCAGAACGTCGTTCAGGTTTGTAGATAACTGCTGAAGAATCGGTGCGCGGAGTGACACGGCACGCAAAGAGACCGGAAAGGCTGGCGGTTCAAGATGGTGGTTGTTAAAACGCGTCCTTGACGATTGGTAAGCAGGTAAATGCGTTAAAATAACTCGGGAGTTTACTAGAAAATAAAGGCTGTGTGGCACTTACTTTTTATGTAGTAAGGATCCATGCGCTATTGAAAAAAACAGCAAAATCGTATTTTACAGATTAGCGTTCGGGCCCGACATGCAACCGGGGACGGACGACTTCCTAGCGCCGCCAGAGTGTCCGGTGTTCGAGCCTAGTTGGGCAGAATTTCGAGACCCCCTAGGCTACATCGCGAAAATCAGGCCCATTGCCGAGAAATCGGGTATTTGCAAGATTCGCCCACCCGCGGTAAGCCTCTAAAGCAGAATTTGGCCTGAAGGTGACTTTTGCAGTGACCGCAGGACCACTGTGCTACTTTAACAACGCCTTAGATTCGGAACCAGTTAATTGAATCCTCCAGGTAGCTCCTAGTTTCTCCCCTTGTAAATGTTTGACTAAAACGCGCTGGTGTCGGAAAACTAATATCCTATCACTAGACTTCGTGGAGTAACAAAAAATTTATGTGAATAACTAAAAAACCTGAATCGGTACCAATTCTCAACTGTGCCAGTGTTACACCCATCTCTATTATAGGGATATGTGTCTTTTATACTTTCTTTAAATGACATTTTGTTCATTCCAAGTTATTTGATATGTAATTGAACCGATGAAAAGTTGCATGAATTTGTGCCACTGAGCCTCCGTTGTTTACATTTTCTCATATGACCTGCGATGTGTATAATAAACATACCTAAAAATGGGAAGGGATATGGAACCCCTACCACCAACCGAAGTACTGTTATTTCACTTAGAGTCTTCTCTTCTGTTTTGGGATACTTAAAACTGCTAATTGAAACCGTTATTTGACTGAATTTTGAATGCAAATTGAAATGAACCTAGGCCATCAGTTTAAACAACTAATATGACATCCAGAGTAGATGTCCACTTACTGCACAGCATGCTGCTCATTAGTTACATGCTGAGCCAGACTCCCAGATTCTCTTTTTTTCTATTTCAATGGCAGTACTTTTCTCGGTATAGTAGTTATGCATTGGTTCATCTTTTCCAGACCACCAAGAGTAGGAAAAGATAATGGTCTAAGTTTGAAAATTAAACAGTTTCTTGTTCATAATAGGGTTATCCTCATTTCAGTAAGGACCTTTCTCACAGCCTTTTTGTCCTTTGTTCTTAAAGTGAGCTTTAGGCCTCATTTTGTCAGAATTTGGGACTTTTTTCTTTTGTTTCTGTTTGTTGTCTTTTTTTGGAGGAGACATACCAAGCAGACCTTTGGATTAGTAGATTTTTTTTTTCCCAGTGACCTAGTGTTAAAGATGCAACAGCTTGAGGCTTTTAGAGGCAAAAATAATAATGTCTTAAAAGTGAGGGATATTAAGATAGAAACAGGTGGTTCTAGTTCTATCTTTATCCTTTGTTATGCCATAATAACCAAGTTGTTTCTCTTTATTATAGGACTGGCAGCCTCCGTTCGCAGTAGAAGTCGACAACTTCAAATTTACTCCACGCATCCAGAGGCTAAATGAACTAGAGGTATTTTAATATTTAAGTCACCCTCTTAGAGTGGAATCTCAGCTGTAATCTTGTTTTGCTTGTAGTTTGATAACAACGCATTTAAGAGGTTAGGTTTTGAAGTAAATATATTTTGATTGTAACACCAGCTTCATTATTTCCAACAATATTGATCCTGCAAAAAGTCTTGTGCAGAATGGCAGGACATATAGAGGGTTTAAATTTAGGGAGATGAATCACATATTTTTTTCTGCCATAAATGGGCTAAAACTAGACCTATCAAGAAAAGAGATACTGTCTTTCCCATTTTTTCCCCCATACCTTTGTATTTTATTATTTTGGATTTTCCCTGATTTCTTTAACAAAAGCAAAGTACAGAGCAAAAATCTGGCCTCCTGAATTTCTACCTTAAGGCTGGTGGTGGTGTATGTATGACTGTATTTAAGAATGGGTTAGAGTAAGTAGGAGAGGAAAATCTTGTTTTTTAAAGTACTCAAGAGTGTCCATATTCGGTTTAGTATTATTTTTGGAAAGTATATGAATGGTTTGGCATTGTCTGTTAGAAGTTTTGACTGTGGTTGGTGACTAAAAGCACCAAAATGACTTAGGGTAAGAGAATGATAATTCATAAACTGGTCTCATGTCTTAAGTTTTTGACATGGAAAGGAAAACTACTTTATTCCCTTGAGTTGTGTTTCTGTAGACTCTAGATGGCTATCTGGAGGAAGATATTAGATTGAGCCTAAATACTCTTATTCAGCATTCAGTAAGCCCAAAGATAACGCTTTAAACTTAGGCACGAAGTGTTTTGACTTTGAGGCATCACTTTCTGAGTTCCTCCTCTCACGTGAAAGAATTAGTTTATTTGAGCTTTTTATGGACAACAGTGGTGTTAAAGGCAGTGAAGCCTAGATTCTAGCCTAGTAGAAAACCATAGAAAATACAGAACGATACTTGCTCATCCATTTCATACTGCACCAAAGTTCGGATAAGGAGTAAGACAAACTCATAGGGCTCTCTATTCTCTAGGCTCAGACCAGAGTGAAACTGAATTATTTGGACCAGATTGCAAAATTCTGGGAAATTCAAGGTTCTTCTTTAAAAATTCCCAATGTGGAGCGGAGGATCTTGGACCTCTACAGTCTTAGTAAGGTAAGAGTACTTCTGCTTTTAAAAGGAAAAACAAATAAAAAACCTTACTTTGGACACATCTGTTGTTGAACATTGTCTTTGGACAGGAAAGGAAAGAACACAAGAGTCCGCCAACATCTTTTCCCTCAGTGCTCCAGCAGTGATTTATTAGATTTTCATAGAAACCAGGACCTAGAGAGAGTCACTTGTATGCAGATTTTCAGTCTGATGGGACTTCCTATACCAACTAGTACTAGAGCAGGTAAACTAGGGCTCAGTCTTCAAGATGAAAACCCTAATTTAACTTTCACTTGGTTCATAGTCCTGCCAACATTGCTTGACACAATATTTGAGACCTGGAATCATTGGTACTGGGGGGCAGAGAGCACTCATTTTAAGCCTCATTGCAATTTTTTAGGTTTTTCCAGTGTGTTCACAGTTAATCTATACCCTTTCTTATCCTTTCAGATTGTGATGGAGGAAGGTGGCTATGAAGCCATCTGTAAGGACCGACGATGGGCCCGAGTTGCCCAGCGCCTCAACTACCCAGCAGGCAAAAACATTGGCTCCCTGTTACGATCTCACTATGAACGTATCATTTATCCTTATGAAATGTTTCAGTCTGGAGCTAACCTTCTGGTGAGGTCCCTTAGCTGGTTTGGAGCCTAATGTGATTTTGCTGTTTTTCCTCTTACCTTCCCTTTTCTGGTTGGGATTTCTTCTGAATAGTCAAGGTTTAGAGAGTTTTAAGCTCATTGACAAAATTAGAAATTCCAAGAATTGCCCCTGTAAAATATTTTGTAGCATGTGTGAAGAGGTTTTACACCTTCTAGGTTAGATCATGGGAAGTGGAGTGTCCTTTCCCTCTGTCTTAGGGTTTTCATGGACAAGGTCTTAAAGTAGGAGTTAGAGAAAAGCAGTTCTTATTTTAGTCATCCTCTGTGAAAAAGATAATTCTTAAGAGTTATTAAATTTTCGGAGGATAGTTCATGTAAAAAGAGTTTAGGAATAAAACCATGGTGTGACTTGGGCTTAACAAGGAGTGGCAACTGATTTAGCTGGTTATCTTAAATAATAACTTTTTAGGTTTTATTACCTCCAGAACTCTTTTTAAAACTACGTGTGTATCATGTATGTGTGCAAACATATTAAATTTAGCTTACCTGGTTTTATTAGATTTGAAGTGCATAAGGCACACAGAAAGTAAGGGGGGAAGTCCAGGTTCAAACCTTGGTCCAAGACTGTGGGCCTTCACTAGGCTCTACTGCTTATATGTATGCAAAGATGTAGAGGAATTTTCATGATGTGTTCTGTCATTCCAAAGAACAGAAGGGTAGATTTCTATAATTTACCAAGAAGTACAGCTTTTCTTGCCAGAGATTTAGGATGAGAGAATCAGTTATTTGCTGATTGTGAATATTACACATTTCCTGATACTTCACTTTTCCCTGTATCCCCAGCAGTGTAACACTCAACCATTTGACACTGAGGAGAAAGACAAGGAATACAAACCCCACAGCATTCCCCTTAGACAGTCTGTACAGCCTTCCAAGTTCAGCAGCTATAGTCGGCGGGCAAAAAGACTACAGCCTGATGTGAGTGCCTGGTTGTTTTTCCCTACAAACTGCCAAAGTTCATCTAGGACTCCCTTTTAGGGACAGTCCATTTGTATAAGACATTTTTCTTTTTTAACCTATAGCTGGTTCACGGTTGAATTAATTGAAAGTGAATGAGTTGTTTCATAGGTATGGTGTGCAGTATTTTTCTTTTGTAGTTTTCCTTTTGTACATTTTAAAAGCAAACGTGTATTCTTCTATTGTTGTCTTAAGGGTGAACTTTTGTGAATCTTGTGATGTTTTTATTAAGCATACTATATAGTTTATTTTTTAAACCATTGGTTTTCATTATGTGTTCTTTTATGAGATGGGCAGTCAGATGAGGTGACATAAGAAAGGCTCAGGAAAACAAAATATAATAGAAACATGAGTGTGGGGCAGGAGAGAAGGGTGAGCCTAAACCACAGCCTTTATTTAGGTTTCCAAGGGAAGGGCAGGTTGGGATTGGCTACTTTGAACAATTTCAGCGAGCTTTGACTTGCAGGGTGGTCCCTACTTTCCTGACACCTGACCCTGCATGATTATGGCAGAGAAATGTTGCCTCCTGGGGTGCAGGAGCCAGACACAGGACATATGGCTCTGGGCTGGTTAGTTTGCTTATCAACGTGTGCTCTCTGGTGAGTCCAATCTTGAAGAATTTGCTAGCCTGGAAGGGGCAGTCTCTCCACTGCCAGAAAACCTTTCAAGATGTCACACATCATAATGTACAGAAAATTTTAAATATGAACAGGTACAGTCTTATTATTTGGCTTAGCCTGTTTTGCTTAGCCTGTTTTGTATGTCTGCGTATATTTTCATAAAATTTTGAATGTGTCTACTTCTGAAATATCTTAGCATAAGGTTGTGTGTATCTTTAGTTATGTTGTGAATAATCTTAGTACTATTAAGTTTTAAAATACTTAACACTGTAATGTAGAATGAAGAAATGAGTAATAGTGATGTTCAGATTATTGAAATTGAAATGGATTCTGCATTAATACTTTAGTTCTTTATAGAGACAGGTGTCTGAAAATGAGTTGAATAAGAAAAACTGAGCAGGTAATAACTTGGAAACAGATACGTTTGAAAGTTGTCAGTGCCAGTCAAGAGCAAAAAAATTTTCACAATCAAAATGATCTTTAGTCGAATGGGATTGTCCACTGTGCTGGAAAGATTTTAAAAATTCTTGAAAACCATATGGTTACTAAAATAAAGAAAGGGGTTGTATTTCCAAAACATTATTACCAGGGAAAAAATACAAATAAATTCTAAGTAAAGCAGAAAAGAAAACAAGTAAATCTAGTGACAAAGAAATTGTGAGGACTAACATGTACATCGTTTTTCCACTTCATACATAAGTGTATGTAATATAGGAATTAATAGTAAGATGTCTGAAAGATTAAGAGTAGTACTGTGTTAGTTCATATTTTAAGACAAGCAGGTATTAGGTCTTTTAAAAGGTATTTGGTTTGCCAGCCATCACCTATAGAGTATATTAAGGGAATATGTCATGGTATAGTTAATATGATATAAGGGGAAATTATAAACGTACAAGGCACCTAGGAGTCCCATGCCTACAAACTGATGCAGTTGTCTTTCACAGTGTGTTTTCAAGATTCCTCTTACATTAACCTTACTAAATAATTAAATGTTTTACCTTACAAATTGAAAATATAAAATAGTAACATATTTTTTTTTACAATAACTAATTGGCCAAAAAGCGAAAATGTGTCAAGGATAAGGAACTAGGGATCTTAGTATATTGTTGGTAGGGTGAAAGATTGTACTAAAATTAAAATTTTTAATTCAAATTTTAGATGTGCATGCACTCCTGTTTTAACTCAATTAATCTTTCATAATAGCATGCAGCCATTATATGAGTATTATAATTTGTTCCCAGGACTTAATTTATAAAAATGCCTGAATGCCAACAGGGAGATCTCAGTGCCTTTGAAAGAAAAGTTTTAATGTTACTCACAGTGCCCCTAGAAGCAAGAGGAATACCATGCCACATGGGGCGACAGGAGGAAGGAAACATTAGTGTCTGTGGGGGGCAGAAAAGAGTAGGGAGAAGGCATAGGCCACAGCCTTTATCAGCGTATCCTCAGGGAAAGCAAGGCAAAGTAGGGTAAACATCCTAGAACTAACTGGCTGGTTTGAATAATCCCAGCAAGCTTTGGGGCCTAGGGAATTTTCCTAGTTGTTTGGTTCCTGGCCAGAGGTTGATTTGGCCAGGAACCAAACCATGGTCGTCATTTGTAAGTGTTAGATAAGGAGGTGGTTGGGGGTATGGACTTGGGATTAGTTAGTTTGTATATGACAGTTGTTTGTTGCCTCTAGAAATTAGCTAGACCTGGGAGGAACAGTCTCCCCAGTCAGCAAGGCCCTTCAAAAGATGTCAAAACATAAAATATAAAAAATTTAGAACATGATTAGTATAAGTAATTACATCATTTGTTTATAATACCAAAAAAAAATAAAATAAAAGAGTAGGTTGAATCTTTCCTGATGCCATAATAATAGAATAATAAGCTAGGGGACAGATATATATGTTGATGCTCCTTTTAAACTCAAGCCTCCTGTGTTTCGTTTCTTTTAATCATTTCTGCCTAATCACTGAGTGATATCTTTGCTACCACTGTGTCCCTAGTTAATGCTGTGTTTGTCATGGATATGGTCATACAATATATATACTGTTTGCATAAATTATTTTGGAAATAAAACCAGGAAATCGGTTATCATATGTGTTTTTATATATATGTAGAATAAAAGTTAGATAACGTCAGATTTTAGATGCAAAGAAGAAATGTAATAGAGCTTAAATTCAAGTTTTTGTTCAAAACTGATACAGTCGATAAAATACATTTCGTGGTGTTCACTAAAAAGAGATGTACTGAAAATGGCATATAATGTGTGTATTTTTTGACACATAACATTTCTGCTTTCCTAGGTCTTTAAATACATTGTCAGGAGAAGGGAATTATTTCTTATTATCTGAGTTCAAACAGAACAGTAGAATAGTAGGAGTCCTCTTATCTTCCCATTTGCGTCTTCAACTGAGTTGCAGAAAGGGGCTTTTTTTATAATTTATTTATTGTACTCTTTGGTATAAGTTATATATTTTGTGATACTTAAGCTTAACATACTGGAGTACTGTACCATATCCTTCATAGTGTGAAAAAAATCGAGACTATTACCTCTCAAATTTCTGTCTTCGTTTGTCCATCCCTGGTCACCCCTTACCCACAGATAAAAATACATCCATCAGTAAACAAGGTGGAGGCTGTTGACTGACTTGAATTTTTATGACCTCTTTTCCATTTATACTGCTGGAATATTTTGCGAATTGAAAGTCTAGATCTTAAGCATAATGCCCGTTTATATAAAACCACTTCCTTCTCTGAACCTTCTTTCAACAGCCAGAACCCACAGAAGAAGACATTGAGAAAAACCCAGAGCTGAAGAAGCTACAAATCTATGGGGCAGGTCCCAAGATGATGGGCTTGGGCCTTGTAGCCAAGGATAAGACTTTACGGAAGAAAGGTGAAGCCTAATAGGCTATGAGGCAAAGTGAAGGGTAAAGTACTAAAGTACCATGGGGGAGACAGTTTGTTAATCCTGATGGCAGATGGATTTGTTTGTTTTCAGGTTTGTTTCTGACTCCCCTAGATAAAGAAGGGGTCATATGCCCCTCAACTGTTACAATGAAGGAGGAACCGAGTGGGAACTGGGAAGTGATGTCGGCACTGCCCAAGGAGGATTCGAGTAACAGCCTAGAGCCCTGCACCAAGATGACCATGCAGCTGCGGAAGAATCAAAGCAATACCCAGTTTGTAAGGACTCTTAACACTGTTTATGAACTATCAGGACGAGGTGGAAGCTAAAATTATTTTATCGCACCTTACTTTCTCCTTCCTTCAGTTTACTTCTAAGCCCTTTAAATATGAAGACAGTGACGGCCAGGAGGGAGAAAGAACATACTCAAGTATTATAGTCAGGAGCAAAGTTCATATCCTATGTTCTATATCAGAAATTTCCTCCAAATTTTTGTGTCTTTTCAACTCCAGTGATAAGCACATTCTTAACTTTTACATCTTAATGTAGTAGGAGACAATGTGATTAAATATAAATTATGTGAAAGAGCTGTTTTCTGGCAAATGCTTCAGGGCTCTAAAAATCACATTTTACATAGTAGTGCCTCTCCTATGATCTTGCTTTACTTAAGTCTTTTATGTATATAAATCTTTCTTTTCACCTTTTCTTCCACCTCATCTGAAAGATTTTATAATCTCTTTAGTATGCTAGAGTTGCTACATTTTTATAAAGTGATAAATTTGCTTTTTCCTTCCTCTTAATCATGTCCACTGAGAGATTATCGTTACTACCACCATTGGGATTGTGTCCCCACTTAACCCTGTGTTTTTAGTACTTTCCAGATTGGGACTACTATAGATAATACTATTAAATTACATGACTTTAGGTAAGCTATGTAGACACTTACGTGGTGTATATATATAGTATTGGAATTGCTGTGACTGAGGGTAACTGCCTACATACATATATGTAAGTATATGCCAATGTATATATCTGTGTATAAACGTGTATATTTTATAAATTTACATATATTTATGTATGTGTGTAAATACATATATTTACATATACATGTTCTTGACAAATTATTATATCTACAGATTAATAAGAGAATTTATGTGTGTGTGTCTACCTCCATACACTCAGCAGATTTTTTTTTCCCACTCTCAGTTGTGTCTTTTTGCCCTTTACTGATCTTGTTACTTCTGCATTCTCCCAATGTAGCCTATCCTCACTGCAAGTAATTTTTCAGTAATGAATCCTTCCTGGTAAAAGTCTACTAGTGTGTCTTCTTTTTAAAGTGTACTTAATAATAAATTATTTCTGTAGTAGCTAAGAATCCAAGTTGTTAGACCTTGCCTTAATCTTTCTCTCCTTATGACCTATCCAATTCATTATCTAAACTGAAGACAGTTAAATGAAATGGAAACCTATTAAACTTCACATTAGAATAGCAGGTATAACTGGATAGTGGGTCATTGGACCTATTTATATTCAACTTGCAGTCTATACCAGCTATTACTAACATAGGTAATTCTCTGAATGATCTATGCTAGTATGTACCTTCATGCTTTGGGTTTGTACCGTGAAACTTAAATAAAGTCTACTTTTTGTTTCTTCCAACACACCTTAATTATGGTTCATTTCTTAACATGCATAGTAATTATTTATGTTGTCATATTTTTCACCAGACAGTGAAAAGTCATGAGTGAAGTCATGAGTAGAACAATGCATAGTCATTGACTGGTGGTGGCTGTTCAGAATGAATGGTCTGGAAGCCTAGGATAAAGTTTCCTTGAACAAGCAGCTTATATTATTTTATTTTTCCTGGTAGATTGACTCATATGTTTGCCGAATGTGCTCTAGAGGGGATGAAGATGATAAACTTCTTCTTTGTGATGTCTGTGATGACAATTATCACATCTTTTGCCTATTGCCACCCCTTCCTGAAATCCCCAGAGGGGTCTGGAGGTGCCCAAAGTGTATCATGGCGGTAAGGGCTGTCCACCATAGATGTTTTAAATTTAGTTCTTGGTAATTGTTTTTAATACAGACTCCTGGTTTTAGGGAAGAGTAAAGTAGGTTCCTCCATTTTTCTAAGTTAATAACTTTTGTTAGGTTATAATTAGCTATCAGTGACACAGTAAATGAGAGAATGGCTGGGTAGAGTAGCTGTAGGATGGTAGAAATTTAAGACAGACAGGAAGGACTGTAATCCAGATGATGTGAACCAAAGGAACAAAAGGAAATAAGTTTAGTAGATATTAAAGAAACTATTCCACCTGGAAAATTAAAGTGGAGGAATAGCATAAGATACATCTCTAGCTGGTTTTTTGAAGGGGTTTGTTGTCTATTGCCTCTGTCTTACTGAAATATTTTCTATTTCAGGAGTGTAAGAGACCCCCGGAAGCCTTTGGCTTTGAGCAGGCTACCCAGGAGTACACTTTGCAGAGCTTTGGTGAAATGGCTGATTCCTTCAAGGTGGACTACTTCAACATGCCTGTTCACGTATGTGATTGTGGAATGCGGATGTAGGGATTGGTGTCTGATAGTCTTAGTGCTCATGGACACGTGGGGCCAAAATATAGTGGGCTACGATCATCTTTTACACCTGTTATCACAGATGGTACCTACGGAACTTGTGGAGAAGGAATTCTGGAGGCTGGTGAGCAGCATTGAGGAGGATGTGACAGTTGAGTATGGAGCAGACATTCATTCCAAAGAATTTGGCAGTGGTTTTCCTGTTAGCAGTAGCAAAGGAAACCTGTCTCCTGAGGAGGAGGTAATGTGGTTGGTAATTCATATTTACACTGGCCAATAAAATTTAATGCCATTGGAAAATCTTGTCAGTGACCCAGAATTTGGATAGCCACTATTACTACCACATTTTCCTCTTTGGTATTTTCCTGGGGATAGGCACAAGGAATAGCATGATACCTTGCAGTTATCTGTTAGAATCCACAGTAGTCCTTCCTCTTTCCCCACATGTAATTGTTGGAAGTTACCACCTTTTGGTTATCTGCATAATAGAAAAACACAAATGCTACAACTAACTTGTTCACACATTTATGATTTGAAAGAACTAGGAGGGCATCAAGAAATGGCTTCATTTTATTCTTTAATACAAGGAGATCTCTTACCTACTCAGAGGTCAATTTAGATGTCCTAAATTCTGACTAAATCTTGTTAGCAATCTCTCCCTCAGTGCAGAACCAAAAAATACGATGGATGAAGCAACCTTATTTGGGGTGAAGAAGCTAAAAAAATAATCCATCTCATGTGTTATTGATGAATTATCCCTATAATAATTGTTGTTTTGCCATGCTAGTTACAACCAAGAAAATTAGTGTTTGGTTTTTTTATATAGATTGTCCTACATGTTAAGCCTTATGTGACAATTGATCCAGACCGCAAAAAAGTCTGGATTCTAAGAAGTACTCATTCTAAGAAGATAGAGATTCAGCAAGGCACATTCAGTTTTTGTGTATGTATACTGTGTTACTGTATATATGTTTGTGTGTATGTAGAAACACTTGAAGAGTCTGTTTCCCCCCAGTTTTTTTTTAATAGTATTTACATCAATTGTGGCAAATTGAAAAATATAAATGAAAAGGAAGAAAATCACCCAGAGCTTCTCTTTTAAAAAAAAAAAATTATTTATTTGTTTATTTATTTATTTGGCTGTGCCAGATATTCATTTTGGCATACAGGATCTTCATTGCTGCATGTGGGATCTTTAGTTGCAGCATGCGGGATCTTTCTCTCTTTTTTTTTTCCTCCATTTTGCAGATGTTTCAGCAGCATTTACTATCACAGAAGAAGTGGCAACATGTTCTACTTTTTTTTTCTATTTTTATTTATTTTTTGAAAATTATTTTTTTATACAGCAGATTCTTATTAGTTATCCATTTTATACATATTACTGTATCCATGTTAATCCCAATCTCTCAGTTCATCCCACCACCCCCACCCCACCCCCCAGCCACTTTCCCCCGTTGGTGTCCATACGTTTGTTCTCTACATCTGTGTCTCAATTTCTGCCCTGCAAACCGGTTCATCGCTACCATTTTTCTAGGTTCCACATATATGCATTAATATTCGGTATTTGTTTTTCTCTTTCTGACTTACTTCACTCTGTATGAGTCTCTAGATCCATCCACGTCTCTACAAATGACCCAATTTCGTTCCCTTTTATGGCTGAGTAATATTCCATTGTATATATGTACCACATCTTCTTGATCTGTTCATCTGTCGATGGGCATTTAGGTTGCTTCCATGACCTGGCTGTTGTAAATAGTGCTGCAATGAACATTGGGGTGCGTGTGTCTTTTTGAATTATGGTTTTCTCTGGATATATGCCCAGTAGTGGGATTGCTGGGTCATATAGTAATTCTGTTTTTAGATTTTTAAGGAACCTGCATACTGTTCTCCACAGTGGCTATGTCAATTTACATTCCCGCCAGTAGTGCAAGAGGGTTTCCTTTTCTCCACACCCTCTCCAGCATTTGCTGTTTGTAGATTTTCTGATTATGCCCATTCTAACCGGTGTGAGGTGATAACCTAATTTTAAGTTTGATTTTCATTTCTTTAATAATTTGTGATGTTGAGCATCTTTTCATGTAGTCCTTGAGCATTTGTATGTCTTCTTTAGAGAAATGTCTCTTTAGGTCTTCCACCCATTTTTTTCATTGGGTTTTTTGTTTTTTTAATACTGAACTGCATGTGCTGTTTATATACTTAGGAGATTAATCTTTTGTCCATTGATTTCGTTTGCAAATGTTATCTCCCATTCTGAGGGTTGCCTTTTCATCTTGTTTGTAATTTCCATTGCTGTGCAAAAGCTTTTAAGTTACATTAAGTCCCATTTGTTTATTTTTGTTTTTATTTCCAGTATTCTAGGAGGTTGGTCAAAAAAGATCTTGCTGTGGTTTATGTCAAAGAGTGTTCTTTCTGTATTTTCCTCTAAGAGTTTTATAGTGTCCAATCTTACATTTAGATCTTTAGTCTATTTTGAGTTTATTTTTGTGTATGGTGTTAGGAAATGTTCTAATTTCATTCTTTTACATGTAGCTGTCCAGTTTTCCCAGCACCACTTATTGAAGAGACTGTCTTTACTCCCTTGTATATTCTGGCCTCCTTTGTCATAGATTAGTTGACCACAGGTGCATGGGTTTATCTCTGGGCTTTCTATCCTGTTCCATTGATCTATATTTCTGTTTTTTGTGCCAGTACCCTATTGTCTTGATTACTGTAACTTTGTAGTGTAGTCTGAAGTCAGGGAGTCTGATTCCTCCAACTCTGTTTACATTTTCCCTCAAAATTGCTTTGGCTATTCAGGGTCTTCTGTGTCTCCATACAAATTTTAACATTTTTTGTTCTAGTTCTGTAAAAAAGGCCATTGGTAATTTGTTAAGGATTGCATTGAATCTGTAGATTGCTTTTAGGTAGTATAGTCATTTTTACTATAGTCATTTTAGTGTTGATTCTTCCAGTCCAAGAACATGATATATCTACCTCTCCATCCGTTTGTATCATCTTTAATTTCTTTCATCAGTCTCTTACAGTTTTCTGCATACAGTCTTTTGCCTCCTTAGGTAGGTTTATTCCTAGGTATTTTATTCTTTTTGTTGCTGTGGTGAATGGGAGTGTTTCCTCCAGCTCTTGACAACTATGATTCTAACTTTACTTTCTCTAAATTTGACTGCTTAGGTACCTTATATGTATTTGTCCTTTGTGGCTGGCTTCTTTCACTTGGTGTACTGTTTTCAGAGTTTATAAACTTCAAGGTTTATATCTTGTAGCATGTGTCATAATTTCCTACATTTGATCTTCTTTTCATTGGTTGATGGATATTTGGGTTGCTTCTGCCTTTTGGCTATATTGAATAATACTTTCATGAATACAGATGTACAGATATCTGTGCAAGACCCTTTTTCAGTTCTTTTGCCTATAGTATTCCCAGAGGTGGAATTCCTGAAACATAAAGTTTAATCTTTTGAAGAGCAACCATGTCATTTTTCACAGTGGTTCTGTCATTTTACACTCCCACCAGAAAGGCAATCCAGTACCTTTTTCTGAATAGTACTGTGAAGAATGATCAGACTTATTCCTTATTCTTCTTGTTTCTTATTCTTTAGAGGAAGAGCTTTCAATCTTTCATTATTGATTGTGAAATTAGCTGTGGGCTTTTTATGTATATCCTTTATTATGTTGAGGTATTTTCCTTCTTTTCCTTGTTTGTTAATGTTTTATCATGAAAGAGTATTGAATTTGTTAAGTGAACATTCCTGTACACTTTTGGTTTGAACACCAGTTTCCATTTTTCTTGAGTATGTATTTAGGAATGGAATTACTGGATTACGTGATAATCTATGTTTAATTTGTTAAACTGTTTACCACACCACTAGTAGCAAATGAGGGTTCCGCTTTCCACATGGCTACTAATGCTTGTTATTGACTGTTACATGGTTGTAGTCATCTCATTATAATAACTAATGTCAAGCATCTTTTCATGTGTATGTTGACCATTTATGTAACTCCTTTGGAGAAATACCTATTTAGGTCCTTTTCATATTTTAATTGAAGTTTTTGACTTTTGTAGTTGATATTTTTCAAATTATGGTAAAATATGCATAATATAAAATTTACTGTATTATTTTTAATTATATACTTGAGTGGCATTAAGTACAGTCACAAGGTCATGCAACCATCACCATCATCCTTTCTTATCACCCCAAACACAAACTTTGTACCCATTAAATAATTTCCCATTCTCCTTTCCCTCCAGCTTCTAGTAACCACTGTTGTTTTCTGCCTATGAATTTGACTGCCCTAGATATATCATGTAAATTGAGTCATACTTTTGTGTTTTGCTTATTGCATTTAGCATAGTGTCTTAAAGATTCATCAGTATTGTAGCATATAACAGAATTTCATTCCTTTCTAAAACTGAATAATATATATATATATAGCACATTTTGTTCATTAATTCTTCTGTTGTTGGACATTTGGATTGTTTGTATCTTTTTGCCATTGTGAATAATGCTTTTGTGAACATTGGTGTAGCAAATTTCTTTTTGACTTCCTGCTTTTATTTGGGTATAGGCTTAGATTAGAATTACTAGATTATATAATTTGAAACCCCAACAGCAGCGATTCCATTTTACATTCTGTCCAGCAGTGCACCAGGTTTCTAATTTCTCCGTGTATAGGTCAACACATGTTTTCTGCTATTTGTCTTTTGGTCAGTTTGTGGGCTGGTTTTTTGTTTTGGTAATAGCAGTTTCCTAATGTGTGAAAGTAAACTATTATCTTCCATCTGGATTTGCATTTCCCTAAATGATGAGGCGCTGAGAATCTTTTCATGTACTTGTTGCCGACTTTGGAGTCTTACAGCTTTAGCTCTTTTGTATATCTCTTTGACTTACTTGGAGTTGAAATTTTGTATGTGGGCCAGCCTCATTCTTTTGTAGTGGATATCTAAGTTTTCTATTTATTGGAAAGGCTGTCCTTCCCCATTAAGTGGTGTTGACACCCTTGTCAAAATCAGTTGACTGTATTTGCAGTAATTTATTTCTGGGCTTCCTGTTCTATTCCATCGGTCTCTAATGTATCCTATGCCAGTACCACACTGATTTCTGTAGCTTCTTGAAACGTAATACCTTCAACTGTACTTTGTGGCTATTTGGTGTCCTTGAGATTCCATGTGAGTTTTAGGGTGGATTTTTCTATTTCAGGAAAATTTTAGATGGATTTTTTCACTTCTCCATTGTTGTTTGAATTTTGATAAAGATTGAGTCTGTAGAATACTTCGGTAGTATTGACATCTTAAGTCTTAGAATTCATGAACACAGATGTGTTTCCATTAATTATGTCTTTAATATCTTTCAGCGATGTTTTGTAGTTTTTAATGTTTGTATACTTCTACTGCCTGGTATTCATTTTGATACTGTTGTTAGTAGAATTATTTACTTAATTTTCTTTTTGGATTGTTAATTGTCAGCTTTTAAAAATGCAACTGTTTTTTGTAGGTTGATTTCTGTAGCGTGCAACTTCACTAAGTTTATTTGTTGTAACAGGTTTTTGGTAGATTTTTTAGGGTTCTTTACGTATAGGATAATGTCATCTGCAAACAGATGATTTTACTTCTTCCTTTTCAATTTTGATTGCATTTTTTTTTTTTCTTGACTAATTGTTGTGACTGTAACTTGCAATTCCGTGTTGAATAGAAATGGTGAAAGTAGGCATTTGACTTGTTTCTGATCTTAGGGGCAAAGCTTCAGTCTTTTAATATTGAATTGAGTATAATGTCATCTAGAGGTTTTTCATATGTAGTCTTTATCGTCCTGAAGAAATTTCTGTTTCCTTCCATTTCTTGTTTGTATTAGGAAAAGTTGTAGAATTTTGTCAGATGTGCTTTTTCTGAATAACTTAAGAGGATTGTGTGTCTTTTTCCCTTACATTTTATTAATGAAAAGTTTACATTCATTAATTTTTGTATGTTGAACCATTTTTGCATTTCGGGAATAAATTCCAGTTACAAGTGGAATTTCCACTTCCACTTATAAGCAGTGTAGTATTCTAATGTGTAGCTGAATTAGATTTGCTCATATTATACTTTGTTGAGGTTATTGTTGACTTTGAGTTCTTATGTATGTTTGGAATAAAAGACCCTTATCAGATACATGACTTAACGTGACTTAAAAGAGTTTTTTGTCATATTACAGGATTAAAAATAATTTTGATAGTGTTCTGAAAAGTGCTCATTTTAAAGAAGTGCAATTTTTTTTTTTTTTTTTTTTTTTTTTTTTGTCGCCTGTACTTTTTGTGTTATTTTCAGAATCCACCAAATCCAAAGCAGTGAAGATTTACCACTGTGTTTTCTTTTTCTAGTTAGGTCTTGGACCCATTTTGTTTTACTTTCCCCTTACAATGTGAAATAAAGTTTCAGCTTCATTCTTTTGAAGTTAAATATCCAGTAGTCACAGCACCATTTCTCGAAGAGACTGCTCTTTCTCCACTGAGTAGTTTTGGCATCCTTGTCAAAATTGACATAGAAATGTGGCTTTGTTTATGATCTCTCATTTTTACTCCATTAGTCTAAATGCTACCCTGTTTTGATTACTCTAGCTTTGTGGTAAATTTAGAAATTTGAAACTGTGAATCCTTCAACTTTGTTCTTTTTCAAGACTGGCTGTTCTGGATCACTTGTAATTGTATTTGAATATTAAGATTGGCTTACCAGTACTGCTAAGAAGGTCATTGCAATTTTGATAAGGGTTGCATTGAATGTGTAGATTGCTTTGAGTACTTTTGCCACGTCAATGATATTAAGACTTCTAACCAGGGCTTCTCTGGTAGCGCAGTGTTTGAGAGTCTGCCTGCCAATGCGGGGGACACGGGTTCAAGCCCTGGTCTGGGAGGATCCCACATGCCGCGGAGCAACTTGGCCAGTGAGCCACAACTACTGAGCCTGCGCGTCTGGAGCTTGTGCTCCACAGCAGGAGAGGCCGCAACAGTGAGAGGCCCGCGCACCACGATGAAGAGTGGCCCCCGCTCGCCGCAACTAGAGAAAGCCCTCGCACAGAAACGAGGACCCAACACAGCCAAAAATAAATAAATAAATAAATAAATAAAGACTTTTAACCTATGAACACATATCTCTTTCCATTTCTTTGTCTTGTTTAATTTTGTCAGCAGAGCTTTGTGGTTTTCATTGTATTAGTTTTTCATCTCTGATTAAATTTATTCCTAAATATTTTATTCTTTATAATGCTGTTTTTAACAGACTTGTTTTTTAAATTTTCTTTTCAGGTAAAGAAGCACAATTGAATTTTGTGTGATTGTGTGTTGTGTAACTTAGCTGAATTCCTTTACTAGCTCGGTTTTTTATGGGTACATTCTTCAGGATTTTCTGTGTATTAGATCATGTGGTATGCAAATATAGCTATACATCTACTTTACTTAATATTTTAAAATTTTTCTGCTAAATTGCTTTGCATAGAACTTACACTACAGTACTGAATGGACGTGGCAAAATGTTGGAATCCTTGTCTTGTTCCTGATCTTAGAGGAAAGCTTTCAGTCTTTAATCATTGAGTATGATATTAGCTGTGGGTTTTTCACAAGTGCTTTTAGTAGGTTGAGAAAGTTCTCTTTTAATCTGAGACTGTTGAGGATAGTTACCATGAAAGGGTGCTGATTATTGTTAAATGCATCAGTTAGGATGATCATGAGTTTTTTAACCCTTTTTATTTTACTGATATAGGGTAGTACATTGGCTGGTTTTTATATTTGAACCATCCTCTATATTCCTGGGACAATTTCACTGGATCATGATGTATAATCCTTTTAATAAGCAGCTAGACTTGGTTTGTTAGTATTTGCTGAAGTGCCTTGTATCAGTGTATAATGTATAGTGGTTTGTAGTTCTTGTGTGCTGTCTTTGTCTGACTTGATGTCATAAAGTGAGTTAAGGATTCATTCCTTTTCTGTTTTTCAGAGAGTTTGAGTCAGATTGCAGTTTTTCTTGTAATTTTTCTTTCACTGGTAGAATTCACCAGTGAAGCCATCTCATTCTAGCATTTCTTTGTTCAAAGGTTTTAGATTACTGATTAAATCTCTTTATGTGTTATCAGTCTTCACATTTTTTATTTCTTGAGTCAGTTTGGGGAGATTGTTTTTAGTAGATTGTTCATTTCATCTAGATTATATGATTTGTTGGTATACAGTTTTTACATTGTCCTCTTATATAATACCTTTTTCTGTGAAGTTTTCAGTTATACCCATTTTCTTTTGTGATTTTAGTCATTTGAACTTCTTTCTCTTAGATTAAGCTTTTTCAGTTGTTATTCATCTGTCTCAAAGTATCTTTTAATTTTTCCTTTGTGAGTTCATCTTTGACCCATGGTTTTTAAAAGTGTGTAGTTTAATTTTCACATATCTGTAAATTTTCTGGTTTTTCATTGGATATTGATCTCTAGTTTCATTTGTTTGTGGTGCAGAAAGATTTTATTATTTTAGTTTTTTTATACTTCATTGGGATTTGTTTTATGGCCTAACATGTTTTATCCTGGGGAATGGTCTGTTTTACACTTGTGAAAAATATGAATTCTGCTGTTACTGGATGGGATTGTCTGTGTCTACCTTAAGCTGATTTATAGTGTTGTTCACATTTCCTATTTTCATATTCATATCTGCTCTGGTGGTGTTCTGGCCATTATTGTCTTAGCAATATTAAAACCTTCAATTATTTTTATAGAATTTTCTATTTCTCCCTTCAACTTTGTCAATTTTTGCTTCATTTATATTGGGGCTAGTTTTTAGGTGTGTGTTGTTTTGTCTTCTTGATGGATTGACCATTCTTATCAATGTATAATGTCTTTTTATCTTGAATAATTCTCAAAATCTATCTTGTCTGATAGTGATACAATGACCCCATCTCTCCTTTGGTTACTATTTGCACAAAATAAGTTCTTCAGCTTTTTTCCCTTTTAATTTGTGTTTAAGGCTTTGAGTCTTTTCAAGACATAATAGATCAGGTCTTTTTCTTATTCTGCCAGTTTCTGCCTTTTAATTGAAGAGGCATTCCTCTTCGATCCATTTACATTTAAGGTATTTACTGATAATGAAGAACTTAATTCTGCTCTTTTTTTCTTACGTCGTTAATCATTTTTCTTCTCAGTTCCCACATTACTCCTTCATTTTGGGTTTAATTTTTAATTGAATATTTTTCTCCTTTATTACTCATTTATCATTGCTCTTTTGTGTTTAATTGATTGTTTAATTGACTTTTTTCCTCAGTATGTCATTTCCCTTTTTGTATATTTTTTAGTTATTTTCTTGGTGGTTACCTTATACAACTAATATATATTACACTTGGTTAATACCACCTTAGTTTTAAACATTGTTCCTGCACAGAGTCTTCTCTATCCCTTTGTTATTATGGTTAATTATATCTTCATAAATTGTGTGCCCATTAACATAGACTTATAATTATTATTTTATATCAATACATTTGTGTTTATATCATAAGGGTAAAAAGAGTCACAAATCAGAACTGCAATAGTATTGAGCTTTTACATTTATACGTGTAGTTACCTGTATCATATTTTCTCATAAATCTTTGAGTTACCATCTAGTGGTTTTTGAACTTTTGCCTAGATAACTCTCTTTACTATTTCTTGTGGTGCAGATCCCTCATTTTTGTTTGGGAATGTCAGTTTGTCCTTCAGTTTTGATGGATAGTTTTTATCAGTTATAGAATTCTTGACTTATTTATTTTTTCTTTTATAACTTACAATATGTCAGCCTACTGTCTGTGGTTTCCATAGTTTCTAGTGAGAAATAGGCTAATCATATTGAGAATACTTTGTAGGAGAGATAACACTTCTCTCTTGCTGCTTGTAAGAATCACTATCAGCTTCCAATAGTTTGGCTATGCTTGGATTGCATTAGGCTTGTTGGATGTGTAGATTAATATCTTTAGGGAAGTTTTCAGCTGTTATTTCTTCAAATATTCTATTTCTTGTTTTATCTTCTCTCCTTTTAGGACTCTTATTAAGAGTATGTTGGTTTGCTTCAATGTTTCCCACAGCTGACTTAAAGGCTCTGTTCATTTTCCTTTATTCTTTATGCTCCTCAGTGTAAATAATCTCAATTGACCTGTCTTCGGATTTCCTGATACTAAGTTCTGACTTTTCATTCTATTGAACTGCTCCAGTGAATTTTTTGCTTCAAATATGATACTTTTCAGCTCCAGAATTTCTATTTGAGACGTTTTTTTTCTTCTGTCTCTCGAGTTTTCTGAGGAGACATTGGTCTCCTGGTTTCCTTTGGTTCTTTGTCAATGGTTTCCTTTACCTTTTTGAGCATATTTAAGATGCTGAAAGCCTTTTTCTAGCAAGTCCAGTGTCTCTGCTCTCTCAGTGACAGTTTCTCTTCTTTTTTTTTTCCCCTGTCATTGAATGGGTCATATTTTCTGGGTTTTTTTTTTTGCATGCATCATAATTTTTTATTGACAGCTGAACATTTTGAGTATTTTAATGTGACAGCTCTGGAAATCATATTCTCCTTCCCTTGGGGTATTTGTTGCCATTTTTTGGGATTGTGTAGTGTGTATGTTTTATATGACTTTTTTTAAAGGATTTTGCAAAGAAAAATTTTTTGTTAGATCTCTGAATACTCTTATTAAATTCTTTGCAGATTGGCTCTGTGTATGACCTTTCAATGCATAGATATTTACAGCTCATCACTTAAGCACAGCTTGGAGGTATAGCAAGAGGTGGTATTCCTTGAAATATAAGGAAGCTTTCAAAAGCAGGAGTTTTGGAGTTTTTCCTCCCAAGTGTACTGCAGTATCTGTTGTTTCACCCAACCGCTTTTTCCTACTCTGAGATTTCACCAGTGACTTTGATACTCCAAAAAATGAATTAATAACAATGTGTCAAACACAACCAAGAAATAAATGAGATGGTATAAATAATTTACTTAATAATTTAGTAGTTTGGAAGTAAGAGACAGCCTAAAATATCCTATGGAAACTACCCAGAGTAGTACTAAGGTTTGGGCAAGACTTCCAGAATAATATATCTGTGTGTGTTTGTTTTGGACAAGTAATAGAAAGGCATAAAGAAAAGAAAAATATGATAATGATATTTAGAAGATGTAAGTAAGTTAAGGAGTAACATCATTGTCTGTAAATTTTCATTAGGGGCACAGCATACCTGGAGTGTAACTGAGATAAAGTGATTTTAAAGAACATTTATGAAGAGTGTTAATTTCAGGGGCAGATAAATCTTAATCTGGATTATAGATAATTAATATTTTGAGTCATAGTCTTCCCTCTTTATGCAGAAAAATGATTTGCATTCAGAAAACACAGTGGACCTTCTGTGGGCCCATGAAAACTAGGTTTTTATTCCCAAACTAGAGCAAGCAGTTATCTTTCTTCACCCACCTGCTCCCTACTCACTCTGGTAAATCTCTGACCTGACAGGAGTATGCAAACAGTGGATGGAACCTGAATGTGATACCAGTGCTGGATCAGTCTGTTCTCTGCCACATTAATGCAGATATCTCAGGCATGAAGGTTCCCTGGCTCTATGTAGGCATGGTATTCTCAGCATTTTGTTGGCATATTGAGGATCACTGGAGTTACTCCATTAACTACCTACACTGGTGAGCAGGCTCCAAATGGCTGGGATGGATATCAAGATTCCCTCAGTATGCAAGGATATTTCCAGTCTTTATGTGTCTCTCTTTACCTGAGCAGGGGTGAGCCGAAGACCTGGTATGGTGTACCCTCACTGGCAGCAGAGCATTTGGAGGAGGTGATGAAGAGGCTAACACCTGAGCTCTTTGATAGCCAGCCTGACCTCCTACATCAGCTCGTCACCCTCATGAATCCCAACACCCTCATGTCTCATGGTGTGCCAGTAAGTACCTGGAAATAGGGGACAAATGGATTTAATGTTTGCCATGAAGTGAATGGCAGTGAATGAAAAGCTTAGTTTTGGAGGAAATAAAAGTTTTGGAGACTGGGTTTAGCAATGCATCTCTCTTTCCCTTTATATGCTATTTCAAGCTGCAATCCTGTGTAGACCACCAGGGTGTGGGGTATCCTTAAAACGAAGAGAAAAGAGAAATCAGAAAATTATTGAACAGCATAAAACCTAAAACCTTGTTTCTGGCCTTTTAATCTGCCTCATAGTCTGTAATAGGTTTTCTGATAACATTACTGGATATAGATTCTAATTTTATAATGCTTAAACAGAGGTGGGAGGGGTGGTTTCAGACTTCAGATTTTTCAGGATTCATTTATATCACCCTGTTTTGCAAAGGTTACTAAGCCAGGAATTTCTAGGAGATAAAATAGCACACTCTCTCTGTCTGCAACACACTACACATTTTCTCATTTGAACAACTTTTAGATTTAGATTAACCTCCACAAAACATTTTCATAACTTTTATGTCCATCTCCCTCAGTTTTTCCATCCACATAAAATGGACTTGACACCTCCAGTACTCTCTTCCAGTTCTGACATTTTACAAGTTCTTGAATTTTTTTCCTTTCTTCCTAATAACACCACTATTGTTTCATTAAAAAACATAGCCCTGAATATTGATTATAATGAGATCATACAGCTAATCTAGTTTTACCATTTCTCTTGCCTCATGATTCTTACTTTTTTTCCCCCACATATATTGGGGACTACCCTTCATATTCGGGACTAGAATTTGTGCATCATCTTTTTTTTTGTAATCTAATTTGCTGATGTAGTTATTCATAGTATTTTCTTATTATCCTTTTTATTTATGTAAAGTTAGCAGTAATCCACTTTCATTTCTGATTTTAATAATTTGTCTTGTCTCTTTTTGTCATACTCTTCTTAAAGGTTTCTCAATTTTGTTAATCATTTCAAGCAACTAGGTTATGGTTTTGGTGATTCTCTGTTGGTTTTCTATTCTCTATTTTACTTATTTTGTTAAGAAATTGACCCTTTTATAAATATATCATGTCCGTCTTCATTGCATGACAGTTTTTTACTTGAAGTCTAATTTCATCTCATATTCCTACAACCACTCCTACTCTCTTTTCATCACTATTTACCTGTAGTCTATTTTTTCATTGTTTTACTTCGAGTCCACTTGTGTCTTATGTGTAGGTGAGTTTCTTATAAAGAAGATAATAGTTGAATGAAGTTTTTTATTAATTCTGCCAGTCTTTGCTTTTTGAAACTTTAATTTTAAACTTAATATAATTGTCAGTAAGGAAGAACTTTACTTCTTTCTGCCATTTGTTGTTTTGTGCATGTCCTGAATCTTTTTTTTTTTTTTTTCTGAATCTTTTTTATTCCTCAGTTATTCCATTACTTCCTTCTTTGTGATTAATTGGTTTATTCCAGTTTAATTCTACTTAATGCCCTTATCTGGTGTTTATTTTCTAGTTATTTTCTTAATGGTTACCTTGGTGATTACAATTACTGTTTTAAAACAATCTGGTCTGAATTAATACCAATTTATTTTCAATAGTAAGTTTCAAACAAAATTCTTCATTCCTATGTAGGTCTGTCCCTCTTCTTTTATATTATTATTGTCACAAATTACTTGTTTGCCCTTGGACATGGTATTAAAATTTTCATTCCATGCACTTGTCATTTATAAAGAAAATAGGAGTCATAAAAAATGCACCACTGGTTTTTGTGTTTGCCAATTTAGATACCTTTTTCAGTGTTCTTATTTTCTTTGTATGGATTCTGGTTACACTCTAGTGTCCTTTAATTTCAGTCTGAAGGACTCCCTTTAACATTTCTTACAGAGCACACATATCTGCTAGACACAAACTTCCTCAGCTTTTGATTCTCTAGGAATAGCTCTCTTTTTTTTAATTTCCTTTTTTTTTAAATTAATTTTTATTGGAGTACAGTTGCTTTACAGTGTTGTGTTAGTTTCTGCTCTACAGCAAATTGAATCAGTTATACATAGAAATATATCCCTTCTTTTTTGGATTTCCTTCCCATTTAGGTCACAACAGAGTATAAAATTCCCTGTTCTGTGCAGTAGGTTCTTGGTAGTTATCTATTTTATACATAGTAGTGTATATATGTCAATCCAGTAGTGTATATATGTCAATCCCAATCTCCCAATTCATCCCACCCCTCCTTTCCCACCTTGGTGTCCTTATGTTTTGTTCTCTACATCTGTGTCTCTGTTTCTGCTTTGCAGATAAATTCATCTGTATCGTTTTTCTAGATTCCACATATAAGCAATGTTATCTTTATTTCTTCTTCATTCTTTTTTCTTTCATCACTCTGTGTTATCGCAAACTTCTGACATCCCTGATTTCTGATGAGAAATCTGCTGATAGTCTTATTGAGGATTCATTATATATGATGAATTGCTTCTCCGTTGCTACTCTCAAGATTCTGTCTTTGGTTTTGGCTTTTGAGAGTTTGGTTAAAGTTTTTAAATTTATTCTACTTAGAGTGGATTGAGTGGATTGAGCTTCTTGGATGTGCACACTTTTTCCTAAAATTTGGGAATTGTTCAGCCATTATTTCTTCAAATGTCTTTCTGCCATTTTATTTCTGTCCTCTTTCTCTGGACTTCCATAATGCATGTATTGATGTTGTTATTGGTGTCCCACAGGTGTTTTAGGTTATTTTTCTTTATTCTTTTTTCTCCAGTGCTTCTCAGACTGAATAATCTCAGTCAACCTATTTTAAAGCTTGCTGATTTTTTCTTTAGCCTACCCAAATCTGTTGAAACCATCCAGTGACTTTCTCCCCTTAATTATTTTCATTTATAGCTTAGGAATACTTTTCTGTCTCCTTTTTGTAATTTTTTTCTTTATTGAAATTCTCTATTTGCAGGGGACACCATTCCCCTGTTTTTCTTCAGTTCTTTGAACAGTATTTTAACTATGCTTATTTAAGACAATTGATTTTCAGATTTTGTCAGGTCCAGTTTTCAGGGATAGTTTTGTTGAATAGGCCATACTTTCCTATTTTTTCATTTGCCTTCTAATATTTTCTCTTTTTTTTTTACATCTTTATTGGGGTATAATTGCTTTACAATGGTGTGTTAGTTTCTGCTTTATAACAAAGTGAATCAGTTATACATATTTTCTTGAAAATAGGACTTCTGAGTATTGTATTGTGGCAGCTCCAGAAATCAGATTGTGTCATTACCACCTCCTCTCAGTATTTGTTATTACTGCTTTTGTGGTAGCGTTGTTGTTTAGTGACTTTTCTGAACTAATTTGGGGGTTGTCATTTGAGATAATGCATAATACAAATGCATAATACAAAATACACTGTAGAAAATAAACGATTTAAAAGTGAATAATTCAGTGGGTTAAGTACATCCACAGTGTTGTGCAACTACCACCTCTGTGTAGTTCCAAAAACAAATCTTTGGCCATCTAGTCAGTCTCCATTCACCCCTTTCTCCTAGTCCTTGAGCCAAAGACTTATTTTTGGTCTGTACAGATGACCTATTCTGGATATTTCCTGTAAATGTAATTGTACAGTATGTGGCCTTCGTGTCTCACTTTCTTTCACTTACTATAATTCCAGGGTTTATCCATGTTGTAGCATGTCAGTTTGTCATTGATTTTTTGGCCTAAAAGTATTCCATTATATATGTATGCCACATTTTGTTTATCCATTCTTCTCTCCATAGACATTTAGGTTTTTTCCACTTTTTGACTATTGTGAATAATAATGCTTTTCAACATTTGTCTATAAAAATGTTTGAGCAGTTTTTTCTTTAAGGATTTTTTTGATGTGGACCATTTTCTTTTAAGTTTTTTTATTAAATTTGTTACAATATTACCTCTTTTTATGTTTTATGCTTTTATGTTTCAGTTTTCTGGACTAGAGGCATTTGGGATCTTAGCTCCCGGACCAGAGATCAAACCCGCACCCCTGCATTGGAAGGCAAAGATGTTTTTTTAACATCTTTATTGGAGTATAATTTCTTTACAATGTTGTGTTAGTTTCTGCTGTATAACAAAGCAAATCAGCTATATGTGTGCATACATCCGCATATCCCCTCTCTCTTAAACCTCCCTCCCACCCTTCCTATCCCCCCCACTAGGTGGTCACAAGCACTGAGCTGATCTCCCTGTGCTATGCAGCAGCTTCCCACTAGCCATCCATTTTACATTTGGTAGTGTAGATATGTCAGTGCTACTCTCTTACTTCATACCAGCTTACTCTTCCCACGCCCCTCCGTGTCCTCAGGTCCATTCTCTATGTCTCCATCTTTATTCCCATTGAGCCCCTAGGTTCATCACATCCATTTATTTTAGATTCCATATATATGTATTAGCATATGGTATTTGTTTTTCTCTTTCTGACTTACTTCACTCTGTATGACACACTGTAGGTCCATCCACCTCACTACAAATAACTCAGTTTGGTTTCTTGTATATTTTGGAGATTTATCCTTTGTCAGTTGCTTCATTTGCAAATATTTTCTCCCATTCTGAGGGTTGTCTTTTTGTCTTGTTTATGGTTTCCTTTGCTGTCAAAACATTTTAAGTTTCATTAGGTCCCATTTGTTTACTTTTGTTTTTATTTTAATTAATCTAGGAGTTGGATCTGTAGTGGAATAACTGAGGACATGGAAAGGAGACGTGACCCATAAGCCAGAACCCCTCTGCAAAGCAAGGGGCTGGCAGCCCTCGGCAAACCGAGGGCGGGCGAATAAGCCAGGACTGCAGGCAGTCCTGGATACTTTGGGCACTGATCCATGAAATGACCTCAGTATAATCAGAACACAAGGAAACGTCCTTGTGCTACTTTAGTATAATCAGAATGATGGGAACACAAGGAGATGTCCTTGTGCTGCTTATGAGCTCAAGGACGAAGCACGGCATGTCTTCAAGAAAGCCCATTGTTGCCTGTATAATCAATAAAAGCATATGTTGCTGCTTTGGCATTTTTGGAATGTTAAGAAAACAAGTCTTAAGGTGTAAACATAGATAATGCTTAAATAAAAGCTACCACAGCAGGACAGACGGCACTGTTTTGCCTGAGCGAGCGGCAGCCCTCTACTGCTGTGCTTCGGCACAGTTCATCCCATGTGATGAGCTTGCTTTCAGAAACCCTGTCATAAGATAAACTGCAACAGGATCAAAAAGGATCTTGCTGTGATTTATGTCATAGAGTGTTCTGGCTATTGTAAATAGAGCTGCAATGAATATTGTGGTACATGTCTCTTTTTGAACTATGGTTTTTTCACACTATATACCCAGTAGTGGGATTGCTGGGTCATATGGTAGTTCTATTTGTAGTTTTCTGAGGAACCTCCATACTGTTCTCCATAGTGGCTGTATCAGTTTACATTCCCACCACCCTTTCCAGCATTTATTGTTTGTAGATTTTTTGATGATGGCCATTCTGACCGGTGTGAGATGATATCTCATTGTAGTTTTGATTTACATTTCTCTAATGATGAATGATGAACATTCTTTCATGTGTTTGTTGGCCATCTGTATATCTTCTTGGGAGAAATGTCTGTTTAGGTCTTCTGCCCATTTTTGGATTGGGTTGTTTTTTTGATATTAAGCTGCATGAGCTGATTGTGTATTTCAGAAATTAGTCCTTTGTGAATTGCTTCATTTGCAAATACTTTCTCCCATTTTCAGGGTTGTCTTTGTGTCTTGTTTATGGTTTCCTTTGCTGTGGAAAAGCTTTTAAGTTTCATCAGGCCCAATTGTTTATTTTTGTTTTTATTGCCATTTCTCTAGGAGGTGGGTCAAAAAGGATCTTGCTGTGATTTATGTCATAGAGAGCTGCCTGTGTTTCCCTCTAAGAGTTTTGCAGTGTCTGGCCTTACATTTAGGTCTTTAATCCATTTTGAGTTTTTGTGTATGGTGTTAGGAAGAGTTCTAACTTCGTTCTTTTACATGTAGCTGTGCAGTTTTCCCAGCACCACTTATTGAAGAGACTGTCTTTTCTCCACTCTGTATTCTTGCCTCCTTTGTCGTACATAAGGTGACCAAAGATGCATGGTTTATCTCTGGGCTTTCTATCCTGTTGCATTGATCTATATTTCTTTTATTGTGCCAGTACCATACGGTCTTGATTACTGTAGCTTTGTAATATAGTCTGAAGTCCAGGAGCCTGATTCCTCCAGCTCTGTTTTTCTTTCTCAAGATTGCTTTGGCTATTTGGGGTCTTTCGTGTTTCCATACAAATTGTGGCATTTTTTTGTTATAGTTCTGTGAAAAATGCCAGGGGTAGTTTGATAGCGATTGCATTGAATCTGTAGATTGTTTTGGGTAGTAGAGTCATTTTCACAATGTTGATTCTTCCAATCCAAGAACATGGTATATCTCTCCATCTGTTTGTATCATCTTTAATTTCTTTCATCAGTGTCTTATAGTTTTCTGCATACAGGTCTTTTGTCTCCTTAGGTAGGTTTATTCCTAGATATTTTATTCTTTTTGTTGCAATCGTTATTTTTTCAAAAGCTTTTTCTGCATCTGTTGAGATGATCACATGGTTTTTCTCCATCAGTTTGTTAATATGGTGTATCACATTGATTGATTTGCACATATTGAAGAATCTTTGCATTCCTGGAAGAAACCCCACTTGGTCATGGTGTATGATCCTTTTAATGTGCTGTCAGATTCTGTTTGCTAGTATTTTTTTGAGGATTTTTGTGTCTATGTTCATCAGTGATATTGGCCTGTAGTTTTCTTTCTTTGTGACATCTTGTCTGGTTTTGGTATCAAGGCATTGGTGGCCTTGTAGAATGACCCTGGGAGTGTTCCTCCCTCTGCTGTGAAGAGTTTGAGAAGGATGGTTATTAGCTTTTCTCTAAATGTTTGATAGAATTCACCTGTGAAGCCATCTGGTCCTCGAATTTTGTTGGCTGGAATATTGTTAAGCACAGTTTCAATTTCATTACTTGCGATTGGTCTGTTCATGTTTTCTGTTTCTTCCTGGTTCAGTCTTAGAAGGTTATATCTTTCTAAGAATTTGTCCATTTCTTCCAGGTTGTCCATTTTATTGGCATAAAGTTGCTTGAAGTAGACTCTCATGATCCTTTGTATTTCTGCAGTGTCAGTGTTACTTCTTTTTCATTTCTAATTCTGATGATTTGAGTCTTCTCCCTTTTTTTCTGGATGAGCCTGGCTAATGGTTTATTAATTTTGTTTATCTTCTCAAAGAGCCAGCTTTTAGTTTTATCAGTCTTTGCTAATGTTTCTTTTATTTTTTTTTTCATTTATTTCTGATCTGATCTTTATGATTATTTTCTTTCTGCTAACTTCAGGCTTTTTTGGTTCTTTTTTCTCTAATTGCTTAAGGTGTAAGGTTATGTTGTTTATTTGAGATGTTTCTTGTGGTAGGGTTGTATTGCTCTAAACTTCCCTCTTAGAACTGCTTTTGCTGTTTCCCATAGGTTTTGGATCATTATGCTTTCATTTTCCTTTCTCTCTAGGTACTTTTTGTTTTCCTCTTTGATTTCGTCAGTGATCCATTGGTTGTTTAGTAGTGTGTTGTTTAGCCTCCATGTTTTTGTATTTTTTTGCAGTTTTTTTCCTGTAGTTGATACCTAGTCTCATAGCATTGTGGCCAGAAAAGATACTTGATATGATTTCAGTTTTCTTAAATACTGAGGCTTGATTTGTGACCCAAGATATGGTCTCTTCTGGAGAATGTTCCACGTGCACTTGAGAAGAAAATGTATTCTGTTGTTTTGGGATAGAATATCCTATAAATATCAATTAAGTCCATCTGTGTCATTTAAAACTTGTGTTTCCTTATTTATATTCACTTGGATGATCTGTCCACTGGTGAAAGTGGGGTATAAAGTCCCCTACTATTACTCTGTTACTGTCGATTTCCCCTTTTAGGCTGTTAGCATTTGCCTTATCTATTAAGGATCGCCTGTGTTGGGTGCATAAATATTTAATTGTATCTTCTTCTTAGATTCATCCTTTGATCATTATGTGGTGTCCTTCTTTGTCTCTTCTAATAATCTTTTAGAGTCTGTTTTGTCTGACATGAGTATTGCTACTCCACCTTTCTTTTGATTTCCATTTGCATGGAATATCTTTTTCCATTCCCCCAATTTTAGTCTGTTTGTGTCCCTAGGTTTGAAGTGTGTCTCTTGTAGACAGCATATATATGGGTCTTGTTTTTGTATCCATTCAGCCAGTCTCTACCATTTGATTGGAGCATTTTATCCATTTACATTTAAGGTAATTATTGATACGTATGTTCCTATTACCATTTTCTTAATTGTTTTGGGTTTGTTATTGTAGGTCTTTTCCTTCTCTTGTGTTTCCTGCCTGGAGAAGTCCCTTTGGCATTTGCTGTAAAGCTATTGTAGTGGTGCTGAATTCTCTTAGCTTTTGCTTGTCTATAAAGGTTTTAATTTCTCCGTTGAATCTGAATGAGATCCTTGCTGGGTAGAGTAATCTCGATTGTAGTTTTTTCCCTTTCATCACTTTAAATATGTCCTGCCACTCCCTTCTGCCTTGCAGAGTTTCTGCTGAAAGGTCAGCTGTTAACCTGACAGGGATTCCCTTGTATGTTATTTGCTGCTTTTCCCTTGCTGTTTTAATATTTTTTTCTTTGTATTTCTTTTTTGATAGTTTGATTAATATGTGTCTTGGCGTTTTTTCTCCTTGGATTTATCCTATCTGGGACTCTCTGCGCTCCCTGGACTTGACTATTTCCTTTCCCATATTAGGGACGTTTTCAACTATAATCTCTTCAAATATTTTCTCAGTCCCTTTCTTTTTCTCTTCTTGTTCTGGGACCCGTATAATTCGAATGTTGGTGCGTTTAATGTTGTCCCAGAGGTCTCTGAGACTGTCCTCAATTCTTTTCATTCTTTTTTCTTTATTCTGCTCTGTGGCAGTTATTTCCACTATTTTATCTTCCAGGTCACTTCTCCGTTCTTCTGCCTCAGTTATTCTGCTATTGATTCCTTCTAGAGAATTTTCAGTTTCATTTATTGTGTTGTTCATCATTGTTTGCTTGCACTTTAGTTCTCCTAGGTCCTTGTTAAAGGTTTCTTGTATTTTCTCCATTCTATTTCCAAGATCTCGGATCGTCTTTACTGTCATTCCTCTGAGTTCTTTGTCAGGTTGACTGCCTATTCCCTCTTCATTTGTTTGGTCTGGTGGAGTTTTACTTTGCTCCTTCATCTGCTGTGTATGTCTCTGTCTTCTCATTTTGCTTATCTTACTGTGTTTGGGGTCTCGTTTTCTCAGGCTGCAGGTTCATAGTTCCCATTGCTTCTGGTGTCTGCCCCCAGTGGGTAAGGTTGGTTCAGTGGGTTGTGTAGGCTTCGCGGTGGAGGGGACTGGTGCCTGTGTTCTGGTGGATGAGGCTGGATCTTGTCTTTCTGGTGGGCGGGGCCGCATCTGGTGGTGTGTTTTGAGGTGTCTGTGAACTTATTATGATTTTAGGCAGCCTCTCTGCTAATGGGTGGGGTTGTTGTTCTCTTGCTTGTTGTTTGTCATGAGTCATCCAGCACTGCAGCTTGCTTGCTGTTGGGTGGAGCTCAGTCTTAGTGTTGAGACAGAGATCTCTGGGAGAGCTCTCACTGATTGTTATTATGTGGGGCTGGAAGGTCTCTGCTGGTCCAGTGTCCTGGACTTGGCTCTACCACCTTGGAGGCTCAGGCCCAACACCTGTTCGTAAGCACCAATATCTGCCAGCTGCACAGCTTGGAAGAAAAGGAAGAAAAAAAAAAAAAAGAATCCCAAAACAAATGATAAAGCAAAACTAAACAGACAAAATCACACAAAGAAACACACACACACTCATAAAAAGAAACAAAACAAAAAGTGTAAAAAAAACCAAAAACACTCTAGGACAAGTGGTAAAAGCAAACCTAAACAGACAAAATCACATAAAGAAACACACACATTCACGAAAAGAGAAAAAAGGAAAAACAAAATAAAGAGGAAGAGAGCAACGAAACCAATAAACTAATCCACAATGATAAAAACTAAACTAAAATAAACATAAAACTAGAAAGAAATTAGGTGCAGGAAGCAAACCCCAAGTCTACAGTTCCTCCCAAAGTCCACCACCTCAATTTTGGGGTGATTCGTTGTCTATTCAGGTATTCCACAGATGCAGGGTACATCAAGTTGATTGTGGAGCTTTAATCCGCTGCTCCTGAGGCTGCTGGGAGAGATTTCCCTTTCTCTTCTTTGTGCTCACAGCTCCCGGGGCTCAGCTTTGGATTTGGCCCGGCCTCTGCGTGTAGGTCGCCGGAGGGCATCTGTTCTTTGCTCAGACAGGACGGGGTTAAAGGAGCCGCTGATTCGGGGGCTCTGCCTCATTCAGGCCAGGGGGAGGGAGGGGATCAGAGTGTGGGGCGAACCTGCGGCGGCAGAGGCCGGCGTGACGTTGCACCAGCCTGAGGCGCGCCGTGCGTTCTCCCTGGGAAGTTGTCCCTGGATCCCGGGAACCTGGCAGTGGCGGGCTGCACAGGCTCCCTGGAAGGGAGGTGTGGATAGTGACCTGTGCTCGCACGCAGGCCCCTTGGTGGTGGCAGCAGCAGCAGCCTTAGCGTCTCATGCCCATCTCTGGGGTCTGTGCTGATAGCCACGGCTCATGCCCATTTCTGGAGCTCGTTTAGGTGGTGTTCTGAATCCCCTCTCCTCACGCACCCTGAAACAGTGGTCTCTTAACTCTTAGGCAGTTCCACACTGTTTCCCTGACTTTCTCCCAGGTAGCTGTGACACACTAGCCCCCTTCAGGCTGCGTTCACGCAATCAACCCCAGTCCTCTCCCTGGTATCTGACCTCCAAAGCCCGAGCCTCAGCTCCCAGCCACCACCTGCTGCAGCAGGTGAGCAGACAAGTGCCTCAGGCTGGTGAGTGCCGGTTGGCACAGATCCTCTGTGTGGGAATCTCTCCACTTTGCCCTCCGCACCCCTGTTGCTGTGCTCGCCTCCGTGGCTCCAAAGCTTCCTCACCGCCACCCCCATCTCCGCCAGTGAAGGGTCTCCCTAGTGTGTGGAAACTTGTCCTCCTTCACAGCTTCCTCCCAGAGGTGTGGGTCTTGTCCCTATTCTTTTGTCTCTGTTTTTTTCTTCTTTTTCCCTACCCAGGTACATGGGGGGTTTCTTGCCTTTTGGGAATTCTGAGGTCTTCTGCCCGCGTTCAGTAGGTGTTCTGTAGGAGTTGTTCCACGTTTAGATGTATTTTTGATGTATTTGTGGAGAGGAAGGTGATCTCCATGTCTTACTCCTCCGCTATCTTGAAGGTCTTCCTTGAAGGCGAAGTCTTAACCACTGGACTGCCAGGGAAGTCCCTGAGCGCTTGCTTTCAATTCTTTGTTATATAGCCAGAAATGCTGCATCATATGATTCAACGTTTATCTTTCTAAGGAACCTCCGTACTGTGTTCCATAGTGGATCCACCAGTATACTTTCCTACTGACAGGTTCCATTTTTTTTCTACATCTTCCCCATCTTGTTATTTTCTTTAAAAAAAAAATCTTTGGCCATCACAGTGGTAAAAAGAAGTATCTCATGTGATTTTGATGTGTATTTCCCTAATGACTAATGACTTTGAGTGTCTTTTTTATGGGCTTGAAGTAATCTTGTAAAGTCTGTTGTTTTTCTCTGTTCCATTAGAGTGGTAGTCATCTATCAGTGAGACTTTTCCTTAAACCAAGAAGAGAGAAAGAAAAATATATCCTCCTAGTCTTCCCAGGTTGGCTCTGGTTGGGGGCTGTTTTTCAGTGATTAGTGAAAGCTGTTTAAAACTGTCACCACCTGATTGTAGCCAAAAAATCAGCCAGAGGTTGGAGTTTAGGGTCTTCACAGGTTTTTTTCCTTAGTATTCATATAGCCTTCTCAATTTTCAGAAATAAGTAGGAGGTTTTCAGAGCCCTTATTTCCCCAAATATCTCTTTCCCTTGCCTTTTACTTCCCAGGCATTTTAGAATTTATTTTTTGGTCAGCCTTTTTTATCGTAGTAAAGGTGACAGCGGGTAATACATTTTTCTTTGCATGCTTTCAACAAACAGAACATGTGAAGCCGCTTCTATTCGTGAGGGGAAACCCTCAGGCAGATGAAATAAGGGGAGATACTTGAGCTGATTTTTCAGGGAGCCATGTGACAGGTCAAAATACACATCAGTTTTTTGAAAACAAGATTTACATTGTGCTGCAGGCACCAGCAGGCTGCACCAGGATCTTAAAACTGCTGTCCTCAAGGTAGCTGTTGAGATTGGGTGAAGGGGTCATAGACTGAGAAGTTATGACACCATTGTGTACTTGTGACAGTTTAAAAATTTCTTTTTGTTTCTTCCTTTTTTTAATTTATGGTTTTTGTAGTTTGTGATTTTACTGCAGAATTTTGAAAATGGTTAGGAAACTTTTTGCCAGCCTAGTCATTGGTAGAGGGAGAAAAGTTTGGAGTTCCCATTCCATCATTCGTGCTGATATTATTTCCCAACCTTTGAAATTGACATTTCTTTATTTGTTGATGTTACGAATTTTCTTCTCGTTTATGGATGACTGATGTATTTAATTCTTGAATTGTGCATTATTTTCATCTGTACTTTTGTCTGAATATCACTTTTAACCATCACACTCTTCATTTTCTCTTTTAGGGCACATAAATGCTGAAGTAGAATTTATGTGAAAGGCATTCTTGACTCTACATCCCATCCTTAGTCCTGACCCACACCCTCCTGTGTCTTCTTTTCAGGTTGTGCGTACAAATCAGTGTGCAGGAGAATTTGTCATCACTTTCCCTCGAGCTTATCACAGCGGCTTTAACCAAGGCTACAACTTTGCAGAGGCTGTCAACTTTTGTACTGCTGATTGGGTGAGTCTGGAATGGATGGGCTTGCAGATAGAAAAGTGTAAAGAATATGAGTAGAGGTTATTGTGGAGAAGGTAAGCACTCTGGTCTCCAGATTCTCTAACAAAGACTTGAACTGCTTACAGCTGCCTTCTGGACGCCAGTGCATCGAACACTACCGCCGACTTCGGCGCTACTGTGTCTTCTCCCATGAGGAGCTCATATGCAAAATGGCTGCTTTTCCAGAGAAGTTAGACTTGAACCTGGCTGTGGCTGTGTACAAGGAGATGTTCATTATGGTGCAGGAGGAGCGACATTTACGGAAGTCCCTATTGGACAAGGTGCGTGGTGGAGAACAGAACTCAGGGATTCAGTGAAGTAGACTATGGATGGGAGACATAGACAGAAATTGAGTAAGAATTCTGTTCCTCATCTCTAAGTCACACATTTTGAAGATGAAGGAAAACTATATTTGTTTATATTTTTTTCTTCCGATTTTTCTACAGCTGTCCTTACACGGTTGAGCCCACAGCAGGGCTCGGTGTTGGCTGAGGTGGGGTGTCCACAACCCTGCTCCTAGTCTTTACAGTATATGTGGGTTGAACACCCCCAGGGCATCACGGAGGCTGAACGAGAGGCTTTTGAGCTGCTCCCAGATGATGAACGCCAGTGCATCAAGTGCAAGACCACATGCTTCCTATCAGCCCTGGCCTGCTATGACTGCCCAGATGGCCTCGTCTGCCTTTCCCACATCAATGACCTCTGCAAGTGTTCCAGTAGCCGGCAGTACCTGCGGTGAGCATGGGGCCTACTTGGAGGACACAGAGCAGTTTATAGAACTGGGCCAGATGTGCTTTTCTTTGCACCATTCCCCCAGATACCGTTACACCTTGGATGAGCTCCCCGCCATGCTACATAAGCTGAAGGTTCACGCCGAGTCCTTTGACACCTGGGCTAACAAAGTGCGAGAGGCCCTAGAGGTAGAGGATGGCCGGAAGCGGAGTAAGTGATAAGAGGTGGAACAACCCAAGGGCAAGCGCTGTTTCTTTTTCTTCAGCACTCCCAATCCCTCTTCTCCAGCTGTTCATAATACTGCCTACCTCTTGAAACTTTAACTGTCTCTCCAGGCTTTGAAGAGCTAAGGGCACTGGAGTCTGAGGCCCGTGAAAGAAGGTTCCCTAACAGTGAGCTGCTTCAGCGATTGACGAATTGCCTGAATGAAGCAGAGGCTTGTGTCACCCAAGTGTTGGGTCTGGTCAGTGGCCAAGAGGTCAGGTATGTTAGAGAAGAGACCCAAAAAGGATGGGCAGTATGTGAAAATCGGTAAGAAAAAATGGGTAGACTGTAAGTGAAGAATCCATGTAACAAAAATTAATATGTTCTATATCTGTGTATATATAATCAGTTATATTTATTGGTGACCAATAGTTAATAATCTAGTTGACAAGGCATGGATTCAACATAGGATAACTTACAGTGAGAACTTATTAAGACATGAAAACAGTGGGATATGAACAACAAACCATTGAAAATAGGCAACTTCAAACATAATATGTCATGAATGGAAAAATTGTAGTCCTGACCTATCAGCAAATTTCATGAAGATATTCAACCACTGGAATTTCCACAAAATTTTAGAATTTGGAAGAAATCCTCACATTGTGTTTACGTAATTGGTTGCAGAAGTATATGATTAACTGATACACGCCTGCTTCTCTGACTGAAAAATTAACTTATTATTTATATACATATGCTTTATAAATTTTAAGTAAAGGAAAAATAGGAGCTATTAATCAGAATGTCAGAGTCATTTTTTTTTAACTTGAAGTTTTTAAACAGTTAAAATAGTAGAGGTGATTCCCTCTTGTAGATAACTTTTTTTCTTTTTCTACTTCAAAAGAAATAAAAACTTTCGCACCTTGACAAGGGATACTCATGGTCAGTGGCCTTGACTACTGCTCATATCCTGCTGGCTGTTTACTTTTATGTCTTACTTATTCTACATTTAGGTCTCCTTATATGTCTTAACTGAATACTACAGCAAATAAGTTATCTAGGGACCATCTCATATTTTTGTTATGTCCAGAAAAACTCTGTATTTATTTTCACTCTTCTAACTAATGACACTTACCCTAGACCCCAAACTATTAAATTTCCTCAAAAAGTTAGATTCTCTCGCTTAGGTTATCTCCAGTCTTCGTTAACAGTTTCTGTCAGCTGTCAATTGTCCTCAAGTCTTTTTTATCTTAACTTATTGGTTCACAGTACCAATTTAGAAAATGACTTTGGAAGCATTACTATTACATGGAAGAGAAATAAGGATGATGGGTTTCTCATGAATGCATGAAGTATGGACTTCGCAGGTTTATTGAGTGAATTTTTTCTGCCTGACTCCTGCAGGATTGAAACACCACAACTGACCCTGACTGAGCTCCGGGTCCTTCTTGAGCAGATGGGCAGCCTCCCTTGTGCCATGCGTCAGATGGGGCTTGTCAAGGTGAAGAGGGATGTGGCGTGGCATCCTTGTTAACATCAGATACTAGCAAAGTCTAAGATGCTATAGGAAGGTGTGAGAACTGATTGTTCTAAGTAGCTCCTTATAATACATCTTTCTTAGAAGCTACGGAGATGGCTGGTCCAACAATGTCTATCCTGATAGCTTACAGTACAAGGTGATATCCTCCAAACAAAAGTTACTGTACATACTAAGCAGAGAGCTACATGAAAGTCTTACTCCTGGCATTGGAGAACCTGAAGGGGGTGGGAAGATTTTTTTTTTTTTTTTTACTTTAAAGTGTCAGGAAGCTTTCTAGAAGAGTAAGATGGTATTAAAGTAGGCCAAACAAAAGTAGGTATTAAAGTAGGCCAAACAAACAAAGGCCAAACAAAATTTCAAATAATTAAAGGAGAAGCAGGAGTATTTATGGTAAATAAATGAGTTGATATCAAGCAGGCCATGTCTTAGGACATCATTGAAGATAAGTGGGAGCACAATAAGGCCAGCTGGTTGACTATCAGGATGAATAAAGAATATGTTTGTTATTCAATTTCTCTGCAGGATTTCCTGCAGCAGGTGGAGGACTACCAAGCTGAGGCCCGGAAAACCCTGGCCTCACTGCCAGCCAGTCTGGGGCAACTGCGGTCCCTGTTGGAAAGGGGGCAGCAGCTGGGTGTGGAAGTACCTGAAGCCCGTCAGCTCCAGCAGCAAGTGGAGCAAGCACGATGGCTAGATGAAGTAAAGCAAGCACTGGACCCTTCGGCCCAAAGGGGCTCCCTGGTCATCATGCAGGGGCTGTTGGTTACAGGTGCCAAAGTAGCTTCCAGCCCTTCTGTGGACAAGGCCCGGGCTGAGCTTCAGGAACTGCTGACCATTGCAGAGCGCTGGGAAGAAAAGGCTCATTTCTGCCTGGAGGCCAGGTGGAGCCCGCACTTTTTTCATATTACTGTGACTCAAAGTCTTTGTAGTTTGGGGATGATCCTAAGTATGGCTTCTAATGCACGACTCTGGTACCAGAGTCCCAGTTACCCATCCAGTAAACTATAAACGATTAATATGACATGTCATACAGTCCTATAGATACTTTACTGTTTAAAGGCAATAATTGAGGAAATACTCCTGGCCTGAGTTTGTTCTCGGATGAGAGACACTGGACATGACTTCTAAAAGAGTCACATGTTTACTTCAGTGTTTAGAGAGTTCCTAAGAATTGGAGAATTGTTGCTCACTTTCTCTGTCAAAGTTTTCATTACCTCTGATTTTGCCAAAGAAATCTAGGACCAGAAAAGAACCCAGTATATGTATACATTTAAGGATTGGTTCTTTTTTCCCCAAACATTTTTAGGCAGAAGCATCCACCAGCTACGCTGGAAGCCATAATTCGTGAGGCAGAAAACATCCCTGTTCACCTGCCTAACATCCAGGCACTCAAAGAGGCTCTGACCAAGGCACAGGCTTGGATTGCTGATGTGGATGAGATACAAGTGAGAACTTTGTTTCTTTTCCTACCTCAAACATTCAGCTGAAAGACGGACACTTTGGTCTTAGACAACTCAGTTGGGTTGTGCTAGAAAGTGGAAGCTGCAGGTTGAAGGGCACCCTTAAGGAACTAAGGATATCAGCATGAGAACAGGTGAAAGGGGGAAGCACGTGCATGGGCCTAGAGCAGAGAGTATCAATGTGGAAAGTGCCAGACAAAGGAAAGCAGAACAGAACAAGTGGCCTGTTAAGTAGGTGTTTTTTCCTGAACTGGTGAAACTAGGAGTTCTGTTAGAAAAGTTGTTGCTATCCCTCTTTTTCCTCCAGAATAGTCTATAGAGTCTTATCATGACTATGCAGCTTGAAACTCAACATTGGTCAGCATGTCTGCACTTACTAGTTTTGTTTTGTTTTGGTTTGGTTTTTTTTGCGGTACGCAGGCCTCTCACTGCCCTGGCCTCTCCCGCTGTGGAGCACAGGCTCCGGACGCGCAGGCTCAGCGGCCATGGCTCACGGGCCCAGCTGCTCCATGGCACATCCTCCCGGACCGGGGCACAAACCTGTGTCCCCTGCATTGGCAGGCGGACTCTCAACCACTGTGCCACCAGGGAAGCCCCCATGCACTTAGTAGTTTTTGACGTGACTCACCTGAGCTTTTCTCTTGCCCCTGTCCCAGAATGGTGACCACTACCCATGCTTGGATGATTTGGAGGGCTTGGTAGCTGTGGGCCGGGACCTACCGGTAGGGCTGGAAGAGCTGAGACAGCTAGAGTTGCAGGTACTGACAGCACACTCCTGGAGAGAGAAGGCTTCCAAGATATTCCTGAAGAAGAATTCATGCTACACGTTGCTGGAGGTGCGTCCTGTGACCGTGAACCACACCAGTCATATCCCTGGCCTTGCTATTGTGACATGACTCACATGAGAACATGGGACCTTGGAGGGTCCTGGGAGGAGAGGAAAGTGAGTGTGAGGTGGGGAAATCCTGACTTCTCTGCTGTGTGCCTTAGGTGCTTTGCCCATGTGCAGACACTGGTTCAGACAGGACCAAGCGCCAGTGGCTGGAGAAGGAGATGGGGTTATATAAATCTGATACAGAGCTGCTGGGACTTTCTGCGAAGGACCTCAGGGACCCAGGATCCGTGGTAAGGAACTTGGGCACAGATGGGGTGAAGAAACTGCCTGCAAGTGTCACAGCTGTGTGACTGTAGGTAGACCGCTTGCTCCCTGAGCATTAGTACTCGTGGTTTGTGGTGTTAATGGCACCAGAAGAGGGAGGGGGTAGAGTGCTGATCTACCATTCTTCTGTCCTGGGCCTGGCAGATTATGGCCTTCAAGGAGGGGGAACAGAAGGAGAAGGAGGGAATCCTGCAGCTTCGTCACACCAACTCCGCCAAGCTCAGTCCATCAGCTACAGCCTGCTCTGCAACCTCCATCTGTGTGTGTGGGCAGGTGCCAGCCGGGGTGGGAGCTCTGCAGTGTGACCTATGTCAGGACTGGTTCCATGGGCGATGTGTGTCAGTACCCCACCTCTTCAGCTCCCTGAGACCCAGTGCCACCTCATCACCACTGCTGGCCTGGTGGGAGTGGGACACCAAATTCTTGTGTCCACTGTGCATGCGCTCACGGCGCCCACGCCTGGAGACCATACTGGCACTGCTGGTAGCACTGCAGAGACTGCCTGTGCGGCTGCCTGAGGGTGAGGCCCTGCAGTGCCTCACAGAGAGGGCCATTCGGTGGCAAGGCCGTGCCAGAGAAGCTCTGGCGTCTAAGGATGTGACTGCTCTGTTGGAACGGCTGGCTGAGCTTCGCCAGCAGCTGCAGCTTGAACCCACACCCAAGGATCCCCATACTTGCTCTTCAGCTGCTGTCTCTGACTGTCTCAGAAAAGACAATGGCAAGAAGATGACCAAGGTTAGCAGCCGAGTGCCAGCTCTTGTTCTTAAATTTCAGTCTCCTCTCACTACCCATATTTACTATGCATCCCTGTTTTTGTTCTTGAATTTTCAGTCTCCCTTGGTCTAGCCTCCCTGCCCCATTCATGTTCTGCAGATCCCTAGACTTCCCACTTTTATAAACTTGTGTCTGCTTTCCTGTTCCAGGAGGTGGAGGATCCCATGCTTGGTGTTGGGGGAGGAACAATAGGGCCTGGTTCTTCTGTTATTGTGACTCATCTTTGCTCTCATTTGCAGGTCCAGGGGTTGCTGGAGAACAGAGACAGTGTAAGCAGTCCTGAGAAGGTAGCTGCCAGTTATGACTCACATAAGACAGGTATGTCTAAGTGTGGGTAAGCTGTTGAATAGATACTACCAGAGTAATCCATGTGGTCCTTGGCTTTGTCAAGGTGTTGTGGATCAGACAGAGGCACACTCTAACGCAGCCTGTCTCCACATGCCCCAGACTTGGAACAGCTCTCCTCAGTACTGCCTCAGTTGATTGGCCCCGTATTGGAACTGCCTGAGGCAACTAGGGCCCCGCTGGAGGAGCTCATGTTGGAGGGGGATCTCCTTGAGGTGACTCTGGATGAGAACCACAGCATCTGGCAGCTGTTGCAAGCTGGGCAACCTCCAGACCTAGCACGGATCCGCACGCTTCTGGAGGTGATGTGGTGGGGTGATGGCCAGGGCCAGGGGAGCAGACCAAGTAGGCAGAAATTCCAGGCCTGGCCACTGACCCACAACTCCTTTCTACTTGTCTGTGTATTATTCTAGCTGGAGAAGCCTGAGCACCAAGGAAGTCAGATAAGGAGCCAGGTACTTGAGAAGCGACAGCGGCGGCAGCGGAAAGTAGATCTGGGTAGAAAGAGTGAGCGTATTGTTCAAGAAGAGCTGGAGTCAAAAAAGGCCCGGAGTTCACAGATAAAGCCTGAGGAGGGCCAAGAGGAAAAAGAATTTGAAGAGGGAACAGTTTGTGAAAATATATTCATGACACCTCCTGCAGAGCATAACCCTATCTTGAAAGGGATCCAAAATAACTTACAAGAGAAGGATTCAGCTTCTACAACACCATTTCCTTCTTCAACACCTTTGGTACACCTGTCATACCCTGAGCAGCAAAAGTGTGACAGTAACACAAAAGATTTTTATTTAATACCACTGCCTCCTGGACCTTTGTAGGTCCTATACCTTCTTTTCTATCTGGGATTTGTCACTCAGATAGTTTTCAAATCTTAACTCCTAAAGGTGATGTTTTTTAAGCTCTGTCCCTATGGATAGCAGCTTTTCCCAGCAACGTTACTGTGACTAGCATACAAGGAGATATTTCCCAAGCCATTTTTTTTCCTAGACTGGTGCAGATAAAACTTGAGAAAGGCAAATGTCTCTTTTTTTTTTTTTTTTCTCTTCCTGTATTCCTCTTTTTTTCCTCTTATATCTTTAAAATATTTTGGTGCTTGAAGTCTTTTTCCAACTTCATTCTACCTCCTTTTATTTTCTCACCTTAGTTCACATTGTAATAAGAGACATTTATGATGTACTTATTCGGTAAGGCAAAAAAGAATAGAGCAAAACAAATTGTTGGTTAGAGCTGTTGTCTATGTTTAATTTATTTACTTAGAAATAAAACATCACCAGGTGTGTTTTGAAACTGCAGGTTTTTTTTAGCACTTTTGGGAATACAAGAAAAGTGAAGGGCTGAGGTTTGGAAATGTAAAAATTTAGTTTTAAAATGCATAATGTCTTTCTTGGTAGGGGTGGAGGACTGTTAATTGTATAAGGTGTTAGCCTTTGGTCAAGGTTCACTTTTTTTCTCATGGATGCCAGTTTCAGCACCACTTACTGAAAAGTTATTTTCTTTCTTGCTTTATTATCATTATGTCAAAAATGTTGCTTCTACTGTGTGTCTGTGTTTTGACCTATTCCATTATGTCTGTCCCTTTGGCAATATTCCATTGTCTTGATTAATGTAGCTTTTAGAAAGTTTTACATTAAGGTAGAGTGGTTCCTCCCACTTCTTTCTTTTTCAAATCGTTGTAGTAGCCTAGAACCAATCTGTTTTTCCATATACAGTTGGCTATGAGTTCTGTTTCATATAGATTTGAAGTTGAAAATGTTACTTGTTTAGCTTTTCCTGTGCTTTCAAATGATAAATATAACATCTCATCTAATAGTATTTTTTGTAAGATTTCAATGTGTAAATATCTCGGGCAACACCAGTACAAGACCTTTAATCGGTTTTTCGTGTTTCTCTCTAAGGGGTCTAGTCATATAGATGCTGTTGTACTATTACTCCTTTCCAGTAATCTAATTCTGTCAACCTGGTTTGAATGTCTTAAGTCAATGCTGCTCCCTCTCTTCCTGCTGACCCCAGCCAGTGTAGACTTCTTTGTTTTTCTATGAAATTCCATGCCTGTAATCACTGCCACCCTCTTTATTCTCTTCCCTTTTCTTTATTCCAGCAGCTGATCCTAAAGTATAGCTTTGTTACTGGGAAACCTAATCATAGTCTCTTTCCCCCAGTTTTACCTTTTTCACTTGTCCAAAAAAAAAAAAGTGATATCCTCTTGCAGCATAAGGATCAGGTAAAATAGAATGTCTTGTGATATTTTATCGAAGTAAAAGAATTATTTCTTAAGCTTTTGTGTCTTTCTTCTTCCTCTGCAATGTGGCAAAAGGACCTATGACTCCCCATGGGCCTCAGAAATTTTGTATTTTCTAAAGAGTGTCTTCTAAATACAGCATCTGCTCCCTGTATTTGTTCTCTCACAGTTTACATATGCAGCTCACTGTTTTGAGAATTACCATTTAATGGAAAATACTGATAATGTAGTGAAAGAGTTGAGCTTCTGCCTGCAGAGTAGAACTATACAACCCAGCAGTCCCACTGCTGGGAATGCCCTGAGAAAACCATAATTCAAAAAGTCACATGTACCCCAGGGTTCATTGCAGCTCTATTTACAATCGCCAGGACATGGAAGCAACCTAATGTCTGTGTCCATTGACAGACGAATGGATAAAGAAGATGCGGTGTATACACACAATGAAATGTTACTCAGCCATAAACAGGAATGAAATTGGCTCAGTTGTAGAGATGTGGACGGACCTAGAGACTGTCGTACAGAGGGAAGTGAGAGAAAACCAATATATTAACACATATATGTGGAATCTGGAAAAGTGGTACAGATGAACCAGTTTGCAAGGCATAGAGACAGGTGTAGAGAACAAATGTATGGACACCAAGGTGGGAGAGTGAGGGGTGGGATGAACTGGTAGATTGGGATTGACATATATACACTAGTATAGATAACAACCTACTGTGTAGCATGGGGAACTCCACTGTACAGTAGAAACTAACACAACATTGTAAAACAACTATACCCCAATTAAATTTTTTTGAAAAAGAAACATCATCTCGTATGTGGAACCTAGAAAAATGGTACAGATGAGCTTATTTGCGTGACAGGAATAGAGACGCAGACTAGGGAACGGACATGAACACAGTGCGGGAAGGGGAGAGTGGGATGAATACGGAGATTAGGTTTGACGTATATACACTACCACGCGTGAAACAGGTAGCTAGTGGGCACCTGCTGTATAGCACAGGGAGCTCAGCTCGGTGCTCTGTGGTGACCTAGACGGGTGGGACGGGGGATGGGAGGGAGGTCCAAAAGGGAGGGGTTATGTGTACATATATAGCTGATTCACTTTGTTGTACAACAGGAAGTAACACAACATTGTAAAGCGACTATACCCCAATGAAAAACAAATTTACTGACCGGACACAGATTAAGAAGTGCAAAACCATGGTGTGTTGATAGAAAAGACACAGAAGGACTCAAGTAGATACTCAGTTAATATATGGTCAAAACAAGGTACTGGCTAGAAAAAAAAAGGATTTTGAGTGCTCCGGATATTCTCTTTTAAAGCCGGTGATTTGGAACCTCCCTTCAGTACTTTTAACATCTCTTTGTAAATCGAGTTAAGGCAATGATTGGAAGAGGGATTCCTCTGTCATCTGGCAGATGACCAGTCGGGCCTCTTCGTTAAGACTTATGGATCTTCCAGGCACTGATTCATTGTTCTGTTACATTCTGCTGTATCTTTGGAAATTAACCCTACAGAGAATGAAAAGAGAAATTCACGTCTTCAGCACATGCCCTGAAAAGTTCTCTTCAGTTGTTGCGTTGCCTCTGCAGGATGCAGGGGTGGGGATGATGAATAGACATCTCTTGCCTTCATATGGCTTAAATCTTCAGTCACAGAAGTGGTTCACTAGCAATTTCCCGTATGTACTGGAAGGTTTGTTTGGTCCTCAGTGTTCTGGGCTGTGCACTCAGAACCACAGAAGCACGTGTGCCCATGCAGAGCTGGCTAATCGAGATGCTGGGCGGATGTCCATCAAGCTGGAGACCTAGGAGTATACGGCATGACCCAAGTTACATCACTCCAGGGCAAGATGCTGTTTTTATAAGGTCCCAGCGAGTCACTGTAGCTCAGGACATCTATTTCCACCCAATATCCACTGAGTTAGTCTCAAATCCTAAAAGAACAATTGCCCCGTTAGCTTTCCAACAGCCTTCCCAGCTCGGGTCAATCTGTACTGCATCCCACCTCCTTTTGGATCCATAACCTATGAGGGATCCGGACAGAACTTTGAGGCAACCACTATAGTCTCATGTGCCTAATTAGAATGGCTATCAGGGAATCGAATAAACTTCTACCACTATGATCCATGGATTATGCTGAGGGGAAGCATTCTCGGATCATTTTCAAACACCCTAAGGAAGAAAAGAGATTAGCTGGAGTGCCCATAAACTCAAAACGGAAGCACATTTCAGAGTTGTGCTTTGTTTCTAACAGAGAGACCCGAGTAAGTACTTTTCTTTTTTAGTCAAGGTATTGTGTTAGTTCTGTTTCATCAGCATATTTCCCACCCACTAATATAGGGCCGTTTAATACCATCTTGCTTATGTCAGACACCTGTGCACATTTTCCTCTCACCTTTTAGAAGAACAAAGATTCAAAAATGCCGAGGTCTATTACAGCAATTTTAAGGGCGCAAACGGTAACTCTGATATTTTTCTGAAATGCTTTGTTTGGAGTCTGAGATTCATTGTTCAGCTTTCTCTGTCAGAGACAATGAAATAACACCTGTTTTGTTTTCAGGGAAAAAAAAAAAAGTGTTCTGTTTCTGTGGAGTAATTTCAAATTTAGTTTGTGGCTCTCCTTTAAATGTCAAGAAGAATAAAGACTGGGAGACAAAACACCGTAACGTTGATGCTCTGAAAAAAGAGGTTTCTGGGGTTTTTTCCTTCTTGTTTTCACTTTTCTACATTTTCTGCATTTCTCCTAATGGATAATTATTTTTATCATTGTGATTATTTAACATATACCGAAGTTGGTGATTCCATAGTTCCTAAAGTCTTCGTGGGATTCCAAAAATCACTAATGATTTGGGAGCATCAGTAACTTTGTCTGCAGGGTCCGTTCTAATCTGTATGATGAATAACCTACCTGAGCATTGCTCTGGATGATCTCTTTTCTCCAGATGTGTCCACATCTGGTTTCCAATGAGACCCCTCAATCCTTGCCGTGCTTCTTCTAACCCGTTGGGCCTGGGTCCCTTAGGATGAAATATTTTTTTAAAAATCTGCCCCATTTTCAAAGAGAGGCAACTCTCTATATCACAAATATTGTGATTCATTGCTTTTCTGCACAGCTCATCAGAATGCTACACTAATTTTGTTCCAAATAAACTGTTGCTCCTGAATTTTCAGGTTCATAGGAGCAGGAAGCCATCTTAATAATAATAACTACAATTTACTGAACACTTAAATATCTGCTAGGTGCTCTGCCAAGCATTCTGAATATGCCGTTTGATTCATTTCTCCAAGCAACTCTTATGGAAGCAATATTAATAGCCTGATTTTTTTTTATGAGAAAGCTGATGTGTAGAGAACTTAAGACTCTTATCCACCTTCTCCAAACCAAGTAATGATCATGCCAGGATTTAAACACAGGGCTCCTTTGCTGCAGAGAAAGGCAGGCCACACTGCCATGGGATTCGACAGCCAATGTCCATTTTATTGCTTTATCTTTCGGGCAAGAATGTAAGTTCCATAAATGCAGGTTCTCTATCGGCTTTGATTAAGCAGCCAATTTCCTGGTGTTCTTAAGGATATCTGAATATATCTTGAAGCTTTTCCCCCTTTATTAGTTGATTTCCTCCATAGGACACCAGGATGCAGTAGTACCAGCATGCCTCAAAAGTGATAACCTCTAAACCCACTTTTCATCTCAGTGACACAGCTGTTAACCTCATAATGGTGTGAAACGATGGAACTCTGCCCCTCTTGTAGTAACATAATTGTTATAATTATTAACACATTATGTTAATATATGAGGGCTGGAGGATGTTATATTAACTCATAATAACTTAAATTTATTAATTTAACCAAAAGATGGACTGACCGCATGCCCGCATACATGGCAAAAAATAAGATGCACATACTCTATTCTGGGGGGGTGATTTCAGTGTATTGCCAATCAAACAAGAGCACGCTGAAGAAAAGATCCCTTATCTAGTAGCACCGTAAAGCCGCATAACAAACATCCCTTAGCTCAGTGGCTTAAAGTACAGTTCTTTAGCTAATGAGCAGAAGGGTGGATCTTTAGATTGCGTTCAGTTGGGTTCTTTGCTGTCTACTGACTTCACTCACAGGGTCTGCCTAGGTCTGGTTGTCAGCTGAGAAATGTCACCATAGATGTCTTATTTCCAACAAGCTTGCTCAGGCACGCTCTCAGGACTGGGGTGAGCAGTGGCAGCAAACCGAAAAGCACAAGCCCTTTCAAAACCTCTGCTTATATCACAAGTGTGGACACCCACTGGCTATAGCATGTAAACCGGGGCAAACTTATTACCAAGCGGTGCAGAACTCTCTCCCACCTTGTGCTAGAAGGAGCCACAAACTCCCATTGTGAAGGGTGTGTCGGCAGGAAAGGATGACGGATCAGGGCGCTCATGCAATCTCTATACCTCAAGGAACAGCTGAATATGGTGCAAAATAACTGTTAGAAAGAACAGCTATGTAGACCCTACAAAACGTTGTTTAGAGCAGATGCTTCTCACAGTTTAATTCAACAGGAGTGCGGGTAAACCAGGGCGGACCCCATACCTAATTCATCCTGGCAGCTGCCTTGGGACACTGTGATGCACAAAACCGGAACCACCAAAGCACGACGCGGTTGCGCTTCTACATTTGTGACGATCCACGGGTAACCCACGCACAATACTGTCTAAGCCAAAATAGTACCTTCTCGCTCTAAGTCACAGAAGGGAGAAGTCTCGAGTGAGTAAGTGCGCGCACTGTTGAACCGCTACCGTTTCATGAGATACATATTGATAAAAATCGGGTGTGTGGACAAAACTGGGATTGATTCTCTTTCTTGACAACCATGTAAGTAAAGATCTTTCTTTCAATAATAAAACATCAAGGCCATCACCCACAGAATAATTCTATTAGAGGCCTTAATTCAGGGACAAACTGGACAATGTGGAATTTAGTATACAACTTCTTACAAAAACACAACTGAAATTATGCATCTGTTGGAGAAAGTATTTTAAGTGGCATATCATCGCACATAACCTTTATACTTTCTAAGTGGTTCCTTTATCGAAATATGTCCTCAGAAATAGTCACCCCTCTCACATTAGACTATCTCCCTTTGATTAGTAAGCATCTGTTTTTAGAATGAGACATATAAAAACATTTTTTTGTATTTTCTTTAACATAGCTACTATATAAACTGCCCATGAGACAAATCCCTCTTAAAATCTGGCATCAGAAAGAGAAAATTTATCTGACAAACTTGTTTGCTTCCTTGATCAACCTTATAAAAAAAGACGATTTTGTGCCTCACCTTACTGCAAAAAGAACAGAGCAAATATTAGCACATAATTGCGGTTTCTACATCAACTGAGGTCTGAATTAACGCTGTTATCTTTGATCAGCCTTTGCCTACTTTCATTTTGTAATGAACTCTTTGGGCATGTTTGGTGAGGGATACTGTCTCCTTTCTGTAGAGATGCAGAATCATACATTCAAAATGTAATGGCTCAAAACAGCCACTGTTTATTTTTCTCGTGATACTGTGGGGTGATCATTTGGGTGGGGCTCAGAGGAGATGGCTCAACTCTGTGGCTTGTGGGATCTCTGTATTTTATTTCTGGGGCCTCGGCTGGGACAGGTAAAATAGCTCTGCCCCTTGTCCTTAGGGTCTCGCTTCCTCCAGGAGGGTAGCCCGGGCTTGTTCACGTTATAACAGGGTCAAAGAAAGCAGAAGGGGAGGCTATGTAGCTTCTAGAAGTTCAGGCTTGGATTTCTAACAGCATCACTTCATGGCATTCTATTGGTGGAAGCAAACCATGAGGCCAGTCCCAATGGAAGGGGTAGGGAAAGAGCTTCCATCTCCTGGGAACTGCCAAAAACGTGCGACCATATCTTCAATCTACCACAGCTAAAGTCTAAGTGATTCACCCCTACAGGCAATCACTGGTACAAACCCACACACTTTTCTTGATACTTCTGTCACTCATGTACTATTTAGTCTATGGAGAGGAATTCCATGTAAAAAGGCACCAGGAAAAAACATCCTTCAAAACCTAGAATGTGGATATTCTACAGTAAATGGCTTGGCTTCCCCAACAAATGGGTGGCACGGAAAAAGGCAGAGGGGGAGGCAATAAAAGTTTAAATAACAAAAAGATACATTTCAGCAATGTGTTCGTCTCTGTGCTCCCAGTTTGGAATACAGATAAAATGAAGAAAGGTTCTTACTGTACACAGTTCTTTTATTCCTCATGGAAATCTTTCATCTTATAGAAAATCAGAATTTCATCTTGAAAGGTTTCCAACATTTTTTGGCCACCCGTCTTCCATTAAGATTGGGACCTTGCACTATGGAGATAAGTATATCCCCTGTAAACTTAAAACTTTTATTAAAAAAGATAAGCCTAACCTGAACCTAATCCTAAAGAGAGATCAAAGAAGCCTAAAGACATTCTGCAAAAGAGTTAACCTGTTCTCTTCAAAAGTGTCAAAGTCCTACATTACCAGGAAAGATTCAGGAGTTATTCCAGCTTAAAAGACAGGATAGCTGAAGGATAACTTGGACATTATTCTTGCAATTGGCAGTATCTGAGTAAGTCTCCACAGAGACAATAGTATTAGATCCATGTTAGGTTACCGATTTTGATCATTGCACTGTGGTTACGTTAACACAAGGCCTCGTTTTAGTGTACTATTCCTACTGCTCTTATCTGCGCAAGTTTTGAACGTGTTGTACCTGCGCAAGTTTTGAACGTGTTGCAGGAAAGTGCTGTTGAATACTTCTGTAGGATTCAACTGTCTATATTATGTCTGAAAAATGTATCCCTTCCAACCTTGCAGTCTCCCATGCTTTCCCAGAGTTCTCCATTCTGAATTCACATTTATATGCAACAGTTCTCATTCAACTAAATATTTTTTGGTAATGAAGCACAGTTCCATCTCCCATCGTAGCAGCCTGGTTTATTTTCAAGACAACCTAGCAGCAACTTCAGAACACAGTGACGTATGAATGGCATAAACCAGGAACGAACCTTTTTCAGAAGTGGGGAAAACCTTCCTCTTCGACTAGGCAGCAGAACGAAGTTCGCCAGAGCGAGCTTGGAAAGCAGTGATACTCAAAGCGTGGTTTTCAGACCAGGCACACTAGCGTCCTCTGGCACTGATACACAGGCAGATTCCTGGGACCCACTCCAGACCCACTGAATCAGAGTCTCTAGGGATTTGGCTGGGAAAATGCACATTTTAAATACACGGCCCAGGTGCTTCTTATCATTCAGTACTGAACAAATATTTATTAGTATCCTCTGTGCACCAGATGCCATTCAAGGTCCTAAAGATAAAAGTGTGTAAAACAGCAAAGAGGATGCAAAATGGTACGGACAGTTTGGAAGACAGTTTGGTGGTTTCTTACAAAACTACACATACTCTTACCAGACGATCCAGCAATCTCATTCCTTAATATTTGCCCAAAGGAGATGAAAACCTACATCCATGTGGATGCTTGCAGCAGCTGTATTCCTAATTGCCAAGACCTGAAAGCAACTAAGATGTCCCTCAGGAGTTGAATGGATAAATAAACTGTAAAGCATCCGGACAATGGAATATTACGCAGCACTGAAAAGAAATGAGCTATCAAGCCAGGAGAAGACATGGAGGAACCTTAATGCATATTCCTAAGCGAAGAAACCCATCTGTACATCTGTAAAGGATACACACTGTACGATTCCAACTAGATGACATTCTGGAAAAGGCAAAACTATGGAGACAGTGAAGAGCTCAGTGGTTGCCAGGGGTTCGGGGGGAAAGAGGGATGAATGGGTGGAGCACAGAGAATTTCTAGGGCAGTGAAATTACTCTATATGATACTGTAATGGTGGATACATGTCATACATTTGTCCTAGGTATAATACGAGGTATAAGAGCAAGGTGAACCCAATGTAAACTATGGACTTTGGGTGATAATTTTTAGAAAAAGAGCATATCCTTGGATGCACATGCAAAACTAAAAAACAAAATCCCACTTGTCCTCGCATTCATGGAGCTTAGAGTGGCAATAAAGCTTGAGAACAAATATCCTAAGGGATGGGTGGGAATTCAACTGGGGCTTTGATGACCTGGCCAGAGAAACACCTCCCAAACAGAAGTAATGCTACAGCTGCAAAACTGATGCAAAAGCCTCAGAGTCAAGGCTTCCTATTCTGTTTTGGGGTTTTTTTTAAATGAACTTTTAATTTTGGAATACATTTAGATTTATGGGAAAGTTACAAAGATAGTGCAGTGTGTACCTCTCACCCATTTCTCTAGTGTCAGCACCTTACATAGCTATGGTGCATTTGTCACAACTAAAAAGCCAACATTGTATATTCGTGCTAAACAAATGCTGTACGTTATCAGGATTTCACTAATTCTGTATTTCCGTCCTTAGTCTCCTCTGCTCTGTGATCATTTCTCTAACTTGCCTTGTTTTTCAAACCTTTGACAGTCTTGAGAAGTAATGGGCAGGTATCCTGTATAACATCTTTTATTTCGAGTTTTCCTGAAGTTTTTCTCATGATTAGATAGGGGTTAAGGGCTTCAGGTTGAAGACCACAAGGTGAAGGGTCCTTCTGCTCACTTCATACCATGGGGGACAGAAGAGCAACCTGACTTATCACTGGCAATGACCTTGATCTTGTACCTGACTATCTAGCCAAGGTAATGCTTGTGCTATTCTTGTTGATGTCAGGGTAGCCATAGGATGGTAGGAATGCCCAGGGGACGATGTAGGTTGAAGGGCCAACGGGACATCCAGATGGAATTAGTGGCAATGGAGGTTCGTCTTTCAGGGGAACGATCTGTGACAGATACTCACTCTAGTCACCTCCCAAGTGCCATGCAGACGACAGAAAGGGCATCAACACCTGGTCATCCTTCTCCAAGCAACTCGTTATCTTCATTTTGCTCCACCCTCCTCATGGCAGTGTTTTATTTCATCCAAGGATAAAACGCCTCATTGATCAAACACCTTTCAGAATTTAGAATGACACTGCTCCCTCACAAAATCAACACCTTTATTTGAACTGAAAAGTGGAATCCCAGTTTTTGGTAGACAGTAGGTCTAATCCGGATTTTGGATCAGACCATGGGGATTGGGAATTGGTTTTTACAAGTTTCATTATATACTGCACATTTTTCCATCAATATATCTGAATCTGCTGGTCCAGTACTTCTGCAGAAATATACCTGATATATGTATAATCCATACATAATATGCTGATAATGAAATGATTTGCCAGGGCTCAGCATATGAACATTTTGGGTGGTGACTTTAAAATAGGTGCGGAAGTATGCTTTTCAAAACTATTTAAAAATAGTGGGTACTACACTAACAAATGTAAGGTAGATAGCTAGTGGGAAGCAACCGCATAGCACAGTGATATCAGCTCGGTGCTTTGTGACTGCCTGGAGGGGTGGGATAGGGAGGGTGGGAGGGAGGGAGACGCAAGAGCGAAGAGATATGGGAACATATGTATATGTATAACTGATTCACTTTGTCATAAAGCAGAACTAACACACCATTGTAAAGCAATTAAACCCCAATAAAGATGTTTAAAAAAATAGTGCGTACTAGAGGAAAACTTTTGAAGAAGTGTGTTTGGTTCACCATTCACGTTTAACATTTGAGTTTGTATGGAGCTGATTACAGACTAAAGATAGTGTATAAAGAGATGAAGATGGGATACCAAGAGTGAGCATAAATTGCAATAAAATTGGAGGCAATTGAGAGAAAAGCATGGGAAAGCATCCAGTAGAATTAACAGCTTACTTTCCTGCATGTAGTGAAACCTATTTTTATCATCGCATATATGTGGAATCTAGAAAAATGGTACAGGTGAGCCAGTTTGCAAGGCAGAAATAGAGACACAGATGTAGAGAACAAACATATGGACACCAAGGTGGGAAAGCAGGGCTGGGGGGAGGGGGGTGGGATGAATGGGAGATTGGTATTGACATATATACACCAGTATGTATAAAATGGATAACTAATAAGAACCTGCTGTATAAAAACAACAACAAAAAGCTGGGACAAAGTAAGAGAGTGGCATGGACATATATACACTACCAAACGTAAAATAGATAGCTAGTGGGAAGCAGCCACCTAGAGGGGTGGGATAGGGAGGGTGGGAGGGAGGGAGATGCAAGAGGGAGGAGATATGGGAACATATGTATATGTATAACTGATTCACTTTGTTATAAAGCAGAAACTAACACACCATTGTAAAGCAATTATACTCCAATAAAGATGTAAAAAAATAATAATAATAAAATGGTAAAACACTTCAACTTCATAAAAACTAAAAAGAAAGACCATCTTGTACGTTTTCCAAATTGTGTTTTAGATAAAGCAGATATATATTTTCATATGTAATAATGTCCCTTCTTTACAGACAAAGCTGTATTTAAACAATAATGCACAGGATTAACACAACACATTTTGTATACAGTGAAACTAAACTGCTCAGTGGTCTTCCAGGGCCACATCACTGGGATTTAACCACTCCACAGAGGGGCCGAGCAGAGTCTGAAGTTCATTTGATAATTCAACCAAATCTAGTAGCTCTTTGCTTTCAGGATTGAAGGCTTCCAGGTCTTTGGGGCAAGAGAACAAGAGACTTGCAGAAACCTGCCTGTAAAATTCTGACTCTGCGACTGTGACAATTTCAATATTGGGAAAATTGCAGCGGAATACACAGGAGGACGTTTTCAATTTTTAAAGCACATCTGAAAGCAATAACCAGTTTCGTGGCCTACAAAATAAAAAAGAAAGTGGTTCAACTTTCTGGCAAAAATTACTGACTACTATCCTGAATAAACCCATCTACAGCCATAACAAGAGCCAATAGCTTTTTCTAACTATACCCATCATTGACCAATGCTCTCTTATCAAAGTAAGGGAAAGTATTTACTTCTAGTATGAGTAACTCAGAACTCATCTGGTTTTAAGAGAACATCTAGAGAAGGCCATCTGATTTTTAGAAAGCAGAAGGAACATCTTAATGAGATTCATCAAATGTGCTTTTCACTGCTCTCACTGCTAACAAATGGGTTAATTCCTATTCACTCAGCTCTTACCACAATTCAAGTTATAACTCTCTGTGTGTTCCACTATATTCACTGAGGGAAGTCTGTATCCCAACCCAAGAGGATTGATTACAAACACCTTTTCTGATCCCTCCTCCTACCCCCACAATAGAATACATTTTAAACACACATTACACCACATTTCTTTTCACACATGCCACACACTAAATTTCATCTCTTTCGGGATTGATGGTTTTTAGAAGCAAACTGTAACATTCCTTACATGCACAGTGCAACACAACTTTATGTTTTCTGTTACTATAAAATTTCACTGTTTTAATGGCATATATACTTTTATTTATTAAGTACCTTTGTTTACACAGCAAAGGATTAATCTCTTATGTGTATACGATATATAAAAGCCCATGAATAAATGATTTTTCTAATCCTACACGAGAAGGCAGATTATCAATACACTGTTACACACTTCGTGTGCCTAAGGAGTCCCCTGTGTTGGGAGCTCCTAGGACTCTTTCCCAAATATTTTGTGACCAAAGTCTCCAAGGGAGCAACTATTCTGTGAAATTCCACTGAATGACAGCTTCAACACTTTGGGCCCAGCGTCTTATTTGCCTTGGTGGTGTTCTATTGAGGATAGTTTATACTGGGCTATGAATCTGATCCCCACTGTGTATAATTAATCTTTTCCAGAAATTTTCATTAAGTGAGGTTCATGGAGAATTAGAAATCATTCACCCACCCTCATCTGCTTAAAAGGGGTTTTAGGTCCTGCTTCCCCAAGAAAACTACTGCAAGCTATTTTTCAACTACATGATATATACATCCTTACCTCTGAGCAACAGACACTTGGATGTTATAACAAGGTAAGAGAGGACTATCTGAAAATTCAAATTCAAACACATCGCTGAAAGCCTTATCCTCATCATCCTCATCCTCTGGTCCTGGAGGATCTGTCAAAACATTAAGTCCAGCCTTTTTATCTGGTTCTAATGCAGGTAAAAAGAAAGAAAGGAGTCAGTAGGCTCTACCACATTTCAGCTCTCAATAATTAAACAATTCTAAATAAAAACATAATTTCCTAATGATCCCTGCTTACAGTACCCATCACCCATCATCCCCTCACCCATATCAGAGAGAAATATTCTGTAACTCATTCACTTCCCACTGAAAGAAAAATGTGGAGGAAAAATGTTTCTCACCACATACAGAGCTTCCATAGAACTCCCAAGGGCCACCAAGTTTATCATCATTGTGACCCTGTAGGTCCTTTAAATAATCTAGAGAGATGACAAAGTAAAAGGGTTTTTAAAAAAATGTTAGAAGTAATAAATGATTTCAGCAGAGTTGCATGAGAGTCAACATACAAAAATGAGTTGCAATTTTATATACTAACAATAAACAATTCAAAAGGGAAATAAAACAATCTCACAGTAGCATTGAAAAAATACTTAAGAATAAACTTAATAACGAAGGGACATCTAAAAAAAAATGGTTCTGAAGAACCTAGGGGTAAGACAGGAATAAAGACACAGACCTACTAGAGAATGGACTTGAGGTTATGGGGAGGGGGAAGGGTGAGCTGTGACAAAGTGAGAGAGTGGCATGGACATATATACACTACGAAACGTAAGATAGCTAGCTAGTGGGAAGCAGCCACATAGCACAGGGAGATCAGCTCAGTGCTTTGTGACCACCTAGAGGGGTGGGATAGGGAGGGTGGGAGGGAGAGAGATGCAAGAGGGAAGAGATATGGGAACATGTGTATATGTATAACTGATTCACTTTGTTATAAAGCAGAAACTAACACAACACTGTGAAGTTATTATACTCCAAAAAAGATGTAAAAACAAAACACAAAGAGACAAAGACTTGTACACTAAAATCTACAAAACTTAGCTAAAAGGAATCTAAGAAGATTCAGATAAATGGAAAGATATCCCATGTTCACAGATTAAGCAGACTTTATTGTTAAAATGTCCATACTACCCAATGCAGTCTACAGATTCAAGGCAATCTTTCTCAAAATCCCAGCCTTTTTTTTATATTTTTGCAAAATTAGAGAAGTCTATTCTAAATTCACGTGGAATCTCGAGGGATTCTGAATAGCCTAAGTAATCTTGAAAAACAACAAAGTTGGTGGCCTCACACTCCCTGATTTCAAAACACACCACAAAACAAAGTAATCAAAACAATACAGCACTGGCATAAAGACAATACACTGTCAAATAATCTTTGACAAGAGTGCCAAGGCTACACGTGGAGAAAGCCTCTTCAACAAAGGATGCTGCGGGAACTACCTGACGGTCTAGTGGTTAGGACTTCGTGATTTCACTGCGGTGGCCCTGATTCAATCCATGGTCAGGGAACTAAGATCCCACGAGCCATGTGGTGTGGCCAAGAAAACAAAACGACAGCAACAAAAAAATGATGCTGGGCAAAGAATGAAGCTGGACCCTTACCTTACACCAAATGCAAAAATTAACTCAAAATGGATATAATAAATAAGACCTAACACCATAAAAACATAGGAGGAAAGGTTCAGGAAATTGAATTTGACCAACATTTCTTGGATATGACACCAAAACACAGGCAACAAGAGCAAAATCAGATAAATCTGACTACGTCAAACTAAAAAATTTCTCCGTATCAAAGGAAATACAGTGAAAAGACAATCTACAGAACGGGAGAAAATACTGCAAGTCTGATAGGGGTTTATAGCCAGAATATAAAAGGAACTCCTGCAAGTCAACAAAAAACAAATAAACTAATATTAAAATGGGCAAAGAACCTGAATAAACATCTCTCCAAAGAAGATCTATAAATGGCCAATAAGCACGTTTTCATTAATTAGCAAATAAAATCTATAGTAAGATACCACCTCACATCAATTAGAACAAAAAACAGTGAGTGAGAGTGAGGATCTAGAGAAATTAGAAGTGTTGCAAATTACCATCTAATTTTTAATTTAAAACATTTGTTAAACTTTGTCATTCCTATTCTTTGAAGTTACCTACCTGCCAGAAACATTTCCATAAGTTTGCTGTGAGTCATACTCATGACAGTTCTACCGGAATACGTAGCCAAAGTGGGGTCAGCACCATAGGAGAGAAGCAAGCGAACAATATCCAAGAAATCACTCTCAACTGCATCATGAAGAGGCCTAGGAAGAGATGTGCAGTGGGATTAACCTTGTGTACACATACTTGCTTCTGGAGTAGTTTCATTTAACAATAAGCAAAATACGGTGTGTGTACTATGTGTGATAAACCTCCTACATGGAATATTTCACGAAGAAAGTATGTACTTTCAAACCATTCTACACAAAGGGAAACTGAGGCATGATAACTGACCCAAGATGAAATAATAAATTACTGTTAGTTCTGTATCAGTCATTTATAAGACAGGTGAACAAACAATTTCAGAAATAATTCTCAAATGAAAATCTATTTTAGTCCAAGACCTAATTCAAGACAAAGATGAAAATATTTTGAAGGAATTTAACTAATGACAGACTGTATAACGATAAATCAGAGAGAAAAAAAATCCCATCGTTATGGAAGCCAATAGAAGTATCAATTGTTACACAATTTTTTAAAATACCTACTCCATTTTAAAAAGAACCAGGGTACAAATATCAGTGATCAGTGAAAATTTCTCTTGGAAGCTGGGCTCTAGGAACTTATAGACATTAATGATGAACTCTCTGCCTCAGAACCTCAGTGACTGAAGGGGAGAGAAGAAACAGGGTCCAGAGTCAGCCCAGAACCAGAGTCATTACGATGAGTTCTCATGAGGATACAGAGTCCTCCATCCATTTGCACTAGGGAATGAAACATTGCCTGCATTCCCAACCTGAATGGGTAGTAAGAAACTATAGAATACCACAAACATTTCAATTTTGCTTATTTTATAACTGTGAGGAGAGCCCTAGTACATTGCCTCTTGGTAGCATTTCGTGGACACAAGCAAAAACTTGGTCCTCAGGCCAATAAATTGTGACCATATTGGGGATGGGGCCAGGTCTGAGGATGTGGGTTATGACATCAGGTTGTACACAAAGCCAACACAGGTCTGTACTCTGTACTATTGGGACTTGAAGATCATATATTTTTTGAACACAGTGATTTAAAGAAATGATTAAAGAGTTCAGTGTCTTAAAACTTAGCACTACTATTTATTCATATAACCCTTGATTATTTCAGGGACTAACCTACGGGGGCGTTGTACGACTGACCAATGTTTTACACCTTGACTCTAATAAGCCATCTGAGGAGAAGAAATAAACACACAGAAAATTAAGAAGAAACAATAGTGCAAATTGCCAATAATGTGCAAGAGGAGGCCCCAAAACAAAGGCTGGTACTGAACGTTGGAGTAGGAGCTTGCAATTACTGAGAAGAGGCATAAAGTGTGGAGAAGGATTATGGAGGCCAAGCATACCTCATGGAGCAGAAAGTTTCTTCTGCTGGACACAGTGGAAAGCTACATAAATTCGGGGGGGAAAAAAAGTGGTCAAAATAATGTCTCGTTGCCCTGAACTGAACTGTATCTTACTTTTTATTGGTTTTGAACAGTGAAATAATTTAGTTACTGACTTTTGGAAAGAAAAAAACTGAAAGGCCAAGAACTAAAGTGGAAATGATCAAGGTTTTTAAAAACAACAGTAAACAATAATATTATAAAATCAGAACAACAAAATTAGAGTCCATCACTGACGCATCCCTAACTGGCCTGAACAAGCACACACGTGCACACATGAACACACAAATACACACACTTATCAACTTAGAAACCACAATCAATCCTACGAGGGTAACTACTTACAGAATGCCTTTTTTCTTTCAATTTTTGAATTTTATTATATTTTTTTATACAGCAAGTCCTTTATTACTTATCCATTTTATACATATATACATGTCAATCCCAGTCTCCCAATTCATCCCACCACCACCCCCATCCCCCGTGCTGCTTTCCCCCCTTGGTGTCCATACGTTTGTTCTCTACATCTGTGTCTCACTTTCTGCCCTGCATACCAGTTCATCTGTACCATTTTTCTAGGTTCCACATACGTGCATTAATATACGATATTTGTTTTTCTCTTTCTGACTTACGTCACTCTGTATGACAGTCTCTAGATCCATCCACGTCTCTAAAAATGACCCAATTTCATTCCTCTTTATGGCTGAGTAATATTCCATTGTATACATGTACCACATCTTCTTTATCCATTCATCTGTCGATGCGCATTTAGGATGCTTCCAGGTCCTGGCTATTGTAAATAGAGCTGCAGTGAACATTGGAGTGCATGTGTCTTTTTGAATTATGGTTTTCTCAGGGTATATGCCCAGTAGTGGGATTGCTGGGTCATATGGTAGTTCTATTTGTAGTTTTTTAAGGAACCTCCATACTGTTCTCCATAGTGGCTGTACCAGTTCACATTCCCACCAACAATGCAAGACGCCTCCCCTTTTCTCCACACCCTCTCCAGCATTTATTGTTTGTAGATTTTTTGATGACGGCCATTCTGACTGGTGTGAGATGATATCTCATTGTAGTTTTGATTTGCATTTCTCTAATGATTAGTGATGTTGAGCATCCTTTCATGTATTCGTTGGCAATCTGTATACCTTCTTTGGAGAAATGTCTATTTAGGTCTTCTGTCCATTTTTGGATTGACTTGTTTATTTTTGTCATATTGAGATGCAGGAGCCGCTTGTAAATTTTGGAGATTGATCTTTTGTCAGTGGCTTCATTTGCAAATATTTTCTCCCATTCCGAGGGCTATCCTTTTGTCTTGTTTATGGTTTCCTTTGCTGTGCAAAAACTTTTAAGTTTCATTAGGTCCCATTTGTTTATTTTTATTTGCATTACTCTAGGAGGTTGATCAAAAAAGATCTTGCTGTGATTCATGTCAAAGATTGCTCTTCCTATGTTTTCCTCTAAGAGATTTATAGTGTCCGGTCTTACATTTAGGTCTCTAATCCATTTGGAGTTTATTTTTGTGTATAGTGTTAGGGAGTGTTCTAATCTCATTCTTTTACATGTAGCTGTCCAGTTTTCCCAGCACCACTTATTGAAGAGGTTATCTTTTCTTCATTGTATGTTCTTGCCTCCTTTATCAAAAATAAGGTGACCATACGTGCATGGGTTTATCTCTGGGCTTTCTTTCCTGTTCCATTCATCTATCTTTCTGTTTTTGTTTGGCAGTACCATACTCTCTTGATTACTGTAGCTTTGTAGTATAGTCTGAAGTCAGAGACCCTGATTCCTCCAGCTCCATTTTTCGTTCTCAAGATTGCTTTGGCTATTTGGGGGTCTTTGTGTTTTCATACAAAGTGTGAAATTTTTTGTTCTAGTTCTGTGAAAAATGCCAGTGGTAGTTTGATAGAGATTGCATTGAATCTGTAGATTGCTTTGGATAGTAGAGTCATTTTCACAATGTTGATTCTTCCAATCCAAGAACATGGTATATCTCTCCATCTAATTGTATTATCTTTAATTTCTTTCATCAGTGTCTTATAATTTTCTGCATACAGGTCTTTTGTCTCCTTAGGTAGGTTTATTCCTAGATATTTTATTCTTTTTCTTGCAATGGTAAACGGGAGTGTTTTCTTGATTTCTTTCACTTTCAGATTTTTCATCATTTAGTGTATAGGAATGACAGAGATTTCTGTGCATTCATTTTGTATCCTGCTACTTTACCAAATTCATTGATTAGCTCTAGTAGTTTTCTGGTAGCATCTTTAGGATTCTCTACGTATAGTATCATCTCATCTGCAAACAGTGACAGCTTTACTTCTTCTTTTCCAACTTGGACTCCTTTTATTTACTTTTATTCTCTGATGGCTGTGGCTAAAACTTCCAAAACTATGTTGAATAAGAGTGGTGAGAGTGGACAACCTTGTCTTGTTCCTGATCTTAGTGGAAATGCTTTCAGTTTTTCACCACTGAGAATGTTGTTTGCTGTCGGTCTGTGATACATGGGCTTTATTATGCTCAGGTAGTTCCTTCTATGCCCACTTTCTGGGGAGTTTTTATCATAAATTGGTGTTGAATTTTGTCAAAAGCTTTTTCTGCATCTATCCAGATGATCATATGGTTTTTATTCCTTAATTTGTTAATACGGTGTATCACACTGATTGATTTATTTGCGTATACTGAAGAATCCTTTGCATCCCTGGGATAACTCCCACTTGATCATGGTGTATGATCCTTTTAATGTTTTGTTAGATTCTGTTTGCTAGTATTTTGTTGAGGATTTCTGCATCTATGTTCATCAGAGATATTGGTCTGTAATTTTCTCTTTTTGTAGTATTTCTGTCTGGCTTTGATATCAGGGTGATGGTGGCCTCGTAGAATGAAATTGGGAGTGTTCCTTCCTCTGCAATTTTTTGGAAGAGTTTGAGAAGGATGGGTGTTAGCTCTTCTCTAAATGTTTGACGGAATTCACCTGTGAAGCCATCTGGTCCTGGACTTTTGTTTGTTGGAAGATTTTTAATCACAGTTTCAATGTCATCACTTGTGATTGGTATGTTCATATTTTCTATTTCTTCCTGGTTCAGTCTTGGAAGGTTATACCTTTGTAAGAATTTGTCCATTGCTTTCAGGTTTTCCATTTTATTGGCATAGAGTTGCTTTTAGTAGCTCTTAGGATGCTTTGTATTTCTGCGGTGTCTGTTATAACTTCTCCTTTTTCATTTCTAAATTTATTGATTTGAGTTCTCTCCCTCTTTTTCTGGATGAGTCTGGCTAATGGTTTATCAATTTTGTTTGTCTTCTCAAAGAACCAGCTTTTAGTTTTATTGACCTTTGCTATTGTTTTCTTTGCTTCTATTTCATTTATTTCTGCTCCGATCTTTATGATTTCTTTCCTTCTGCTAACTTTGGGTTTTGTTTGTTCTTCTTTCTTTATTTCCTTTAGGTGTAAGGTTAGATTGTTTACTTGAGGGGTTTCTTGTTTCTTGAGGTAGGCTTGTATAGCTATAAACTTCCCTCTTAGAACTGCTTTTGCTGCATCCCATAGGTTTTGGATCGTGTTTTCATTGTCATTTGTCTCTAGGTATTTTTGGATTTGCCCTTTGATTTCTTCAGTGATCTCTTGGTTATTTAGTAACATCTTGTTTAGCATCCATGTGTTTGTGTTTTTGACTTTTTTCCCCTGTAATTCATTTCTAATCTCATAGCCTTGTGGTCAGAAAAGATGCTTGATATGATTTCAATTTTCTTAAATTTACTGAGGCTTGATTTGTGACCCAAGGTGTGATCTATCCTGGAGAATGTTCCGGGCGCACTTGAGAAGAAAGTGTAATCTGCTGTTTTTGGATGGAATATCCTATAAATATCAATTAATTCTATCTGGTCTATTGTGTCTTGTGTTTCCTTATTAATTTTCTGTCTGGATGATCTGTCCATTGGTGTGAGGTGTTAAAGTCCCCCACTATGATTGTGTTACTGGCGATTTCCTCTTTTACAGCTGTTAGCAGTTGCCTTATGTATTGAGGTGCTCCTATGTTGGATGCATATATATTTGTAATTGTTATATCTTCTTCTTGGATTGATCCCTTGATCGTTATGTAGTGTCCCTCCTTGTTTCTTTTAACATTTGTTATTTTAAAGTCTATTTTTCCTGATATGAGTATTGCTACTCCAGCTTTCTTTTGATTTCCATTTGCATGGAATATCATTTCCATCCCCTCACTTTCAGTCTGTATGTGTCCCTAGGTCTGAAGTGGGTCTCTTGTAGTCAGCATATATATTGCCCTTGTTTTTGTATCCATTCAGCAAGCCTGTGTCTTTTGGTTGGAGCATTTCATCCATTCACATTTAAGATAATTATCGATATTACCATTTTCTTAATTGTTTGGGGTTTGTTTTTGTAGGTCCTTGTCTTCTCTTGTGTTTCCCACCTAGAGAAGTTCCTTTAGCATTTGTTGTAAAGCTGGCTTGGTGGTGCTGAATTCTCTTAGCTTTTGCTTCTCTGTAAAGCTTTTGATTTCTCCATCGAGTCTGAATGAGATCCTTGCTGGGTAGAGTAATCTTGGTTGTAGGTTCTTCCCTTTCTTCACTTTAAGTATATCATGCCACTCCCTTCTGGCTTGTAAAGTTTGTGCTGAGAAATCAGCTGTTAACCTTATGGGAGTTCCCTTGTATGTTATTTGTTGTTTTTCCCTTGCTGCTTTCAATAATTTTTCTTTGTCTTTAATTTTTGCCCATTTGATTACTATGTGCCTCGGCATGTTTCTCCTTGGGTTTATCTGGTATGGGACTCTCTGTGCTTCCTGGACGTGGGTGGCCATTTCCTTTCCCATGTTAGGGAAGTTTTCGACTGTAATCTCTTCAAATATCTTCCTGGGTCCTTTCTCTCTCTCTTTTCCTTCTGGGACCCCTATAATGCGAATGTTGGTGCGTTTAATGTTGTCCCAGAGGTCTCTTATGCTGTCTTCATTTCTTTTCATTCTTTTTTCTTTATTTTGTTCCGCAGCAGTGAATTCTACCATTTTGTCTTCCAAGTTATTCATCTGTTCTTCTTCTGCCTGTTATTCTGCTGTTGATTCCTTCTAGTGTACTTTTCATTTCAGTTATTGTATTGTTCATCTCTGTTTGTTTGTTCTTTAATTCTTCTAGGTCTTTGTTAAACATTTCTTGCATCTTCTCGATCTTTGCCTCCATTCTTTTTCCGAGGTCCTGGATCATCTTCACTATCATTATTCTGAATTCTTTTTCTGGAAGGTTGCCTATCTCTGCTTCATTTAGTTGTTTTCCCGGGGTTTTATCTTGTTCCTTCATCTGGTACACAGTCCTCTGCCTTTTCATCTTGTCTATCTTTCTGTGAATGTGATTTTTGTTCCACAGGCTGCAGGATTGTAGTTCTTCTTGCTTCTTCTGTCTGCCCTCTGGTGGATGAGGCTATCTAAGAGGCTTGTCGAACCCTTTTTATTAACACCTTCTTAGGTACAAATTTTCAAATAATTTCTCCCGTTGTTTTCCCTCTTATTGAATGTATCCTTTGACAAGTAGAAATTTATATAATCCCATTTGTCTGTTTTTGCTTTTACTGCTTCTGCTTTTGATGTCATATCCAACAAATCAATACCAAGTCAAATGTCATAAAGCTTTATCCCTAGTTTTTCTCTAGCAGTTTTATAGTTTTACGTCTTACATTTACATACTTAATCCATCATAAGTTAACTTTTGTATATGGAGTAAGGAAGGGATTCAACTTCACTGCTTTGCATGCGGACGTGTAAGTTTACTTGCAACTGTGGATGAAGAAATTTGTCCATCCCATGAGCAATGTGGCCACACCTGCAGAGCCTCATTTGACTATATACACAATGGTTTATTTCTCTATTTTATTCCATTGGACAATATAGCTGTCTTTATGCTACTCACATGCCGCTTTCATTAGTGTGGCTTTGTACTAAATGTTGAAGTCAGGACAAATCAAGACAAAAAAAAACAAACCTTGCCTTTTAAAACAGATTTTAAAAATTATTCAGGGCTCCTTGAAATTCAACATGAATTGTAAGATGGATTTTTCTCTCTCTTCAATAAATACTGTTGGTACTTTCATAAGACTGCACTAAAATCATAGAACTGAGTAACATTGACAAGACAAAGGAATCAGAAGCCTTAGGCCATCATTCCCCAACCAAGAGACACTGACTTAACAACAATATACAGACTAAATTGTCTTTATGATAATACCAGAAACTGGTTAAGAAGCTGTAGCAACCCAAGCAAGTGCAAAATCAAGAAGAGCTGCAATGAAGCAGGTAAGAATATTTGTTCCATTTACATGTGAGGGGACTCCCACCCCCTACACTTAGCACAATGCAGGAACAAGCAGGAAAAAGTTCTCAGCTTCTTCCTAGAGAGGGAAAGGCAAGAATGGAATGTGTAGCAAATGTTCTAGCATTGCAGTGGGTCTACCTGAGGGACTGACTGAGGGACTGAGTCTATATGCCTGACTCAGAACACTGAAGTGGACAGAGGTATTCTTTGGATGCTATATTAGTCTGTTCAGGCCACCGTAAATTAATAAAGCAAAATGGGTGGCTTAAAAAAGATAAATTTATTTCTTACAGCTCTGGAAGTTGGCAAGTACAAGATAAAGATTCCTAGTGATTGACTCACCTCCTGATTTGCAGGTGGCTACCTTCTCACTGTGTTCTCATATGATAGAAAGAAAAAGAGATTCCTCTTTTAATAAGGCCACAGGCCTATTGTATTAGGGTCCTACTCTTATGACCTCAGTTCCTTTTATTCATGTCGTATTGTTTTTTCTTCGTGGTTACCATGTGAATTATTTACCTCTTCAATTTATACTATATGAAAAATGGATGAAATGAGCTAGTTGTTTGAAAAAATCAACAAAACTGTCAAACCTTTAACAAGACTCAAATAACATCAGAAATGAAAGAGGAAATGTTATAACTGATGCTATAGAAATGGAGAGAAATAATTTGCTCTGTAATTATTTAATATAAACAGTTGAATTTCCACAAATTGGATAACCTGGAAAAAAAGATAAGTTCCTAGAAACATGAAACACTTCAAAGCTGAATCGTGAAGAAACAGGAAATCTGAACGAGTAATGAGTAAGCAATCAAAAGTTTCCCAACAAAGAAAACCCCAGGGTCAAATGACTTCACTGGTAAATACCAAACATTTAAAGTCAAATTAACAACATACCCCTCAACTCCTTCTAAAAACATGGAAACCGGGATCACTTCCAAACTTCATGGCCCAGCTTTGCAGGATCAGGAGAATGCATACAAGCTCAAGAATTCTGCCTCAAGAGAGTGCTAGAAGCATGGATCAGGTATGGCCTATCTATACAAGGTCTAAGAAAGCCTCAGAATCTGTAGCAGGACTGACTTAAACGTATTTCCACCCTGAAGGAAATTAGCTAAAAAGTGGAGGAGGTGACTGTGCCAACATGAAAACCGCAACACAAAATTCCAAGGAACTTGAAAACTCAAGGAAACATAAAATCACCAAAGGATTTCAACAATCTTCCAGTAACCAACCCAAAGACACAGACATCTATATTTAGTAATTAAAGAATTCAAATGAGCTATTTAAGGAAACTCAATAAGCTACAAGAAAATACAGAAAAACAATTCAATGAAATAAAGAAAACAAAACACAATCCAAATGTGAAATTTAACAGCGACAGAAATCATAAAAAGAGTCATAGGGAAATTCTGGATCTGAAGAATTCAATAAATGAAATGAAAAATGCAACAGACAGCACCAATATCAGAACAGACCAAATAGAATACAGAATCAGTGAGATAGAGTCAATGAAAGGAAAAGAGATACCATAAAGCTAACAACAACAACAACATCCAAATCACCGAAAATCCAAAAGGAAAAGAGAGGGAGAAGGGAACAGAAAAGTTTAATATTGAATCACTATGCTGTACACCTGAAACTAATATAATATTGTAAACCAACTATAATTCAATGAATGAATGAATGAATGAATGGAAGGCCAAGAACTTCCCAAACCTGGGGAGAGACTTGGAATCCAAAAATCGTGAAGATATATATCCCCCCCATTATTTCAGTTCAAAATGTTCTTATCTGAGAAACATTCTAGCAAACTGTCAAAAATCAAAGGTTCTAAAGGAAGCAAGAGAAAAAAATATTGTAACCTACAAGAAAATCCCATTAGGCTACCAACAGATTTCTGAGCACAATTATAGGCCAGGCAAAAAGGCAGAATAATATACTCATAGTGTTAAAACAGAAAAGCTGCCAACTTATCCTTTAGAAACAGACAGGAGAGAATTCATCACCACCAGACCTGTCTTAAAAGAAATGCTGAAAGGAGTTCTTCAGGCTGATACGAAAGGATGCTAATTAGTAATGAAAACATATGAAAATATACAACACACTGGTAAATGCAAATATATAGTCAAATTGTGAAACTCTAATACTGTAACATGAGGGTGTGTTAAACCAATTAACTATATTAAAAAGGTCAAAGGTATCAAAAATTACTCAGGCTACTATAATCTGTTGAAGAATATATAATATAAAAATCAAATTGCAACTCTAAACACTTGAAGGAGTGCATGAAAGGATAATGTGTTTGTAAGGCATAGATATGATGTTGCCAACCACATAAAATAGACTGTTATACCTAAAAGATGTTTAATGTAAGTCTCACGGTAACTACAGAGCAAAGACTAACTGTAGATTCACAAAAATAAAGACAGGAAATCATAGCAAACTATCACAGAAAATCAATAGTTCAAAGAAACATACTGAAAGAATAAGAAAGTAACAACACGAACTACAAAACAGCCAGAAAACGGTTATATGGCAATAGTAAGTCCCTACATATCAATAACTACTCTAAATTTACATGGACTGAGTTGTCCAATCAAAAGGTACAAAGTGGCTGGATGCATAAAAAAAAAAACAAGACTCTACTGTATGCTATCTACAAGAGAGTAACTTCAGTTTTAAGGACATACACAGGCTCATATTTAAGGGATTAAAAGAGAATTCCATACAAATGAAAAAGAGAGTAGTGGTAGCTATACTCATATAAGAAAAAAACAGATTTTAAGCCAAAAGGGGTTAGCAGAGACAAAGCAAGTCATGATATAATGATAAAGGGTCAACCTATCAAGGAAACATAACAATGGTAAATACATGTGCACCTAACATAAGAGTACCAAAATACATTAACCAAATACTAACATCTGAAAGAAGAAACAGACAATACAGTAAGATCAGAGGACTTCAAAACAACACATTTGACAATGGACAGAAATCCAGATGGAAAATCCTCAAGAAAACATTGGGCTTGAATCATACATGAGATCAAATGAACCTAACAGAGATATATACATTCCATCCAAAAGCAGCAGAATACATTGAATTAAAGTGGCAAGAGTGGGCACACCCTTCTCTTGTTCCTGATCTTAGAGGGAAGGCTTTCAGCTTTTCACTGTTGAGTATGATATCAGCTATCAATCTGTCACATATGAGATATATCTGGTAAAGTTTCAGGATACAAAATTAATACACAGAAATTTGCTGCATTTCTATACACTGACAACAAACTATCTGAAAGAGAAATTAAGAAAACAATACCGTTTACCACATCATCAAAAAGAATAAAGCACCTTTTGCCTCCTCGGTAGGAATAAACCTACCGAGGAGGCAAAAGACTTGTACTCAGAAAACTGTAAGACTCTGATGAAAGAAACTGAAGACCACACAAACACATGGAAAAATATACAATGTTCTTGGATTGGAAGAATCAATACTGTCAAAATGACTATACTACCCAAGACAATCTACAGATTCAACGCAATGCCTACCAAATTACTAATAGAATTTTTCACAGAACTGGAATAAAAAATGTTTAGATTTGTATGGAACCACAAAGACATGGAACAGGCAACACAATCTTGAAAAAGAATGGAACTGAAGGAATCAGGCTCCCTGACTTCAGAATATACTACAAAGCTACTCATCGAAACAGTATGGTAGGGCAGAGTCAAGATGGCAGTCGGGGAGGACGCAGAGTTTGCGTCTCCCCACAAATAGGGCACCTGCTGGACATTGGTGGGTGCCCTCGACGCCCAAGGAGACAGGAGGCACCCCCGAGTGCCTGGGTAGGATGCAGGGGTAGGAGAAGAGTGGAGACCAGACAGCACCAGTGCCCCTGAGGGATGGCTGGGAGGGGGAGGGGTTCCCAGGCCTGGAGGGACCCTCAGGGGCTTGGAGAATCAGGCATTTCCCCTGCCCAATCGGGCCCGGGAAGTCTGCGGGGCTCCTGGGCCAGGTACTCCCCCCTCCAAGGCCTCCTCCAGGCCGCGTTGATCCTAGGGCATAGGAGGGAAGGGGGGCGAGAAGAGAAGAGGTGGTGGGAGGGGTCTTCCAGGACTGGAGGATCAGGGGAGGTGCAGCAGGCATTTCTCCCACCCACTGGGGCCCCAGGAGGCCTGCCGGGCTCTTGGGCCTGGTCCTCCATTCTCTGGGGCCCCCTCCAGCCTCATGGGTTCTAGAGGCATGGGAGGGAGGAAGGAGGGGGGAAGAGGAGCAGAGGGGGACGGTTGGGGCGGAACCATCCAGGACCGGAGAGGATCAGGGGAGACATGGAGGGAGTTTCTCCTGCTCACTTGGGCCCAGGGAAGGATGCTGGGTGCCCAGGCCTGGTCCTCTGTTCTCCATGGCCCCCTCTGGCCTCTTGGGTCATAGGGGCGTGGGAGGGAGGAAGGAGGGGGGAAGAGGAGCAGAGGGGGATGGTTGGGGCGGAACCGTCCAGGACCGGAGAGGATCAGGGGAGACATGGAGGGAGTTTCTCCTGCTCACTTGGGCGCAGGGAAGGATGCTGGGTGCCCAGGCCTGGTCCTCTGTTCTCCATGGCCCCCTCTGGCCTCTTGGGTCATAGGGGCATGGGAGGGAGGGAGGCAGGAGGAGGACGGGGAGCAGAGGCAGACAGTGTAGGGGGAACCCTCCAAGACCAGAGAACCAGAGGAGGTGAAGCGGGCGCTCCCCCACCCACTCAGCTCCAGGAACCCTCTTGGGCTTCCAGGTCTGGTCCTCTGCCTTCTGGGGCCCCCTCTAGCTGCCCCAGGGGGCATAGGAGGAAGGAGCAAGAAGAGAACCCAAGGGGAAGGGGCCCTCTGGGATCGGAGGATCGGGGGGAACACACCTAGTGTCTCCCATGCCCACTTGGGCCCAGTGATGAGCCTGTTGGGTCCTGGACCTGGTCCTCTGCCCTCCAAGGCCAGAGGCACTCCTGGGACCCTCTTCCTGCACTGAGCCTAAGCCGCACCCCCAACAGCCCCCCAGGGCCTTTTCCGGCCCTGTGGGTCCTAAGCGTAGACTCCCCACAACGGCCTAAACCCCGCCCCTGCCTAAGCCCCACCCCCCACAGCCAAGGTCTTTTCCAGCTTTTTGTTTGGTTTTACTCCTCTTTTTTTCACTATTGTGGTTCTGTTTTATCTTACGGTTATTTTGTCATCTATATTTTTATTTAATTCTTTGTAATATATCTGTTAGTTATCTAATCTTATTTTATTTTTTTATTATTTGTTATTCTTCTGCTCCTTTATTTCTTATTTTTTTCCCCGCCCCATGTGGCTTCTGGGATCTTGGTTCATGAGCCGGGGATCAAGCCAGAGCTCCTGTAGTAGAAGCATTGAGTATGAACCACTGGACTAACAGAAAACCTCAGACTCCAAGGAATATTCCTCAGGGTGAGGTCTCCCAGAAATCCTCATCTCGGTACAAAGACCCAGCTCCACCCAACAGCCTACAAACTCCAGTTCTAGAAGCCTCAGGCCAAACAGTAAGACAGGAACACAGTCTCACCCATCCAAGAAAAAAAAAAAAAATTAGACGACAAAAACCTACAAGACCAAATAAATGAAGAGGAAATAGGCAACCAACCTGAAAAAAGAATATAGAGTAATGACAATAAAGGCCCAGAATCTCAGAAATAGAATGGAGGCACGGATTGAGAAAATACAAGAAATGTTTAATAATGATCTAGAAGGACTAAAGAACACCAACAGAGATGAACAACAAAATAACAAATGAAAAATACACTAGAAGGAATCAATAACAGAATAACTGAGGCAGAAAAATGAGTAAGTGAGCTGGAAGACAGAATGGTGGAAATAACTTCCGAGAAGCAGAATAAAGAAAAAAGAATGAAAAGAATTGAGAACAATCTCACAGACCTCTGGGACAACACTAAACATGCCAACATTCGAATCATAAGGGTCCCAGAGAAGAACAGAAAAGCAAAGGGTCTGAGAAAATATTTGAAGAGATTACAGTGGAAAACTTCCCTAACATGGGAAAGAAAATAGTCAATCAAGTCAGGGAAGCGCAGAGAGTCCCATACAGGATAAATCCAAGAAAAAACACTCCTAGACACATATTAATCAAACTATCAAAATTAAATAAAAAGAAAAAATATTAAAAGCAGCAAAGGAAAAGTGAAAAATAACATACAAAGGAATCCCCATAAGGTTATCAGCTGATTTTTCAGCAGACACTCTGCAGGCCAGAATGGAGAGGCAGGATAGACTTAAAGTGATGAAAGAGAAAAACTTACCGCACTCTACGCAGCAAGGATCTCATTCACATTTCACAGGGGAACTAAAACCTTTACAAAAAAGCAAAAGCTAAGCAAATTCAGCACCACCAAACCAGCTTTACAACAAATGCTAAAGGAACTTCTCTAGGCAGGAAACACAAGAGAAGGAAAACACCTACAAAAACAAACCCAAAAGAATTAAGAAAATGGTAATAGGAACATACATATCGATAACTACCTTAAATGTAAATGGATTAAACCTCCAACCAAAAGACGCAGACTGGTTGAATGGATACAAAAATAAGACCCATATATATGCTGTCTGCAAGAGACCCACTTCACACCTAGGGACACATAAAGACTGAAAGTGAAGGGATGGAAAAAGATTCCACGCAAATGGAAATCAGAAGAAAGCTGGAGCTGCAATACTTGTATCAGAATAGACTCTAAAATAAAGACTGTTACAAGAGATAAGGAAGGACACTATATAATGCTCAAGGGATCGATCCAGTAAGAAGATATACCAATTATAAATATTTATGCACCAACAAAGGAGCACCTCAATACATAAAGCAAATACTATCAACCATAAAAGAGGAAATTAACAGTAACACAATAATATTAGGAGACTTTAACACCATTTACAACAATGCACAGATTATCCAAACAGAAACTAAGTAAGGAAACACAAGCTTTAAATGACATGACAGACCAGATAAATTTAATTGATATCTATAGGATATTCCACCCAAAGGTGTGAAAACACACTTGCTTCTCAAGTGCACACGGAACATTCTCCAGGAAGATCACATCTTGAGTCACAAATCAAGCCTTGGAAAATTTAAGAAAACTGAAACTGTACCAAGCATCTTTTCTGACCACAATGCTATGAGACTGAAAATCAATTACAGGAAAAAAACTAAAAAACATAAATACATGGAGCCTAAACAGTGCGCTACTAAATAACCAAGAGATCACTGAAGAAATCAAAGAAGAAATAAAAAAAATACACAGAAACAAATGACAAAGAAAACACAACAACGCAAAACCTATGGGATGCAGCAAAAGCAGTTCTAAGAGGGAAGTTTATAGCAATTCAATCTCACCTCAAGAAACAAGAAAAATATCAAATAAACAATCTAACCCTACATGTAAAGCAACCAGAGAACCCAAAGTCAGGAGAAGGAAAGAAATCATAAAGATGAGAACAGGAATAAATGAAATAGAAATGAAGAATACAATAGCAAAGGTCAATAAAACTAAAAGTTGGTTTTCTGAGAAGATAAAATCAATAAACCTTCAGCCAGACTCATTGAGAAAAACAGGGAGAGGACACAAATCAATAAAATTAGGAATGAAAAAAGAAAAATCACACCTGACAATGCAAAGGATTATACAAAGGATTATAAGAGACTACTACAAACATGTATATGCCAATAAAAAGGACAACCACGAAGAAATGGACAAATTCTTGCAAAGGCACAATTTTCCAATACTGAACCAGGAAGAGTTAGAAAATATAAACAGACCTATCACAAGTAATAAAATTGAAAACGTAATTTAAAATCTTCCACCAAACAAAAGTCCAGGACCAGATATGGCTTCACAGGTGAATTCTATCAAATATTTACAGAAGAGCTAACAGAGATCCTTCTCAAACCCTTCCAAAAAACTGCAAAGGGAGAAACACTCCCAAATTCATTCTACGAAACCACCAACCACCTGATATACCAAAACCAGACAAAATATCACAAAAAAAGAAAATTACAGACCAACATCACTGATGAATGTAGATGCAAAAATCCTCAACAAAATACTAGCAAACAGACTCCAACAACACATTAAAAGCATAATACACCACAATCAAGTGGAATTTATCCCAGAGATGCAAGGATTCTTCAATACACAAATTAATCAGTGTGATACACCATATTAAAACTTTGAAGGGGCTTCCCTGGTGGCGCAGTGGTTGAGAGTCCACCTGCCGATGCAGGGGACACGGGTTCATGCCCTGGTCCGGGAAGATACCACATGCCGCGGAGCGGCTGGGTCTGTGAGCCATGGCCGCTGAGCCTGCGCGTCCGGAGCCTGTGCTCCGCCATGGGAGAGGCCACAACAGTGAGAGGCCCGCGTACCGCCCCCGCGCCCCCCCAAAAAAAATAACTGAATAAAAACCATATGATCATCTCAATAGATGCAGAAAAAGCTTCTGACAAAATTTGACATCCATTTATGATAAAAACTCTCCAGAAAGTGGGCATACAGGGAACTTACTTCAACATAATAAAGGCCATATATGACAAACCCACAGCAAACACTATTCTCAGTGGTGAGAAACTGAAAGCATTTCCACTAAGATCAGGTACAAGACAAGGATGTCCAATCTCGCCACTCTTATTCAACACAGTTTTGGAAGTCCTAGCCACGGCAATCAGAGAAGAAAAAGAAATAAAAGGAATACAAATTGGAAAAGAAGAAGTAAAATTGTCACTGTTTGCAGATGACATAATACTACACTTAGAAAATCCTAAAGATGCCATCAGAAAACTACTAGAGCTAATCAATGAATTTGGTAAAGTTGCAGGATTCAAAATTAATGCACAGAAATCTCTGGCATTCCTATACACTAACAACGGAAAATCAGAAAGAGAAATCAAGGAAACAATCCCATTTACTATCACAACAAAAAGAATAAAATACCTAGGAATAAACCTACTTAAGGAAGCAAAAGACCTGTACTCAGAAAACTATAAAACACTGATGAAAGAAATCAAAGATGACATAAACAGATGGAGAAATATACCATGTTCTTTGATTGGAAGATTCAATATTGTGAAAATGACTATTGTGCCCAAAGCCATCTACAGATTGAATGCAATCCATATCAAATTACCAATGGAATTCTTCACGAATTATAACAAAAATTTTACAATTTGCATGGAAATACAAAACACCCCGAATAGCCAAGGCAATCTTGAGAAAGAAAAATGGAGGTGGAGGAATCAGGCACCCCAACTTTAAACTATACTACAAAGCTACAATAATCAAGACGGTATGGTACTGGCACAAAAACAGAAATACAGATCCATGGTACAGGACTGAAAGCCCAGAGATAGATTAGGTGACCATATGTGCATGGATTTATGACAAAGGAGGCAGGAACATACAATGGAGAAAAGATAGCCTCTTCAATAAGTGGTGCTGGGAGATTACCTCCTAGAGTAATGAAAATAAAAAAAATAAACAAATGGTACCTAATGAAATTTAAAAGCTTTTGCACAGCAAAGGAAACCATAAACAAAAAGACAACTCTCAGAATGGGAGAAAATATTTGCCAAGAAAGCAACTGACAAAGGATTACTCTCCAAAATGCATAAGCAGCTCATGAAGCTCAATATCTAAAAAAACAAACAACCCAATCCAAAAATGGGCAGAAGACCTAAACAGACACTTCTCCAAAGCAGACATACAGATGGCCAAGAGGCACAAGAAAAGATGTGCAACATCACTAATTATTAGAGAAATGTAAGTCAAAACTACAATGAGGTATCACCTTACACCAGTCAAAATGGCCATCGTCAAAAATTCTACAAACAATAAATGCTGCAGAGGGTGTGGAGAAAAGGGAACCCTCTTGCACTGTTGGTGGGAATGTAAATTGATACAGCCACTCTGGAGAACAGTATGGAGGTTCCTTAAAATACTACAAATAGAACTACCATAGGACCGAGCAATCCCACTACTGGGCATATACCCTGAGAAAACCATAATTCAAAAGGACACATATAGCCCAATGTTCATTGCAGCATTATTTACTATAGCCAGGACATGGAAACAACCTAAATGTCCAACAACAGATGAATGGATAAAGATGTGATACATATATACAATGGAATATTACTCAGCCATAAAAAGGAATGAACTGGGTCATTTGCAGAGACATGGATGGAACTAGAGTCTGTCACACAGAGTGAGGTTAACCAGAAAAAGAAAAACAAATATCATATATTAATGCATGTATGTGGAATCTAAAAAAATGATACAGATGAACCCATTTGTAGGACAGGAATAGAGACACAGACATAGAGAATGGACATATGGACACAGCGGGGAAGGGGAGGGTGGGACAAACTGGGAGATTTGGTTTGACATAAATACACTACCATGTGTAAAACAGATAGCTAGTGGGTCGTGCTGTATATAGCACATGGCTAAGCTGGGTGCTCTGTGACAACCAAGATGGTGAGATGAGGGGGGTGGGAGGGAGGTCCAAGAGGGAGGGGATACACGTATACACATAGATGGTTCACTTCCTTGTACAGCAGAAACTAACAGAACATTGTAAAACAATTTTACTCCAATAAAAATAAATAAATAAAAATTTAAAAAATTTAACCCCCCCCCCAAAAAAAAAACCCGAACAGTATGGTATTGGCATAAAACAGATAAAGAGATCAACAGAACAGGGTAGAAAGCCCAGAAATTTACTCATGCACTTATGGTCACCTACTCTATGACAAAGGAGACAAGAATATGTACTAGAGAAAAGATAGCCTCTTCAATAAGGCATGGTGGAAGAACTGGAGAGCTCCATGTAAAAGAATATAATTAGAATAGTGTCTTTCACCATATACAAATATAAACTCAAAATGGATTAAACACCTAAATGTAAGGTGGGACAGTATAAAACTCCTTGAGAAAAACATAGGGAGAACACTCTTTGACATAATTGCAGCAATATCGTTTTGGTTCTATCTCCTAAAGTAAAGGAAACAACAGCAAAAATTAACAAACAGAACGTAATTAGACTTTAGTACAGTACAGGAAACCAACCACAAAATTAAAGGACAACTTTTGTGCACATTGGTGGGAATGTAAATTGGTATAGCCACTGTGGAAAACAGTATGGAGGTTTCTAAAAATAACTAAAAACAGAACTACCACATGATCCTGCAATCCCACTCCCGGGCATGTATAAGGAGAAAACTCTAATTAGTAACGATACCCCAATGTTCACAGCAGCACTTTTACAATAGTCAAGACACTAAAGCAAGCTAAATGTCCACTGACAGATGAATGGATAGAGAAAATGAGACACATATATATAATGGAATATTACTCAGCCATAAAAAAGAATGAAGTAATGTTATTTGCAGCAACATGGATGGACCTCCGAGATTGTCACAGTAAGTAAAGTCAAAGACAAATACCATATGATACCACTTATATGTAGAATCTAAAAAATGATACAAATGAACTTATTTATAAAACAGAAATAGACTCAAAGACATAGAAAACAAACTTATTGTTACCAAAAGGGAAAGGGGGGAAGGGATTAATTAGGAGTTTGGGATGAATATACACACTATTATATATAAAATAGACAATCAACAAGGATTTATAATGTATAGCACAAAGAACTATATATATCTTGCAATAAACTGTAATGGAAAAGAATCAGAAAAATATACATATGTTTATAGGCATAACTGAATCACCTTGCTGTATACTTGAAGCTAACACAACACTGTAAATCACCTATATACTTCAATTGAAAAACATAAGAAAAATTGAAGTAATACTCAACTTGGCCAGAAATATACATTTGATTCAATTCTGGAGTACTCTGTCATCAATGTGATTACTCATATTTCCTTAAGTGTTTCCCACATACCTGAGGACCACTGCTAGTGCCCTAGCAAGACACAACACTAACCTGGTTCCATCCTGGGCACTGCAGTTGACGTCAGCACCGTATTTAAGAAGATGTTCAGCAATATGGAGCCACCCTCCTGCACAAGCTTCATGTAGAGCACAGTAACCTGCATTGTCCTGATGATTAATGTCACAAATCTTGTTTTTCAGGCAGTACAAGACCAATTCCTACGTGGAGGAGAAAAGGGGATGCCATCAGATTGCACACAATAAACCTCATAATAATGATCTCTCCATAGCTTGGTAGTATCCATTTTCAAAGACGTCCACCCTCAGGCCTGAGAACCCACTGTAGCATGGGCAGGCAATATCCATCTTGGTGGAAGGTGTGTGTGTGAAAGTCTTGATGACGGAGACAGTGTTGTCAAGGGCTGCTAATACCTTAGACGATGCATTGGTAAGTACAAAAGCACTCCCATTTGATGGGTATACTTGGCAGGTGGTAGTGGATGACAATACAAGTTTAGATAAAAATATAGAAAACCAACACACAAGAAGAGAGTAAATGAGGTAAAGAACATCCCTAACCTTAAAGAGGGAGGGAAACCCAGGAGGTTAGCCAGGTCCTCTCGCTCCTGTAAAGATCAGAACCTGGGAAGCAAATGCTTCTGTTTTTATATTAAAGAAGAGTCCCTCTCGAAAATGATCATAGAGAAAACCCAGACTGTCACAGAAGCAAGGAGCCACCATTGAGTGACACGCAGGAGTGGAGCCTGTTATCGCAGCCTCTTTCTCCATGTGCTGGCCCCATGCCCCGCCAGGCACTACGAAAGCCCCCACCAGGGCTGACCTTCTCAGGCCTGCTACCAGGAACTAGGAAAAGCCCCCTCCAGGGCTGATCTTCTCATGCCTGCGGCCAAGGCTAAGAAAAGCCTCCTCCAGGGCTGACTTTGTCACACCTGCCGCAGGCACAAGGAAAAGCCACCACCAGGGCTGAGCTTCTTGTGCCTGCAGCTAGGGCTAAGAAAAGCCCCCTCCAGGGCTAACCTTCTTGCACAGACAGCCAGGTATTAGGGCTACATCTATTGTGCCCACGGCCTCCAGCTTTCTCATGCACCTGTCACTGCCAGGGTTCCCGCAACCCAGGGAGTTGTGCCACCTCCACAACCTGCCCTCACAGGGGCAGACCCGAGTGCTCCAGAGCAGCCTCAGAAGCACAACCCTGTGGGTGGCCCACACACAGAGGTGGGGCTAAAACCACAGCTGAGCCCCAGGAGCAGGGCAACTAAGGAACAAGAACAAAAATCTTTCTGAGCAAATGCACAAGTCGCAGATTAAGTCCCTACAATCAGCTTGGTAAACCCTGCATCTATGGAATAACTGAATGGATTAGTGTTCACACAAATGACACTGGTCTAGCTCTAAGCAGTTGTGGACTCTGGGTACTAGTACATGCAGGAGTTGGGCCAAGACAGAGTCTGAGCAGCCTCCACAGTGCCCACAGGGGAAACAGAGACCTACTGAGAGGTTTTGGAGGGCCTCCTGGCGAGGCGGAGGTTCGCCGTGCCTCATGGTGGAGGCAAGGACACTGACATCTGAGACCCAGGAAAATATTATTATTACTATTTTTTATGTTTTGTTCTGTTCTCTTGTTTTTTGTTTGTTTTTATTTTTATTTCTATTGTTTATACTTTCCATATGTTTTTAATTTTTTATATTTCTATTTCTCTGTTACTTTTTCCTTGTTCTGTTTCTTCCTTGTGTTTTTTCTTTTCCTTTGTTCTACTTTCTATCTTTTTCCTTTTTTCAATTTGTTCTTATCTTTTCTTACTTTTTTTATTTGTGTGTTTGTGTTTTTGCTTTTTACTTCAGTTTGCATTCTCCTTTTGTATTTTTTATTTCTTTGTATTTCTTATTTCCGTTTTTAATTGTTTGATTTCATATTGGGATACTTTTGTTTGTCTAGTTGTCCTCTTGTTTTTTGTTTTCTCTGTTTTTGTTTCTTATTTTGTATGTGTGTATGTTTTGTTCTGTTCTGTTGGTTTTTAAAAATTTATTTTTCTTTTCATTTAGTTTTTTAAATTTTTTCAGTTTCTTAAAATTATTTTTATATTTCTATTTCTCTGTTACTTTTTTCTTGCTCTGTTTTTCTTCCTTGTTTTTTTCCTTTCCTTTGTTCTATTTTGTTGTTTTTTTCTATGTTCTATTTCTTCTCATCTTTATTTTTTGTTTAATCATTTTTCTGTTTGCTTTGTTTTCTTTCCTTTTTCCTTCAGTTTGCATTCTGCCTTTTTTTCTTTTTTGTTTTTGTCAGTTTTGTTTTTAATTGTTTGATTTCATTTTGGGGTTCTTTTGTTTCTGTTTTTTTCTCTTGTTTTTTGGTTTCCCTGTTTTTTTGTTTCTCTTTTTTTGTATGTTTGCGTGTTTCTTTTTTTGTTGTTGTTCTTGTTTGGCTCTGCTTTTACCATCTGTCTGGGATCTTGTCTGTCTGTTCATTTGTTTGTTCTTAATTGTTGTTTCTGTTTGCTTGTTTTGTCATTGCTATTTGTCTTGGGGTTGAATGTTTGTTTTCATTCAACCCTTTCTCTTTTTTTCCCCTTTTATGCCAAGCTGTGTGGCTTGCTGGGTCTTAGTTCCCAGGCTGGAGGTCGAGCCTGAGCCTCTGGGGTGGGAGAACCAAGTCCAGGATGCTGGAACACTAGACAATTCCCAGCCGCAGGGAATATTAAACCGCTCTCCTAGAGCTCTCCTGCAGGTCTCCATCTCAACTCCAAGACCCAGCTCCACCCAACTGCCTGCAGGCTCCAGTGCTGAACGGCCCACGCCAAACAACAAGCAAGACAGGAACACAAACCCACTCACCAGCAGACAGGCTGCCTAAAGTACTAAGCCCACAGACACCCCACAACACACCAACTAAAGAACAAACAGAGATGAACAAAACAATGACTGAAATTAAAACTATTCTAGAAGGAATCAATAGCAGAATAACTGAAGCAGAAGAATGAGTGAGCTGAAAGACAGAATGGTGGAAATAACTGCTGCAGAGCAGAATAAAGAAAAAAGAAAGAAAATAAATGAGGACAATCTCAGAGACCTCCGGGACAATCTTAAATGCACCATATTCGAATCATAGGTGTCCCAGAAGAAGAGAGAAAGGGTCTGAAAATATTTGGAGGCTATAGTCAAAAACTTCCCTAACATGGGAAAGGAAATAGTCAATCAAGTCCAGGAAGTGCAGAGAGTCCCATACAGGACAAACCCAAGGAGAAACATGCCGAGACACATATTAATCAAATTAACAAAAATTAAATTAAAAGAAAACATATTAAAAGCAGCAAATGAAAAGCAAAAAATAATATACAAAGGAATCCCCATAAGGTTATCAGCTGATTTTTCAGCAGAAACTCTGCAGGCCAGATGGGAGTGGCAGAATATACTTAAAGTGATGAAAGAGAAAAGCTTACAGCCAAGATTACTCTACCCAGCAAGCATCTCATTCAGATTCGATGGAGAAATCAAAAGCTTTACAGAGAAGCAAAAGCTAAGAGAAATCAGCACCACCAAGCCAGCTTTACAACAAATAATAAAGGAACTTCTCTAGGCAGGAAACACAAGAGAAGGAAAAGACCTACAATAACAAACCCAAAACAATTAAGAAAATGGTAATAGAAACAAACTTATCAATAATTACCTTAAATGTAAATGGATTAAACGCTCCAACCAAAAGACATAGGCTGGCTGAATGGATACAAAAACAAGACCTTATATATGTTGTCTACAAAAGACCCACTTCACTCAGGAACACATACAGACTGAAAGTGAAGGGACGGAAAAAGATATTCCATCCAAATGGAAATCAAAAGAAAACTGGAGTAGCAATACTCGTTTCACGAAAAATAGACTTTAAAATAAAGACTGTAACAAGAGATAAGGAAGGACACTATATAATGATCAACGGACCAATGCAAGAAGAAGATATAACAATTATAAATATATACGCATCCAACATAGGAGCACCTCAATACATAAGGCAACTGCTAACAGCCATAAAAGGGGAAATTGACAGTAAAACAATAAGACTGGGGGACTTTAACAACCCACTAACACCAATGGACAGATCATCCAAAATGAAAATAAATAAGGAAACACAAGCTTTAAACGACACATTAAAAAGATGGACTTAATTGATATTTATAGGACATTCCTTCCAAAAGTGGCACAATACACTTTCTTCTCAAGTGCTCATGGAACATTCTTCAGGACAGACCACATCCTGGGTCACAAATCAAAGCCTTGGTAAATTTAAGAAAACTGAAATCATATCAAGCCTCTTTTCTAACCACAATGCTATGATATTAGAAATAAATTACAGGAAAAAAAACTGTAAAAAATACAAACACATGGAGGATAAATAATATGCTACTAAATGACCAATGAGATCACTGAAGAAACCAAAGAGGAAATCAAAAAAATACCTACAAACAAATGACAATGAAAACATTGTCTATAATCTATGGGACACAACAAAAGCAGTTCTAACTGGGAAGTTTATAGCAACACACTCTTAACTCAAGAAACAAGAAAAGGGCTTCCCTCGTGGCACAGTGATTGACAAGTCTGCCTGCCGATGCAGGGGAAGCAGGTTTGTGCCCCATTCTGGGAAGATCCCACGTGCTGTGGAGCGGCTAGGCCCGTGAGCCATGGCCACTGAGCCTGCGCGTCCGGAGCCTGTGCTCCGCAATGGGAGAGGCCACAACAGTGAGAGGCCCGCGTACCACAAAAAAAAAAAAAAAAAAGAAAGAAAAAAGAAACAAGAAAAGTCTCAAACAAACTGAACTTACACCTAACACAACTAGGGAAAAAAGAACAAATAAAACCCAAATTTAGTAGAGGAAAGATCATAAAGATCAGAAGATCTGATCATCAGATCAGAAGATCAGATCAGAGCAGAAATAAATAAAATAGAAATGAAAAAAAAACAATAGCAATGATCAATAAAACGAAAAGCTGGTTCTTTGAAAAGATAAACAAAATTGATAAACCTTTAGCCATACTCATCAAGAAAAAGAGGGAGAGGACTCAAATCAACAAAATTAGAAATGAAAAAAACCTTACAACTGATACCGCAGAAATACAAAGGATCAAAGGCTACTACAAGCAGCCGTATGTCAATAAAATGGACAACCTGGAAGAAATGGACAAATTCTTAGAAAAGTACAACCTTCCAAGACTGAACCAGGAAGAAATAGAACATATGAACAGACCAATCACAAGTAATGAAACTGAAGCTGTGATTAAAAATATTCCAACAAACAAAAGTCCAGGACCAGATGGCTTCACAGGCTAATTCTATCAAACATTTACAGAAGAGCTAACACCTATCCTTCTAAAACTCTGGAAAAAATTACACAGAGGAGCACTCCCAAACTCATTCTACAAGGCCACCATCACCTTGGTACCAAAACCAGACAAAGAAAGCACAAAAAAAAGAAAATTACAGACCAATATCAAATTTTTGAACACTGATGCAAAAATCCTCAACAAAATAAATCCAACAATGCATTAAAAAGATCATACACCATGATCAAGTAGGATTTATCCCAGGGATGCAAGGATTCTTCAATATATGCAAATCAATCACTGTGATACACTATGGTAACAAACTGAAGGATAAAAACCATATGATCCAAAAAAAAAAAAAAACCCAAAAACCATATGATCATCTCAATAGATGCAGGAAAATTTTTTGACAAAATTCAACAGCGATTTATGATAAAATCTCTCCAGAAAGTGGGCATAGGGGGAACATTCCTCAACATAATAAAGGCCAGATATGACAAACCCACAGCAAACACTATTCTCAGTGGTGAGAAACTGAAAGCATTTCCTATAAAATCAGAAACAAAAAGGTGTCCACTCTCGCTACTGTTATTCAACATAGTTTTGGAAGTCCTAGCCGTGGCAATCAGAGAAGAAAAAGAAATAAAAGGGATCCAAATTGGAAAAGTAAAACTGTCACTGTTTGCAGATGACATGATACTATACCTAGAAAATCCTAAAGATGCCACCAGAAAACTATTAGAGCTCATCCATGAATTTGGTAAAGTTGCAGGATACAAAAGTAATGCACAGAAATCTCTCGCATTCCTGTACACTAACAATGGAAGATCAGAAAGAGAAATCAAGGGAACATTCCCATTTACCAATGCAACAAAAAGAATAAAATACCTAGGAATAAATCTACCTAAGGAGGCAAAAGACCAGTACACAGAAAACTACAAGATACTGATGAAAGAAGTCAAAGACAACAGAAACAGATGGAGAGATATACCATGTTCTTGGATTGGAGGAATCAACATTGTGACAATGACTGTACTACCCAAAGCAATCTACAGAATCAATGTAATCCTTATCAAGTTACCAATGGGATTTCTCACAGAATTAGAACAAAAAATTTTACAACTTGTATAGAACCACAAAATACCTCAAATAGCAAAAGCAAACCTGAGAAAGAAAAATGGAGCTGCAGTAATCAGGCTCCCTGACTTCAGACTATACTATAAAGCTACAGTAATCAAGACAGTATGGTACTGGCAGAAAAACAGAAAGATACATCCATAGTACAGGACAGAAAGCCCAGAGGTAAACCCACACACCTATGGTCACCTAATCTATGACAAAGGAGGCCAGAATATACAATGTAGAAAAGACAGCCACTTCAATAAGTGATGCTGAGAAAACTGAACATCTACATGTAAAAGAATGTAATTAGAACACTCCCTAACATCATACACAAAAATAAACTCAAAATGGATTAAAGACCTAAATGTAAATTAGAACACTATAAACTCTTAGAGGAAAACATAGGAAAAACCCTCTTTGACATAAACCACAGCAAGATCTTTTTTGCCCAGCTCCTAAAGTAATGAAAATAAAAGCAAAAGTAAAGAAATTGGACCTAATTAAACTTAAAAGCTTTTGCATAGCAAAGGAAACGATAAACAAGACGAAGAGACAATGCTCCAGAATGGGAGAAAATATTTGCAAACAAAGCAACGGACAAAGGATTAACCTTCAAAATATACAAACAGTTCATGGAGCAAACAACCCAATCAAAAAATGGGTGGAAGACCTAAATGGAGAAGACCTAAATTTCTCTGAAGAAGACATACAGATGGCCAAGAGGCACATGAAAAGATGCTCATCATCACTAATTATTAGAGAAATGCAAATCAAAACTACAAGGAGGTATATCACCTCCCATCAGTCAGAATGGCCATCATCAAAAAATCTACAAACAATAAATGTTGGAGAGAATGTGGAGAAAAGGGAACCCTCTTGCACTCCTGGTGGGAATGTAAACTGATACAGCCACTACGGAGAACAGTATTGAGGTTCCTATAAAAACTGAAAATAGAACTACCATACGACCCAGCAATCCCACTACTGGGCATACACCCTGAGAAAACCATAATTCAAAAAGAGTCATGTACCACAATGTTCATTGCAGCACTATTTACAATAGCCAGGTCATGGAAGCAACCTAAATGTCCATCTACAGGTGAATGACAAAGAACATGTGGTACATATACACAATGGAATATTACTCAGCTATAAAAAGGAACAAAATTGGGCCATTTGTAGAGACGTGGATGGACCTAGAGACTGTCATACAGAGTGAAGTCAGTCAGAAAGAGAAAAATAAATATCGTATATTGACTCACATATGTGGCATCTGAGAAAACTGGTATAGACGATCTTATTTACAAAGCAGAAATAGAGACACTGACGTAGAGAACAAACATATGGGATGCCAAGGGGGATGGGGGGTGAGTGGGATGAACTGGGAGTTTGGGACTGACATATATACACTACTATGTATAAAACAGGTAATTAGCGAGAACATACTGTATAGCACAGGGAACTCTACTCAATGCTCTGTGGTGACCTTAATGGGAAGGAAATCTAAAACAATGGATATATGTGTATGTATAACTGATTCACTTTGCTGTACAGCAGAAACTAACACAATATTGTAAAGCAAGTATACTGCAATAAAAAAATACAGAAAAAAATAAGAGGCTCTCCCCATGGACTACATAAAGTGCTGTATTTTGCTTCATTCTCCATCCCAGTTGGGGTTGAATCAATGTAATATTTCATATTTGCTTATGTTGGTGACAGGAATCAACCTACGCATTTCACGTATTAAGTAAAAGTGTATCCCTCCTACTTTTCAGAATGTGAACAGAATATAAAGAGTTTGTATTAGAATCACTGTTACTAATTTCATTTCTTTGGTATGTTATAATATCAGTAGTTAATCAAAACCAGAGCCTGTAGAAAACAGAGTGAACTTTAATGTAAACTATGAACTTTAGTTACTAATAATGTGTCACTATCAACATATCAACTGTAACAAAACATTAATAATAGGAATTTGGGGGGGGGGAGAAGTTTGTACAAATACAGGGAACTCTGTATTTTTGCTCAATTCTAAAAACCTAAAGCTGCTAAAAAATAGTTTATTAAAAAAATAGTTTATTAAAAATGTGTAAATATATACACAGATATACTCCCACTACACAAGAGAAGCAACTTATTCAATGTTTTATCACCTTGGTTAAGAAAGTTTCATAAATATAGAACAAAATGTGCCACCAATAAACAAGTTACACTGTTTTCCTACAAGGCATGCTCAGCAGAGAGCTATCATGTTCTGACAACAAAGGAAACAAAGTAGATGGAGACTACAGGGGACCCAATACTTGTTAAGGGGGAGCTCACTGGAGTCACAGCAGGCCTCATTGTGACAACTCTTAAATAACTCACCTGCTAAATTTAAAACAAGGGCCATTCCAGCCACTCACAGAAGTGAGAAGCCTTTTATGACTTTTCAAGGACACATCAACCAAAGGTGACCACCCACTTGGGAGCTAACTAGGATATTCCATTTGCTCATCCCATGAACCTAATGTGACATGCTGGCAAACCTGGCCATCAGCACCCTGTTACTTTGGGTCACTGCAGCAGCTCCCTCCCAAAACAAGAGAAGAAAGAGAGAAGGCACGCCCACAAATGGATTCCTTCATTCAGATCCTAATCTGCCAGAGAGCCCACAATCCTCTGGACTCCCAGGCCACCTGCACCGAAGCCCTGGTTACTGAACTGGGATACCGCATGAAGCTGCTCTTTTAGCAGGCCCTCACTAGGCAGACTCGAGTGAACACCTGCAAAGCTAATGAGTTTTGTGCTCCAGCCAGGGTGAGGCCCTGTCACAAGGCTCTGAAAGGCACTGACTGCTCTGTACAGATGAATTTACCCAGATCTTGGCAGCCCACCTGGTATCCTATCAACCCAGGGTTTATTTGCTCTCACAATTATGGCCTTCATCTGGAGACCTTCATCACTACCACAGCTAATTCAAGGGTACACAGAAATAAAAAGACATGATAGCTAATGGGTATTTCAACTCTCTTCACGTGGAGGGTGGCAACAAAGCAGCAGTAACCAGGTCAGACTTTCTGCCATCAACTGTCAACTCAACTGTGTTACTATCACATAGTACTTTTCATTTCTGCAAATGAATGTATCTTATGTTATCCCACAGAAATACCTATGAGATACCAGGAACAGGATTATTCTTACTCAACACCTGGGGAAATTGCAGACAAGAGAGGTCAAACCCCAACTTCAAGTTTACATGACCTATGAAACTTATAACTCATGTCTAGTGTTGAGAGTCAAAAGGTCAAATCAATAGCCCCGGCTAGAGAAATGTAACCTAAATGTGATAACCACCTGAAAACCCTTCTCTGTTGCAGGCAAGTTGGTTAAATACATGCCTCCTAATTTTTAAGGGTGGTGGCTTCTAAACAAATGATAACTGCTGTCACCAACAGTCAGAATGGTTATGAGGCCAGGCAAGTCTCCCATACAATACATTTCTGGTTTATTTTTTAACACTAGAAATTGGGAATATCTGAAGGGTACCCCACCCATTCCCAAACAAAATCAAACTGTTTTTGTTGGCACAAATTAAAAATATCCCAGACTAAGAAAATGCTACTGTTTCAAAGGACTGTCCCACAGGGTGCTAGCTTACTTACAACTTCCCACCCACTCATGAAGTGTGCTCAGGGTCAATGGGAGACCTACAACTGGGCACTCAGAAAGGGCTCACGGGACACTGGACAGCAGCACAAATCTGGCCAAGGTGAAGGAGACACAGTTTCAGTTAAATCCTGTGTGGTGGTAAAGATGCACAGTGGCAGTAATCTATTTCACAGATATTTCAAATTGTAAGTAGGGCAATTCCAATGTGACACAGTCCTTGGAGAGCAGTGGGGTAGGGGAGAGAAGGGAAGATGGGGGGGCTTGGCTTTGGAGCCATACTGGTGAACTGCTACCTGCATAAGTAGCACTTTAACCCCTCTGGGGTTCAAATTCCTCATCTGAAGTCAAGATAATACTTGTTACTACCACACGAAAAGGCTGAAAGGATGAAATGCGTTACCATGATCTTGTGGGCTTAGAACGAGTGCTGAGACAATACAATCTACCACTGACATCAGCCACGCTAGGTGGGGAAATGCAGGTGAAATGGGCAGGGAGTTCGGAGCAAAGTCTAAGTCCCTCCTCTCATCTGCCCTTGGGCTCTCCTACCCTCTCAGGAATAGAGGTCTGTCCCCCTCCATTTCCACAACCCTGCTGCCTCAGCACCTACCCTGCAGACACTGACCAACAGCTGACCCCCATGTGTATCTGTTCATAAACAAGCCAAAATGGGGCTAGTAAGTTCTCTTCCCCTTGCTAATCAGAATCCAAAAGGCTTATTTCCACAAGCCCTGAATTATGTCAAATTTGATAGCAGATGTAAGTGAGCAAGCCTAGAGGATGCCAAACCAAGCCACCTGCTTAAACAAAGTAAATATCAGAGCGGCCTTTCTTTTCACACCCTGACTGAACAAGTCACCAAAAGAAGGGCAGCACCAGCAGGGCTAATATAAACATCCTGGGAGAATACCTAAGCCCAGCTCCTAATGTGAAGGGCGCTGGGCTCTGAATGCCATCTCCTCCCCTGCCCTGGTCCCAGGCAGTGCACCCTCCTACCGCATGTCACGGAGGAGTGGCCAGTGATTTCTGAATCTAGGAACCCACAAAAACACACACGAGGACACCCACCTCGTAGCCAAGTCGGGCAGCCCGCTGCAGGAGGGTCTCTCCAGTATTCTTATTGACAGAAAGTCTCCGTGCTTTCGGGTGCAAAGGGCGACACTGGGTTGTCTGTGGAGATGACCCTGAGTATAGCAGCTGTGAGGTCTGTGAAGCTGGCAGCAATTGCTGCACACTGTTGAAGTACTTCTGGTCCTGCTTGGCTGGTGACTGTTCGCAGTTAGAAGTGAGCTCAGGCTGATTTCGGAATCTCTGGATGTTCACCTATCACAAAACCAGGCAGTACAAACATTTAAGGCCATCTTCCAACAGCTGATTCTTGCCCTGACTTACAAACCTGAGAAGGAGGCACTTTTTCCTTTTCAGGTGTTTGGAGGAGGGAGGGGTGTCAGAGGGTACTGGGGAAAGGATTTCATTCGTACTAGTTTGAAACTTCATCACCACCTAGGAGATATGGTCGCTAGGACAAGTGAGTCAACTTGGGGAATGAGATCAGGAAAAGGAAAGCTTTGTTCTTTGAGAAGCAGGAAACAGGTAGGCAAGCAATAACTTATGGAGTGCCTGCACAAGCCTGATTCAGGAGGAGATGTCAAAAGGTACCTGGCTATCTGCACTGTCGCTTTTCAGTGAGGTGCACCGCCTGGGCCCCTGAGGAATCAAATGCTTGGTTTTGCACAGTCTCTTCCCAGATGTTTTCTCAGTGCCCTTAGTGTATTTCTGCAGCAGCATGGCACCCTGGCAATCCTCTTGATCATCTCTGTGCAGTACACCTGGCTTATGGCTTTGTTTAATTCTCTGCTGTTTGGTATGCATCATCAAGCCTGATGTGCAGCTTGGCTGGGGCTGCATTTGGTTGCCCACAGTGGTAGATAAAAGCCTTTTCGTGGGCACGGAGCTGGAGGATACAGGAAAGTCTAAAAGGGGGGGTGGAGGGGTGAGGTGTAGGGAAGGCAGAAACGTGCGTTACAAGTTTTAGCTGGTACAGGAAGAAAAAACTACTGTTAACACTGATCACTTCAGTTTTCAAAGGTATACTAATTACATTTCAAAGCCTTAATTTTTTTTTTTTTTTTTTTGCGGTACGTGGGCCTCTCACTGTTGTGGCCTCTCCTGTTGCGGAGCACAGGCTCCAGACGCACAGGCCCAGCGGCCATGGCTCACGGGCCCAGCCGTTCCGCGGCACGCGGGATCTTCCCTGACCGGGGCACGAACCTGTGTCCCCCGCAACAACAGGCGGACTCTCAACCACTGCGCCATCAGGGAAGCCCAAGCCTTAATATTTTAATGACTCAAATTCAAACAGCAAATAAGTTAACCCACAAAATGAGTGTCATGTTTGTTCAAAGAACCATGACAAGAGAGCAAGAGTCAGCTCTTCATGATTTTACACCCCCACCTAGTGGGCTCAGATGCAGGACCTTCCCAACCAAGGACAACCAGCCTACATTCTAAGGAACTACCAAACTGACATACTAAGGTGCTGGAATGAGGGCACTGTCATGCCACAGGGTCAACAAGACTTACCTTCCTGAGCAGCCATGGTCTGGGTAAGAAAAGCCCAAGAAATAAATCTCCCTCCTTTCAACTGAGCTCCTCACTGTACATTGCAGAAGGAAGAAGTATGGAGGCTAGTAGGACCTCAGGAGAGAACTCCCCACCTACCACGTACTACTCAGCCAACTTCGATGGTGCTCAGGTCCTGTCCAGGACCCTTTGCCACAGACGACAGGTGACCCACCCTCCAGGAGAGGCCCCCCGTGTACCTTGATCATTGTTACTCGATTTGAGGAACTCCTCCAACCAGCTTCTGTTGCCTTTGGCCTCTGCACTCTTTCTGCTGGGTTTCTCTCCAGAGATTTCACTGCTCTGGGCAATGACCTCAGGCTTAACAGCCTGGGTCACTTCCTTCCTGCCTTGCCAGAAAGGTTTGCTCTCTGCCGCCAACACCTGATGCTCCCGTTCTGTAAGATGGAGCAAGTAGCGCTGCTTTTTGGGATGGAGCCCTGTTAATTCAATGCACACCTGTCATTTCCCTCTCAGGCCAGTCATCTAATGGAGAAATAACTACAAATTAATCAAAAAGTACCCTGGCGGGGTGGGTTAGTTAGCCTGTCTTACACATCAGTAATGGGAGTATAGGAAGGGAGGAGGGGTGTGGTCACTCTCTTTGCTGGAACGTAAGTCTTGGGAGACTTTGTCTCTCTGTCTTTAGCTATCTTGGGGCTTAAGTATCTAGCAACCGGGAAGAAGGGGTACGAGCACCTTTCCAAGGGCCTGTAGGTTGTATGTAATCATTACTATACTGCCCTGGAAGTGGTATGAGAACAGAGCTCTTCCACTACAACTGTTCAAAATACAAATGCCTTATCTTCTATACTGAATGGACTAGTAACTTCATGCTTTTACAGTTGGGGGCATGAAGGAAACAACCAAAATGAGGCACGAAGCATATGCAGTCCTTTTAAGCATACATGGTCCTTTCTTTTGGCAGCAAAATCTAAGCAAGCCAAGACTGACCTGAAAACCTCTATGAAAACATATGTCCATATTTTCAATTAAGTGAAGGCTGATATAATAAACAGACCAAGTATCTACCAAATATCACCTACAGAAAGAAAAACACTAATACTCACTTGGGTCAACAGGAAAAATGATGAAGGAAAAGGGACAGTAAACAAAGTGGTGAAAGACAGCCCACATCCCTTATGGGACAAAGCATATGGTCTCTACTATATGTTCTGGGCCTACAGCCCAGGCTACTACTGCAACCTTCAAGATAAGCAGAGGAATGCAGGGAACCTGAGAAGACCAATGGCACTAGGACGAGGAACCCTTTAGCAAAGTTTATTAGTGTATGTACAGGTTCACAGGCAACTTCAAAGAAATCAATCTAGTTACTGCTAATCCTTCTCTGTCCTCTCATCACACTTAAAGTGAAAACCGTATCACTGAAACCATGTAACTGTTACCATTTCCTGTCCAGGAGAAAGGTCCTTGATATCTCAGCACCCCCGTGACACTATGTACTTCTATCCCTTTCATTGGCACGTATGCCTTTCACGGATGTCTCAAGACAGGTGGTTTGAAGACTGATTAGCTAGGTGATACTTTGTGTGTTCCAGATGAACAACAAAACAGTTGTTGAATAGACAGGACCCTATCTTCCTTGTCATATAACTTATCATCAGATTAAGAATCAGTTTATCAGCACAAGTGTTTCAGATTCCAAGTCCAAATTTTACATTTTAACTTCAGGTGTCATGTAATCACCTGTATCTCTAATAACAGTTTCAACCATTCCTAAACAGGCATCATTCTCAAGGAGAATATTTTCTACTTAAGTTTTCACCCTCATGCAAACTTCGTAAAAGTGATATTAGTTTATATCTCACCCACCTGATTTTTTGGCTGGCATCTTCTGCCCACAGAAAATACCCAGAACACTTGTGATGACTTATTTCACATGTGCTGGCAAAGAGTGATTCACTGGTAACCTCATCTCCCTGCTCCTCATTGAATGACAGCACCCCCACAGAAAGAGCCCTTTCCTGACAGGCTCTAGGCTTCCCACCTGGTAAAACCTGCCTGGGTGCAGAGGGTGCCCCTTCACCCACCAGGTCTGGGAGCATGCAGCCCATGTGTTGCCCTTCCCGCTCAGCCAGGCATGGGACTCCTGTGCCTGAACTTACAGTCTCCTCATGCCTTGTCCCCAGGGACCCCAAAGTGTGATGTCTGTGGCGCCTCATTCTGAACTATTATCAGAAAGCTCCATTGCTAAAGTCATGGTTCACTGAAATCACTCATCCACACACACAGTTTATGTTTTCTTCTGCTTTTCACAAGAGGATCTTTTTCCCAAACTAGGTCCATCCACCCTTTCCCCAAATACCCACTTAAGACACTACAAGAAAAAAAAATAGAACTGAGACCTTTTCAGTGCTGCCTCTCACAGCAAAGATCTGGATTCTCTTAAATGAAGCCCTCTCAAGAGGGCTCCTGAAGAACACCTATGACTGTGCAAGATACACAGGCTATACAACCTACATGGGAGAGAAGCTATACAGCACATTCCTGCAGATACCAATTTAGTCTTTTGCAATTGAGGTCATTTTAAGGCCTATCCAAATGACTACCCTTGAAGACAAAGAAGACAGACAAAGAGATATGTAGGTGCACTGACCATGAGGATATGCCATTGTAGCTACTTTTCTAAAAACAGAAAGTCACATGTCCTTGGTCTTGCAGTCTAGGCAGATGTTACCATGACTATGTTCTTTTCTTTTCTTTTCTTTTCTTTCAGCATGCGGGCCTCTCACTGTTGTGGCCTCCTCCATTGCGGAGCACAGGCTCCGGACGCACAGGTTCAGCGGCCATGGCTCACGGACCCAGCCGCTCCGCAGCACGTGGGATCCTCCCAGACCGGGGCACGACCCCGTGTCCCCTGCATCGGCAGGCGGACTCTCAACCACTGCGCCACCAGGGAAGCCCCATGTCTATGTTTAACACTTGCTTCCTGCAGCACGGTCATATGATTCACAGCACATATGTCCCATAATATATCATGTTGTACCACAGCATTTCCTCACAAAAGCATCACCACGGCAACATTTACAAGTCATCACAGCAACAAAGCAACCTCTCTACTATTGAGCCATGCCCAGTTAGCACTAAACAAAATGGGGAAGTATTGATTGTTTAAGACTTACCAATGATCTAAATTCCATCCTCTGCAGGTAATTATGGAAACTCCAGCAAAAGCTAACCTTGTTAAAACTTATTTCCTCTACAGAAGAGGCATTGGGAATCTCTGTTCAAAACTCAAAGTAGTTTACAAAACATACACATGCTGTAGTGTAAGAGAGGTTTCCTGACCTAAAAAGTTTCATGAAGCTCTTTGACTCAGCCTTCTTCCAATTCCTGCCCAGCCATTTCCACTGAGCAGGTCCTAAGTCTGACCCAGCCAAACAGCTGGCAAAGAAGACCGTCACTGCGTGTTTGAGAAGGAAGGGATGAATGCCTCCTTGTCCTTCCCACTGATGGTTCCTATTTATGCACGTCCTAGTTTTAAGAACCTAACTCATACGTTGTCTTCTAAAGTGAAAATTTACCTCAACTGCCTATATTATCATAGAGTAAATGAAAATCTTGACCACCACATTTTCAAGTTAATTCACCTTTTTGTAGGCCACTGCCACAGAGATGTACCCAGAGACGTACCATATTAGAGTATTTCTAAATTCAGGGCCAGTGCTTCTTTGAAAAAGGATATATGTCCCAAGAAATAACCCACCCTAGGTGCTTCTTTCTTGGATGCCACAGCTTTCGAAAGGACAATCAACCCTTCACTCTGCAGACTGAAAGAGCAGCCTATTTCCCCCTGCAGCCACCAAACTGCAGAGTGAATTCCTTCCTCTCAACTCTGAGAATAGACTCAACCCCATTCTCATAGATGTGGTACCACACTCAAGCTACTTACCTCTCTCACTATCATTCTGGTTGTCAATGGCCTCCAGGGTTACCTTCTTCCACTTTTTGCCCCGATTTCCTTTCAGCCTTTCCCGGTCAGCAGGGCTGAACTTGCACACCTCAGAGTCTTTGGTTGCAGGGTGGCCACATTTTCTCTCTTTCCTCTCCATCTCCAAGAAGCGCAACATTGCACGCTAGAAAGAGAATGAATATGGAAAAAGTACAGCTTACCATTAAAGACGTTTTAGTTGCCTTATCTTAAAGGAAAGTATCTCCAAAAAACGGTTTGCCTGAAAACAAATACAATTTATGAAATAAAGCTGTTTTACCGTATCCTTTTCATAAAATTTGGCATGCAAATACATATGCTGCATGTATATATATTCATGAACACACTATTGCAAAAATACATTCTCATTTGGAGATAAAAACAACAAAGATAAAACAGTAGTAAGAAGAGATGCACAATGAACAAAGATGGGCATAAGCTATAAGCTTCCCTTCAAATATTTTGTAATAAAATTTAATTCTAAAAGTTTATGTAATATTCTAGTAAAAATAATTTGAAAAACAGAAAATTGCAGAACTGATGGTGAGCCAGGTAGATGTAATACTGTCCTTTTGCAATCCTTCTATTCATGTAATTAAGGTGGGCATTCAATGAGTCATTTACATAACTTTATCCATTTTTATAAACATGTGCCAACTTTTTTCATGACTTTACAGCAATAATTTGACTTTATTCATCTTTTAAATAATGCTAAAAATCTTGATAAATTCCTGCATGAATGATAATTCACTACTGAGTTTAGTAACAGGCTATAGCTCATTATGCAAGGGGTGTGTGTGAAGGCTGCACGAATGCCACAGACATGCAGCTCCCACACACTTCCACCAACTATCACCACATAGGGCATTCTGAACAGCAATTCTAGGTATAACTGTTAACATACAGTAACAGCACAGAAATTAAAGCAACTTGTAAACATCATACAATCTTTGCAATTATTAAAACTTCTGATATTAGCATTTGAGTGAAGTCCTTTTAGAGTCTACACAATAATTTGGAGTATGCAGATACACGAACCTCCTAAGTCCTACCATGTACTCCCCTTACTGGAGACCTTTCAAACATTTCAATTACCATAAGCTTCATTAATTAAATCTGCCTACTGTCCTGCCCTACCATGTCCCCCCAATCCTCTTCATACATTTAAAACACTGACAACTACTCAACCTCCTGAAATTTGGGTGCGGGGCTCACCTGCAATGCCCACTGCTCCCGGCTGAGCTGCCTGGAATCTGCATACAGTTCAGTAGTGACACATTTGAACTGGTCACCCACATAACCAGTAGAGTTTGCAATTCTCTTTGCCAGCTTAGATGGCTTTGGTTTCAGAACTTTGATATTGTTTGATTCTGCCTCATCAACTCCATCCTTGGTATAAATGGGGGTGATGTCCACACTCGGTGGGGCACTGCCCAAGCAAAGTGGTTTGGGATCCTTTTGGGTTTCACCAGAAGTTACCCCAGGGCCATCATTCCCAAGGCTTGGCTCCAGGAATAAAGACCGACATCGCCAGGTTCTCCTTGTTGGTTCCCACTGGAATATTCTCCGTGCTTAAACGGAAGACAGACTGGCCTGGAGCTTGTTTGAAAGTACAAGCTTCCTGAAAGTCACTGATCTGCCCCGACTCCTCTTTCAGGGCAATAAAATCCTGGCGTGGCTGCAGGGCTGGGCCAGTTGGGGGTTTGGTGGGCTCAGCACTCTGGCCAACACTCTCAGCCATGAACCTGGCTTTGGATAGGTCTGCATCAGGTTTCGCACCTGGCTCTTCCTTGAGAAGATGTACACAGATAAGACTATCACTCCTGATGAGAGTTTTCCCTTGATTCCAGATAAGGCTTGCATTTACGTTCTTTTCAGTGGAGACTTGTGGATGTAACGTGGTGCTGTTAGCTTCCAACACCTCAGGAAACTGATTCCAAACGGCTGAGTCCTCATAGGAGGCTCTGTCGTGGGACCAGGACAACTTCTCTGTTTTCTCTTCTTTAGTGGGCATAATGGGCTGCACCATATCCAACACATCTTGGTTGGCCACAAACTCTGGCTGGCCCAAGGGTACCCTGTAGGGCAATCTAGGCTTTGTGGCAAGGTGCCCGGGAAAGACAGTACTGTTTGGCAACAAAACTGGGTGAGGGTAGATAGGTTGCTCACCATGTAAGGAGACGCGACTCAGATGCACGCTTTCAGGTGCTGGGTAAGGGAGGTAACTCCTAGGGTAAGAAATTGGTGGGGACCTGAACGCCTCATTTGGAGATAGAAATATTGAATTTGGTGGGAGGCCATTCTCATTTGCTTTGAAACTCGGTTCTGGGTTGCTGGCTTTGGTGCCCTTGCTGCTGATGCCACTGCCATGCTTGGCAGTTGTGGCCAGGGGCTGGCCCATGTGTTGATTAAAACATGCCATGGAATCCATGGAGCTCCTGCTAGTCTTGTTGCCATCTGCACTGGCATTTGGGACTGGCAACAAAAAGGCTGGGTGACCCGTGCTCAGCACTGACCCCGAAACGTTAGTGACTGCAGTACCTGTGTTTCCCACTTGGAGACGTGAAGAACTGTGCAGCTGGGAGATGGCCCAGTCCAAGGCCTTGTTTTTCAGTGGCAGGCCTTTGCCATTGTTCTCTTTGTTACACCTTGGTCCAGGCACCACCCAGGGTGAGGTAGCCATGTTAGTGATCTCAGATCTACAGGCAGTACAGCTGTTTCCTGGAGGAGACAGTGTTTCTTTCGGAATCTCACTTCTGGAGAGCACTTGGCCACTTCCAGTTCTGCTGTAAACCAGGACCTTGGGAGCCATCTTTTTCATGTGGTCAGCTGTGGAAGCATCTACGCCCACCACTTCAGAAAACAAGTCTAGGGGCTTATTAGTGACATCTTTGGTAACCATCTGCTTCTCCAACACAGGAGGTGAGCAGACACCTTTTCTGTGTTCACCTGCTGTTTTCCAGATGTGCTCAGGAACTGGCTGAGTACTTCTGCCTCCTTCTGGAGTCTTCAGATATTTGCTGCTGCAGAGCCTGGCCACGGGGAACTCGCTGCTGACCGTCATATATGGCTTTGACAGGGAAATGGAGGGCGAGGTGGAAATCGTGGCATAGTGCTTATGAAATTCAGAGTAGGTGTCTGCACTGGGCTGGGAAGGAAAGCGGACTCTTGGTAAAGGCCAAGGGGAGGGGGGCAGTAGAGGAGCTGTGTCCTCCAGCTGGCCATGGGTGACTACCTTGGCAGAGAGCACCCTAGAGTGCTCACTGTTCTGAACGTGGAAATGTGAGTGGGAATTAAACAGGTTCCCAGGACTGACGTCCATCTCCCAGGGCAGGCTTTTGTCTGCACAGTGGACCAGAGGCGGGACAGGTGGAGAGTCTGAAGGCACTGGGAGCCTCACAGCTGAAGCAAGAGATGATGGGATGTAGGGACTGACAGAGTGAGGGACTGACAGTTTTCGCCCATTTGCGAAAACTGGAGAATACAGCGGCTGGGCTAAGCTGTGAGACTGCTGAAGTGGCAAGGTCTTGTATTCACTGAACAGTGAATACTTATTTGGTGAGCTGTGGAAAGGAGAGATGGCTGGCATGGCCTGCTCCATGTAAGGATTGACCCAGGGCATCTGCTGGTAATTAGCACCCCTGATGTTGAAAGGGCTGTATCTGGCACTGGCAGAGCTATCTAAGCCCAATGTTTCTCTTGTAGGTATAACGCTTTTTTGTATACTAGGTGGTGTTTTGTAAACAGCACTGAAGCATCTGGGGGTTCTCCAGAGACAGCAGAAGCCTCCACTGTCTCGGGTATATTCAGTTTGAACTGCATCTCTGGACTTCTTTCTGAAGAAAACCCAGGGCCACCTAAAGAGCTCATGGCAGCCTCCTGACCTTTCTCTGAGCCCAGTTCACACAAGCCAGAAGATATAATGCCTTCAGGTACACAGAGCTCTTTTGGAATCAGGCCACTGCGGTCCATGCTCACCACTGCCACGCCATCGATCCAGTGGGCAGTAGTCACATCCACCTTTACAGAAAAAAAACATGGGTGTTACTTACCATTCCTTCAAAGCAGCAGTACCCACCCCAAAGAAAATCTGCAAGTTAATTTATTATGACAGCAGCCTAACATTAGAGCATCCATGGTTAAAGATGAACTAAAAATAAAATACTCACAGGGCTTGCTTTTTCCACTACTACAAATAAATCCTATCTCATGGCAGTGAAATGTGCTGCCTGCTTTCTTCACTGCTCCGTTCAACTAGCATTCTAAAAGCATGTGAAATGTTTACCCCTTTAGAGTTAATATATATTAATTAAGTCATCTATTAACTCTGAGAAGTTCACCTTCTTGGCAAAAATTCTATATTACAATTGAGAGGACACCATCTCCACCACTTTGCACTACCCTCATGGGATTCAGAACTCACACTAAACCTCCCCAGCCCTGTCAGGGTTGTGGGAGGGATTCTTTCCTGGATATAGGAAGGCACAAATTAATATAACCAGAAACAATCTTCCATTGGACAACTGGAACATGGCATATTACCTGTCTCATTTCTAAATCAATGAAGAGTCTAAGGGTCAAACTGTGGTTGCATCTTTTGATTTCCTCTCCCTAGTATCTGAAGATAGTCCTGTGTTTCATATTTTACTGGTAAAAGGTAAACTGTAAGGGTCTACTTAAAGGCTCGAAATGTATCCAGCTGATGGCACTGACAGAGCCAAAGACAGAATCTCAACGGCAGTAAGAGAAAAGTGACTCATCACAAACATGGGAACCTCTATAAAATTATTAACCAATTTCTTAGCTGAAATCTTGCAGGCAAAAAGGCAGTGGATGATAAAATTAAAAGTGTGCAAGAAAATAACTGTTAACCAAGAATACAACATTACAACATCTGCAAAACTGTCCTTCAAAATTGGAGGAAAAATTAAGGCTTTTCCCAGATTAAAAAACACACACACACAAAACAAAAACGATGAAGGAATTCATTACCACAAGAACTTCCCTAGAAGAAATTCTAAAGGGAGTCCTTGAAGTTGAAACAAAATGATGCTCTATAGCAACACAAAGTTACATGGATTACAAGATTCTCCCATAAAGTTAAATACCCAGGTAAATAAAGGACCTTGTACCACTGTAATGTGGGTCCATCTTTTAACTCTATTATGAAACAAAAAAATTATATCTATGTTAATGGATACAATATATATAAAGACATAATTTTTGACACCTATATGGAGACAGTGAACCTAAAAATACATAGTTTTTATACACCATGGACGCTACCAATCTAAAATATATTATTACTACTGAAAGATGTTTTATATAATCCCCACGGTAACCAGAAAGAAAATATGTATAGAATATACACAAAGGAAATAAGGAGGGAATCAAAGCATATCACTACAGAAAGTTGACAAAACAAAGACATTAAAAGAAGAAATAAGGGACCAAAACACTCAAGACATACAGAAAACAGCAAAGGTAACAGTAAATCCTTCCCTATCAGTAATTATTTCAAATGTAAATTAATTAAACTCCAGTCAAAATAAATACATTGACTGACTTGATAAAAACACAGGATCTAACTATATGCTGTCTAATAGAGACTCACTTTAGAACACTTGCCAAAAGACGCATCCTAGGACCCTATAAACATCCCCTACAACGCCACCCCCACATTTGCACAGGGCAAAGACTGCTCCTAAAGTTGTGACCACCAGAAGTTCTTGGACCTCTCACCTGCTCTGCCCCTGCCATCTTGACCTGAATTATCCACTCCCCTCTGTTTGCACCTAAACAAATTTAATTTCGCTTATGGTCTTTAATTTTAGCATGACCATTGCATGTAAATCAATTATGACGATCACCATCTAAATCGTCCCCTAATCCTAAATCAGGGTAAACTGATCACTGTTCGCCTCCTGTCTTTTGGCTCACAAATTATATTTTGTCCTGTTAGGACCTTCTCCAACCTGACCTCCCACACCTGATCACCGGGTGTGCAACACAGAGATGCCGAGTGCCAGTGTTAGCTTGGGAGACACAGCTTGATTCACTCTATTATAAAGAAGAAACTAACACACCATTGTAAAACAATTATACACCAATAAAGATGTTAATAAATAAATAATTAATTTGAAAAAAAATAAAGGAAGAACATTCTACTTTCTGTTACCCTCAATGAACTCTTACTCAACAAAAAATCAGATATTCCTCCCAAGGAACACCTTGGGGACAACCAGCAAGCCTGGCCTGACTTTGGAGAGGTCAATGGATCACTCACTCCCCTGGGCAAACTGAGGAGTCCATCACTCCAGCCCCAGCTGCTTCTCATTGTGGTGGCCACAACCTAGGAGTCAGCAAGGTACACAGTTGCAAACAGACAGACTCCCAGAGGCCATAAACATTGGCAAAGAAATTGGGGTGGCCCAAGTCAGCATCTGCCTCCATTCCAGGCCCTAACCATGTGAGGGAGTGGCTAGGGCCCTGAAGCAAGGAGAAGGTGTGTATTTGCTGAAAGTACCACCCTCCTTCCCATCTGAGGCTCCCAGGGCACCAATCTGACCTGACGCCTAACAAACAAAGGGCCTTTCCTCCTTAGGACAGTGGGAGAAGAGTCAACCCACTGCCCTCTATGAAGCAATGTCATGAGGACCATCCTGGCAATGCTGGAGTTTGGGAAGCACTGCATCCCACTGTTCCCTGCACTGCCTGATCCCACACAAGCTTCATCCATGTGTGAGCCTCCCAATAAAAACTGGAATGCTGGGATGGGCTCAAACAGAGGCAAACAGACTCTGCAGGCAAACCAGGCTGGAATTTAAGTGTGCCCCTAGGGTTGTCAGGCACCTGCTAATCCACCCTACAAGTGCCATATTCCCTTGGTCTCCTCCAGAAAAAAAAAAAAAAAAAAAATTAAAGCATCCCAAATTAAAAGGCAATAATTACCATTTATTCCTCCCAGAAGCAGTACTTCTTTCAGTTCTGTCCTTGTCCACTAGGCCCTGCTCCACCTAAGCAACAGAACCACAAGCAATATACACTCCCCATGACCACAAAGTAGAAAGATATTCCTCTTTTTCCACCACCATCCATCCACTAAAGGTCAATAACTCAAAATCTCTTAGAAGTGTTCCTTTATATTTAACACATACCCTATCCCCAGCTTGAGAGAAGAAAATATAACCAGAAGCAATTGAGGGCCATCCTACTTAGCTAGAACACTTTGCCCTTCCTGGCCAAAGATGCACTACTTCACTGTAAGTGAGTTTGTGAATGAATAGTTGGGCCCAGGCTTCGCTGCCTGTGTTGCTTTCACTGAGCAGGAAAGTTTTTGTCAAGCACTGAGGAATTTTTGTCATTCAGACTGTGTATCTAACCATGAATATTTGTATTTGAATTATTTTTGTTTCCAAGTGACCCTCTTCACATTTTTAAAACGACTTTTGTCTCTAGAAACATCTTATAGAAATTCTGCCCAGTTTTCAATTCAACAAAATCCTGTATCTCGTCTTAGAATGCAGCAATACCTTATGTCCTCTGTATTTACATACCCATGTTTACTTCTCAATTGGCCAGTTATCTCTAGTTTGGTACATCATCCGAGTCCACCTGTCTTGATTTGTTCCAGCACATGTTAATCAGGGGAACTTCTTAATCTAAATATTCCTAACATATACAGCTTTCTAGGTCCTTATGGCGTTTTTGTTCCGCCTATTGCCTATAACATTACACATTCCCAAGCCAGAACAACACAGGTTTACAAGGGAAAAAGAGACAGTAGATTCAAGAATTAGCAACTTTTATTTCCAGGGTGTAAAATGTGTTATCTGTAACCCACCCACTCAAATCAAGTTTTGGAAAGAACTAGACAAATACCTGCATCAGTATATTAAGTTTTTAGACCAATCCAATACTGGCTCCAAAGCATCCACATATTAGTCTCCAATTCCTGTTTGGAGGCTGTCTCCCTGCCCATTTCTCATCTGTCTCCCCCAAAAGGTCATGGTTGAAGGTGTGTCTATTTATACATATGACTCAAGGTCCTCTTTGTTCTCTCCAGTGGCTACCTGTACACACTGCTCTGGTATTTTAGGCTTAGGTCTTCCTTCTGCATAAACATTGGTCAGGGTCTCTATGCAACCACAGAGCTCTACGCAGACTTTCCTGTATTTGAAGACCAGCATGAATCCTTTCTCTGAATACTGGGGTTAGTACGCCAAGTTCCATTCCTTAAGGGAGCATGCCTATTGTGTATGTTCACTGTTACCCCACTAAGAATGACCAAGTAAAACTAGACACTCTAGCACCTGCTTTTGGTACGTCAAAGAATTAAACCCCATGCACCTGGATGTGAACAGAAAAGAAAAGAAAGTAGCAGGCCAAGACTGCCATCCTTTCCCTATGGAGGATACTCTGCCTCCAGGAATATCCATTAGACTTTGTTCCACCACCTTGTCCATTATATAATTTCCAGTACCTCTACAGGGTTAAGAGCAAAGAAAACCCAGAAGCCTTCCTTCCACTTTGCTCCATGAGACCTGTAAGGCTGGGTTGCACAATCCTGCTAGTGGGTGTCGGCCAGCGCTTCTGCATCCCACCCTTCCCCCAGCTACCAGTCTTCCTCCTCTCCCCCTTCTTCAGCCAGAAGGAGTGTCCGTTTCTGTCGAACCAATCTATTACAAGCACACCAACAATCCCCTCGAGGGCGCAGTACAGTCCACGGCGGACACAACCAAGCAACCCTGATGACGCCTGCGTGGTGGGGGTCGGGGACATACATGCACCCGAAGGCACTAGTGCATAGGTGTTCCTTCCCGGGCCAGCCTGGCCGCCTGCGCAGTCACAGTGCTGCATTCTAGGATATACACACACGTATGTAGTCTATGTATAAAGTTTGTTTACTTATTTATTTTCTTGCCTAATCCCCAAGCGGGCAAGGAGCACAGGCGTAGCGCTTCGACAAGAGTTTAGGGAGGGAGGCAAGGAGGAGCTGGTCGGCAGCGACGCGAAGCAGAGCAAGTTAGACATGTGTCCAGGCGACAAAGAGTGAGAACAAAGGGCTGAGTGCTCGGCCTTTACGCGCAGCGTATAACGCGTCAGTCGGGATAAGTTATGCTACCCTCATGGCCGTCCTCACTGCCAGTAACCCTCCACTTGCCAGCGGAGCTTTTCTCAACCGGTGCCTCAGGGACACAGCCCAGGAGGCACAGAACTGGCCCTCACTTCAAAAGTCTAGAGAGAATGGCCAATGACCTGTCGAATTCATTCATCAGAACATTTATTAACTCTCAGGCACCCAGGGCCTCAAAGGACCTCCATGTGCCCCACACAGTCCCAGCCAAAAGCGCCAAAAAGCCTCAGGACCTACTTCCCAACGGAGGAAATCCCGGCTTAGGAAGGCATATAGTTAGTTACACAAGGGCGACCAGTCTAGGAATAAACATCAACCACCTATTAATAATCGCCATCTCCTGCGCTCCTCTAAGCAGTGAAGTAAGTGTCCGAAGTAAATACGAGAAGAAACATGAGAAAGTCCAGACCACACAACGGGTGGGAGTGTAGTGTGAAGGCTGGAGAAGCTAGTTATAATTGAAATCTCCGAGTATGAGCACCTATTTAATGACCTACCATTTAAATGCCCTCCACATACGGAATTCTGTCACAGCAAAAGAAATCCAACAGACGCAGCGTCCATTTTCAGAGGGTAGGGCAAGTGTCAGAAATAAATATATCTGTGCTGGCCACTCAGCACACTTTCTGGGATGATGCTGTTTCTTCCTCATTTTTAGTCCCATGTCAAGAAGCTTCCCCAGGGACGCAATACCACTTGTCCTGCCCTAGCCTCATCCCCAAAAGGGGACAAATGCAGCTAAAACACAGAGCTGTCTCATTCACACTACTCTATACAAATACCTACTTGAAGCGAGCTAATTCCTTTCTGAGCTTTGTTTTAAAATACAGCCCTCGCGTATTTAAATACACCTCTTCAAATAATTCTCCTTCTGCTCTCCTCTTCCCCCTCCCTCATCCATTCTGCAACCGCCACCCTTAAGACGCCGAACGCCAATACAGGCACTCAGCGTCTAGTTGCAAATCGCGAACTTTCTGGAAAAACCTCTTTAATGGTAAATTTACCCTTGCCCGGCCTGAGCCTACAAGCCAGGGAAGGTGTTTGTCTCCAGAGCCCCGGAATGTGCCGTCTGGCAAGCGACAGGCGGTGAGCCAGCCGGAACAACGCTCGCGTCCAGCCGCACACCTTGCACACAACAGGGGAACCGAGTAGCCACCCGCAAACCCCAACCCACGACCTCACGCCGCACACGGATATTCTTCTTCCACTCCCAGGAACTTATAACCAAAAATTCAAAACAGCAACGCCTGAGAATGGAGACAACCGTTAAACTGTATTTACTTATCAACATGTCTAACCCGACGGCGGATCAACCGAATGGGAACCCCTTACTTTGTTCTGTTTCCTGGCAGTTGGTTTTTCCAACAGTTTACGAGATTAACACTCCGGAGCACGCTGAGAGAAACTCGGTCTCTCTCTCCCAGAGATGCCGCGCCGAGCGCTACCGTTGCCCTAGGTCTCGCTCCGCCGCGTCCTGGACGCTCGCTACGTAATCTTAAAACACGCACCCGCCGTGGCACTAATTCTAGGGAACTATCCATCCGCCAAGAGGTAAGGCCGGGGAGGCGGCGTGTCTTCAGAGAACCAAGTCCAAAAAAGAAAACCGTGGAAATCCGCCGCCTTCTTTTTCCTGCTCTCGAGAGAATGCAGCAGAGCTTCCAGCCCAGCTCTCTCCCCTTAGGCGAACGTCTTCCGCAGCGCAGTCCCCAGGAAAATGGCGGGGCCCCTTTCACACCCTCCCGTTCTTCCCCGGTTTCCATGCGGCGCTGCTTAAGTTGGCTGCAGTTTTAATTACTTCTAGCTATGAAACAAAAACGAGAGCGAACAATGCAGCCAAAGGGACGCGCGAAGGAGAAAGCCTCACAGGATGCGTGAAAGAATCCGCGAAGAAACCGGTGCGGGAGTCCGAGGAAAGGCAGCCAACTACAGCCCGAAGCTCCTTAAAAAGAGTATGAAGCTACGGTCTCCTGAGTGAGAGGGTTCCGGCGCTGACCTGAAGTCCTCAACTAGGGACTGGCGAAAAGTGGGTCGAGAGGGAAGTTGCGTAATTGGGTCATGGAAAGGGGTATGTTAAGAAGCGAAGGGGGTCCGGCTGAGGAAGCTTCGGGAGCGGCAAAGTTTGCCATCTCCGAGTGCCCGACGTTGCTTTTGCCCCTGTCACCTGTTTTTAGCTAGGTGCTGTCAGGTCCGACTAGTAGAGGGCTGGGCTCTGGGCAGAGGTGGAGGCAGCGGGGTCCGCCACTTCAGGCAAGTGACCTAACCCTACGGGACCCTGCAGGACCCAGCGACTAGGCGGGGCCCCAGAAGCCGCATCAGCTTCCCCTCTGATTTCTGCCTCGTTCCAGCGCTCGGTGGCTGTCCGAGCCCCAGCGCCTCTGCCGCGAGGCCGCGAAGTTACGCCTGCCTTCAACGAGGAGTGCATCTCTGCCTCACCTTTTTGCTAAGATCCGGAGTTCAGTCAGTCGGCCGCTGCACCCCTCGATCCCACAGCGTCTTCCTCGTGGGTTAACTGCACTCCCTCCGCCAGCCCTCCTTTCCCACTAGCCACTCCCTCCCACGCCCTCCCTCCTCCCCCCACCCCCGCCGCCCCGGCAAACGTAGCCGGAGAGACAAAAGCCCTCACGCCACCGCCTCCAGTTGCAGTTTTTCTTTTGTTTTGTTTCGTTTTGTTTTGTTTTCCGGTACGCGGGCCTCCCACTGCCCTGGCCTCTCCCGCTGCGGAGCACAGGCTCCGGACGCGCAGACCCAGCGGCCACGGCTCACGAGCCCAGCCGCCCCACGGCACGTGCTATCCTCCCGGACCGGGGCACGATCCCGCGTCCCCCGCATCGGCAGGCGGACCCCCAACCACCGCCCCACCAGGGAAGCCCTCCAGTTGCAGTTTTGATCTTCCCCCAGCCTTCCCTCACCTCGGCCTCCTCGGTGGTTGGGTTTTCAGGACGGGTGATTCACAAGGGAAGGTGTGCCTGAGTTTCCCGGGACGTCGGCAGCCTGACCCGTTTAGTTTCTCTGATCGCAATCCCCGGCCACTCCGGGGCGTTCCTCCTCTTCCCCCAGTTCTCCCCTCCCCCACCAGGCAAAGTAGGCAGCACGCGTACGCAACTGCGGCGAGAGCTGCCCCTCGGCGCCTGAGCAGGGGACTAGTGGGGCGCATTCCTAGCCGTGCTCCAAGGATCCCCTGGCTATCCAGAAGGCCTGTGGAGGACCACAGCTGCCGTAACTCACCTAGTACTCCACTCAGCCAGAGTTACCAGATACCATCGGCAGCAGTCTCTTGTCACCTGCGCTACTTTCTCCAGGCCTCGAGTCCTCTCTGGGACTACACAGAACTTGGCGAGTGCTCGTCAACGCCAAGCCTCACGCCAGATCTCCATTTCCTCCCAGTGGCGCCCATTCGCATTTCCCTATCAAGTGCTCAAGAAAACACTACCTAGAAAATAGTAGCCGGTGCCCCGAACTCAACGCCCGAATTCCTGGGATGTTTTGATCGTACAGTAATTATTTAAAGAGTGGGGAGGAGAAGGGGGAATACCCGTGGGGGCACTAGGTGAGCGGATGACAGAGTAGAGGAAATCCGCCTTAATTTCTCACCGTTCGCAGGCACCTCAGATGGTTGCTGGATCTGCCCTGCTTCCTATCCCCGGCCTTGGGAAATTTTCTTCAGCGTTTTCTTTTTCTTGGCACGGAGCAATTTTTGGCTTACAGTGTTCTCTAATAACCTTTCGTCTTGTATGGTGGTGCTGATCTGTGCTTGAGCTCCATGCGTAGCCTGCACTGTGCGGATCGATTTTATTGGCACGTATTGAGACCCTCTTGCTCAGCTGCTAGGGATCCGGGGACGGAGCAAGGGCGAGAGCCGGTAGGCGGCAGCGCAAAGCAGGGAGGCAAAGCTCCCACCTCCTCCGCGCGGGGAGGAGTGCTCCAGTTTAAGCCTCAAAGGCTGCAGACAAGGACATCGCTGACAAAGATGTCCCAGTCATCTCCTCCTGAAGGTCTTTTTATGCCGGGGTCGGGAACTCTCTTCCTGCCTAAGGACAGAATTATGCAGGGTCGATGAGAATATCAATTTGAAATGGAAGTAACTTGTGAATCCACACTGAAAGTTTTAAAATACCCGGGCGTGTCCTCATTCTAAAAACAATCAATAGTAAGTTGACTCCTAAGTCAAGATCAAGATTGAAACCAGCTCTACGTACCAGATATTTACCTTTAAAAACTCGAAGTATTATTCACAGCGGGATTTAGGTTAGATAGTATTCGTTCTGTTTACTTCTCAGTGCATAGCTATAACAACAGGTCTTTTAGAAGTGAAACATCTCTGTCTGTTGAAACCGTAAACTTAAGGCACAGCTACACCTTCACAGTCCAAACCTGCTTATAATCACTGATGCAAAATGAGAACCTACTATATATATAGCACAAGGAACTCTACTCAGTGTTCTGCGGTGACCTAAATGGGGAGGAAATCCGAAAAAGGGGATATATGTATTCACATAGGTGATTCACTTCACTATACAGCAGAAACTAACACATTGTAAGGTAACTATACCCCAATTAAACAAACAAACAAACAAGACAGTTGGGCAGTTGCCCTCCGACCAGTACCCAAGTTGGGCTGGACTGCCAATGCAGGCAACTGCGCACACTTTCACCTAGGAGGCAAAAGAGAATGCATACCTTTCTATTTTCTTTTGGCGGGGTGGATGTCTCTGAAAGCTAACCCACGCGTTTTTCTTTTTAAATCCGTGGTAACAAGCAGAAAGACAGCTAATTTTTGTAAAGACATTTTCGTCCAAATATTAAAAGTTCTTAGACCGAATGCGAGTTACAGACGCAGAAAGGCCTCTTGTTGTATTATATAACAACACTTATTTTTAAGCATCTCCTTTTATTCAAAACAAGTCTAAAATAACCAGATGACTGAGTTGGGAATTTCTGAGGAAATCCTCTGAATGTGCCTCCAGGTAAGGAAGCGCTATCCCTCTTTGAGCTGCTGAGGAGCGCTGACCTGGGTGAGCACAGGTCATGCCAGCCTCTTCCAGCTGGATTAGGCTGCACTATGCACATGCAAAAACCTCTTCCTCCACCCCTCGCTTCCTCAACTCCTCCTCAAGCTACAGGCTTTCCCCAGAATTACAAGTAATAGGAAAAACCAAGAACTGAGCAAGAGCTTGGAGCCTGCTGCTTCTCTGAGTCCAAGGGCCTCTAGCGGTGAGGGTGGGGTAGGGCTGACATAAGGGCCTGTTTGTCTACCTTTCAAAGTTCTGGAGGTACTATGAGTAGGAAGGGAGTATTTTAAAGGGGGCAAGCGTGCAAGGAGGGCTGACTATGGAAAAATAAATTGTTGCTGGAGACAAACAGGCCAGTAGATTTGCCTTTGAGGTAATTTGCTCTTTAAGCCATCCTTTTTAAAAGTGTGCCTGGGGCTTCCCTGGTGGCGCAGTGATTGAGAATCTGTCTGCTTAATGCAGGGGACACGGGTTCGAGCCCTGGTCTGGGAAGATCCCACATGCCGCGGAGCAACTAGGCCCGTGAGCCACAACTACTGAGCCTGCGCGTCTGGAGCCTGTGCTCCGCAACAGGGGAGGAGAGGCCCGCGCACCGCGATGAAGGGTGCCCCCCCCCCTCGCTTGCCACAACTAGAAAGAGCCCTCACACAGGAATGAAGACCCAACACAGCCAAAAATAAATAAATAAATAAGTCAAGAATTAAAAAAAAAAAAAAAAAAAGTGAACCTGGCTCCATTGTATTCTGCACAGGCTGGTGGAATTAAAAGTGTTTCCTTTTCATCTCTAAAGGAATATATTTTCCAATTCCATTGACTTTTTAAAGCATTATTATAAGGAAACCCAACTGTATCCTACATTCTAAAGAGTTTGGAATGATTTAAGAGAAATTCTAGGGACTTTCCTTGTGGTCCAGTGGTTAAGACTCCATGGTTATGCAGGGGGCCTGGGTTCAATCCCTGGTCAGATCCCTGGTCGGATCTTAGTTCCCACATGCTGCGTTGCGTGGCAAAAAAAAAAAAGAGAGAGAGAGAGAGAAATTCTAAAACGGATTGAATGGGATTTAATGGAAATTAAAATGTGAGATTTTCTTTATCCATTTGAGATATTTACAGTTTGCTATTAGTCCTGCATCTGGTTAGGTGAAACTGAGAGAAGTCAGTCACAAAGCTGCAAAAGAACAATTTATACAATTTATACGCCATCTCCGACGACTGCCACTGTCAAGGAACTGAGGCTGATCTTCTCCATGATGGCCTTATAGACTGCTTATTGTGCAGCATCACCAGACCCTTCTTCTCCCTTTCTCTCTCTGCATCCTAACTCTCTGCTAGCCCCTTAAAAACTGAGAGGGTAGTCAGACTGCTCTACTTGACACTCAGCAAAGGGGAAACTCTCATGAAATTGAAGGAGACAGAGAGAACTAGAGAACTACAATCAGCAAGGTGGAGGGAGTGGAGGGCATCAGATAGCAGAGGAAAAAAGAAAGATGTGAGGTTCCACAGGCAGAAGATCCTGTGATTATAAAACATGGCTCCATCTAAGGTACTTTCCTCATGCAGATTCTTATTCAGTCTCTAACCCTCTTACACTCTGCTTGATGCTACTGTATGCAGGCCTCTCTATCCTAGTTACTGCTTTCATACCACACTGATGTTGCCAAGATCAGCCAGGACCCTTTCGCTCCTCTCAGGCTAAAGGGCGAGGCCACTACACCTGTGGTAAGGCCCTTACCCTGGTTATATTGGAGACCGGTGGCTCCCAACTCTGTCCTGGGGTTGATCTGTAATAGGCAACCTCACAGGCTTGTCCGGTGGTCCTTCCCAGAAGCTTTGCTCTGGGCTCGGAGACACCAGTACTTCATCAGGAGGATTTGGGTAACTACAGATATTGTGTTTCTACTTTACGTAGTATAAAGTAGCTTGTTCATGTGAAACAGCAATATAAGACAACAAGACAAACACAATGAAAGTCTTGCAGTCATTTTGTAAAAGAAGTGTAAGCAGCTACTGAATGGCACTAGAAGATCCATTGACCCCAGGTCTTCTTCTCCACCTGCCAGCTACCTTCAAGCATAGTTTTGTTTGCCTTCCTTTCCCTGGTAAATGAAATAATATCTGAAGACTTAGTCTTTCTCAGGGATTTCTGGATCAGGAAGTATCTAAGGTCACTGTCTTCCTGGGAAACGAACCTAGTCTAGAGCTTGGATCTGGGGCCCAGAGAATGAAACTGTTGGAATCAGGGGGTCACTAGGGAGAAGAAGGCTAGTCTTTCTGTCTGTCCTTTTCGAAGGATTATTGAGCATTTTAGGAAAGAGGCCCTAAAGGGCAGGCCCAACATAGCATCAGTAATATTGTCTCAGAATTTCCGGCCTGGGCTTACTTTAATGTCAGACCTTTAGTGCCCCCAAATTGAGGCACCAGTGGGTGAGCTGGTGTCTATACTGCAGAGTCAGGCAAGAGTTCTAGTGTCAGCTCAGTGGACGTAAATACAGGCTGCACAGGAATTTAGTGAGTGTGGTGACTCAGGAGGTGATCTCTTTGCTCAACCCAGCCCCTGGAATCTGCTGTGCTCAGACCAGTACTCCTGTACTGGATTGGGGGCAGTAAATGGGAACCTCAGGAGACGGGGCAACTAAGGCCAACTATACCTATCTTTGCTCTTCTACTTCCGCAGGGTCTCTTCAAAGAGGCACCATCCCTAGACTTTTAGTCAGCACCATTCTGGGACTGGAGAAAAACAGACGACTCTGCCAGCCCTGTGTCCATGTTCCTAACCTCTTCTGGGTTAGGAATTAGTTAGCAGCCAGCAAATACAACCTTGGCATGTCTCCAAGTAACTCACTCACAAAAGACAACAGAAGTGCGTGGCACAGGATGGTTACCTCAGGAAGTCTGAAGCCAAGAGCAAAGCTCTTGCTCATGCAGGGAGTGGATGGCGGTCAGGGGTTGTCAAGATTATTGTATTAGAGGCTGGACAGAACACGGTGTGCATCAAAGGAGGAGCTAACACATAATGCACAGCGCCTGGAAGTCTGGCCGTTAAAGGCCTGTGGATGACACAGGAAAAAAACTGAATGGGAAGAAATGCAATTCACTCTGGTGTTTAAATATACCAGTTTAGACGGGGAAACACCATTTAAAAAGTGTTTGCATTATTAGCACAGGTACTTCTATGCAATACTCTGTGATAAACTATATAGGAAAAGAATCTGAAAAAGAATAGATATATGTTTATGTACAACTAAATCAATTTGCTTTACACCTGAAACTAACAAATCACTGTAAATCAACTATACTCCAAAATAAGATTTTTAAATTTTTTAAATCATTCATCTTTAAAAAAAATTTTTTTTAAGTGTCTGCAGACCCTTCCATATATCTTTACATTTTACAGGATGTCATGTCTCCCAGCCTTGCTCAAAAAAGGATATGTTTGGCGAGAGGGAATGAAGTCAGAAGGAAATCCACTCAGCACCTCAGCAACGGGGTTTGGGTTTCAGATGTTCTCCTGGGGGATAAGACTGTTGTTTACTGAGGTTGAACGGAACCAGGGATGTGCCACAGTTAAGGAAACCATAAGCCCTTGTGCCACCAGGAGCTGGCCTTCAGGTCAGCCACACGGCACCCCCCACCCTGGCCTCAGGCAACAGCCCAATTCCCGTTTAAACCATCTAAGCTGGGAGCCTTCTCTCTGCTACTGGACCAGGCATCTTCTCCACCTTACTCCCCACCTCCCCACCCCAACATACAACCCCTCTACCAAGCTCCAGGCTAGGAGGGGCTAGGAGGCGAGGGCCGCAGAGCATCTGCATTCATGTCATGGAACACTAGCTCCTAAGCACTGCACATAGTGATGCACAGCCAGGAAAAACTGCCCAGACGTGGAAGAGAAAATGGAGCTCTGAAGCTCCAGGTGAAGCACGACCCATCTTGGCCTCTGGCTTCTCTGTCTGGTTATCCAGCTCCAAGCCAGTTTGCCTGCTAGCGGTCCAGGTGTCCTTCCCAGGGTTGAGGACGTGCCGCCTCAGTATCAGGCTACAAGAGAGGAGGACATTGTTTAAGACAAAGTAGGCAGAAACCTGCTGTGGGAGCCTTCTATTTCTGCAAACGAGAGTATTCATTTTTACCTCAGCCTCAAACTAACCTTCAGTATGGGGCTTCGTTAGGTCCTGGTGGTGCTGACACCCTCACAGAACAATCAGCTACCAGTGGAAAAATATTAATGGGTACATTCCCCATCCTCACTCATTCCTTCACTGCACACCCTGTCTTATCTGTCACACTACTACCACCCCATCCCTGATCTCCTGGATGGGAAGAACTGGGGGAGTTCAACATAGACAACCCTCTTTACACTAATGTAAGTGCACACAGCCAGGCAGCATGGAGGAGGACTATTTCTAGGCAGGTGAGATGCTGGCAGAGACTGCAGCAACTGCCTGCCACCAGCCCAACTGGACTTTTCAATTTTAACACCCTGCTTTCCACTTTTCCACAGCTTCACACATCTTTTTCACTATTATTTTGTACTCTACACAGAACATCTGCATTTGTACTGATGTCTCCTAAACCAAAGTTTTGTCAGGGAAATTTGCACAGCAACACAGCAGAAATTGGGGGGAACCACAAACTAACAGGCCCTCCTACCTGCCACTCACCCTCACTTCCTCCCTCTTTCCCTCTCTCCTCCAGAAGTCTTAGTGGCCCAGCAAATTAATCCTGAGGAACTGTGACCAGTAAAAGGAGTCCCACAGTTTGTCAGTCAGCATCCAGTTTTGGGCACTGGGTGATCTCAATCTCTGCAGCTGATACCTATCTTTATTTTTGACACTCATTTTTGTTTGTTTTTTGTTTTAACTGTTTCTCTTTTCTTTAAAGCATATCAAAATTTACCATCTAAACCATTTCTAAGTATAGGGATCTGTAGTGTTAACTATATTCACATTGTTGTGCAACCAAAGCAAATTGGAGATCGTAGAAGAATTAAACTCAGAATGTCACGAAGAATCATGTCCTAAAATCTCAACTCTTATGTGTGTGTGTACATACATATGTTGTTTACATAAATGTTTATTTACTTATCCAAAATTTTATTGTGGAAAAGCACATATAACATCTAAAATGGACAGCTTAGAGTGATTAAATACATTCATAATGTGCTACCATACCACCATCCAACTCCAGAACTCTTTCATCTTGTAAACTAGGAACTCTAAACCCATTAAACAGTAATTCCCCATCCCCCCTCTTTTTTTTGTGGTGGTGGGGGGGTACGCGGGCCTCTCACTGCTGTGGCCTCTCCCGTTGCGGAACACAGGCTACAGACGCACAGGGTCAGTGGCCATGGCTCACGGGCCCAGCCGCTCCGCGGCATGTGGGATCTTCCCGGACCGGGGCACGAACCCGCGTCCCCTGCATCGGCAGGCGGACCCCCAACCACTGCACCACCAGGGAAGCACCCCCTCCCCCCTCTTCTTCATCCTCTAGTAATGGACTATTCTTACTTTCTGTCTCTATGATTTTAACCACTCTAAGTACCTTGTATAAGAGGAATAATACAGTAGTGTATGAGTGTGTGTGTGCGTGCGTGTGTGTGTGTGTGATGGGCTTATGTCACTTAGCATAATGTCATGGGTGAGGTTCATCCGTGCTGTAGCATATCGCAGAATTTCCTTTCTTTTTAACGGGGAATAATATTGCATTGTATATATGTATGAAACACATTTGGTTTATCCAGTCGTCCATCAGTGGATGCTTGGGTAGCTTCCACATTGTGGCTATTATGAATAATGCTGCAATGAACATGGCTTTACAAGTATCTCCTCAAAACTTGCTTTCAATACCTTTAGATATATACTGAGAAGTGGAATTGCTGTACCATATGATAATTCTATTTTTAGTTTTTTGATAGACTGCCATACTGTTTTATTTTTTAAATTATTAAAAATATTTTACTTTATATTGGAGTATAGTTGATTAACAATGTTGTGTTGGTTTCAGGTGTACAGCAAAGGGATTCAGTTATGCATATACATGCATCTATTCTTTTTCAAATTGTTTTCCCATTTAGGTTGTTACACAGTATTGAGCAGAATTCCCGGTGCTACCCAGTAGGACCTTGTTGGTTATCCATTTTAAATACAGCAGTGTGTACACGTCAGTTCCCAAATCCCTAACTATCCCTTCCCCCCACTGCCATACTGTTTTCTACTCATTTTTCTTTTTTTGGCTGTGTCGCACAACTTCTGGGATTTTAGTTCCCCAATCAGGGATTGAATCCAGGCCCCATGCAGTGGGAGTGTGGAGTCCTAACCACTGGACCACCAGGGTATCTCCCATACTGTTTCCTATAACAGCTGCAGCAATTTACATTCTCACCAACAGCGCACAAGGGTTCCAATTTCTCCATAACCTCACCAACACTTGTTATTAAAAAAAAAATTAGCCATCCTAATTTCATTGCAGTTTTGATTTGTATTTCCCATATGATTGGTGATGTACAACATCTTTTCATATGTTGACTTATATTATTTCGGAGATATGTCTGTTTACCTATTTTTAATCATTTGTTGTTGTGATTGTTTATTGTTGTCGAGCTGTAAGAGTTCTTTATGTATTCTGGACATTAACCCCTTATCAGATAAATGATTTGCAAATATTTTTTCCTATTCTGTGAGTTGCCTTTTCACTGTAATTATTGTGGGGTTTTAATGCACTAAGTTTCTAAGTGTAAGGTAGTACCATTTGTCTATTTGCTTTGGTCGACAATGCTTTTGGTGTCATGTGCCCAAACCCCTTGCCAAATCCAATGTTATAAAGCTTTCTCCCCACTTTTCCCCTAGGATTTATATAGTTTCAGCTCATACATTTAGGTCTTTGATCCCTTTTGAATTAATCTTTGGTGTGGTGTAAGGTAGGAGTCCGATGTCATTCTTCTCCACCTAGGTATCTAGTTTTCACAACACTGTTGAATAGACCGTCTTTTCCTCATTGCACGGGTTTTACCACCATTGTGAGAATTTATTTCTGGACTTTTTATTCTCTTAATCTATTGTCTGTCTTTATGCCAGTCAAACCCTATTTTGATTCTTGTAGGCTTGCAGTATGTTTTGAAATTAGAAAGTGTGAGACCTCCAACTTTGTTATTTCTCAAGATATGTTGGCTATTTAGGGTAACAGACACTCCGGTTTTGTATCTGCCAATGGAAAGGGGTTTCAGGTGTATGATTTTAAGGATTTGTTGGCATTCTTCATCCACAACTGCACTTGCCTCCTTTATAGTACCCAGAGAAGGAAATGTAGGTGTAAAGGAGAAAGAAGATGAAAACTAGTTTTCGGGGCTGGATCATATCATCCACATTCATTTAGGACATTTTTGTGGCGACTCTACAAACTGCGGGGAGTGACAGCCAGTCTCCCCATCTAAGAGACGGCAAGCCCAGGGCCGGGGTGTCGGAGCCCTCCAGCGGCGTTCTACCCTGGCGCGCCACCTGCTATTCAGCAAAGTGTGCCTTTTCCCCTGCTAATATGGATCCTGGCAATCGCACGTGGTCTTGGAGCTCCATTTTAGGTCGCTTCGCTGCCTCCCTAATACACTTCTGCTGGCACGCTGAGGCGCCACAATTTTGACCGCTCCGGTGGGGAGATAAGGCGGGTCGGACCTGGCCAGAGCCTGCAGCTTTGAGTACTGCTTCGCCCGAGGCCGTGACGGTCTCTGAGTGTGGGTTTGGCAACTTCGACCCTGTCATCTCTTCTTAGCTGGGGGTTCGGTTTCTCTAATCCCCCTGCCCCTTTTCCCCACCTGCGAGATCTTTTGGGGGGCATAATCTGCATAAAAATAAAGCAAGTGTTTCGTTCGTTGCACGGAGAACTCCTTATTGATGCCTCATGTTTGCAGTTTTCGGTTGTTGGAAAGAGTTCAGGGTGTTTGTACTGCCTCTGGTGAGAAATAAGGGGAGTGCGATTACCCCAGGATATCCTGCCCTGTGCCCTGCCCAGATCTGTACATTTCCCGGGCCCCGCCGCGCTGCGTCCACAGTAAGCAGGGGCCACTGGGCGGCATATTAGGACTCAAGTCAGGGCTGCCTAATCACCAGCTGCCAACACGTGTGGCGCTACCCGGTGCTCCCTTTCTCTCCAGCGGGTTCGACCCACATTCCGGCAACTGGCCGCTAGTTTTAGTCTGCACCACTGCTTTTTTCCCCGGGCGACCCCCCAGCACTCGCGGCCTTTCTGTTGCTCGCCGACAGCTCCTCTTGCTTGGACAAGTAGCTGGGATGGCGCCAGCCACGTGGAGCCAGTAAATCAATCATTAACCCCAGGCGAGGTTTGGCAAGGGAGCTGCGATCAGAGCCAAGTCATCGGAGCCAGGGCAAGGCCCTCACCCTGGGTTGGGAGCCGAACAGTTGCCAGCAAGCTGGAAGCCTTAAGGGAGAGGGCGGGTCCTACCAGTGCATTGGGTCGTCTCCAGGAACTACAGTTCTCCAGGCCTTTCAACTGCGCACCTTGCCGCGGTTGGAAAGTCAGTTATTGCGATGCCTCAGGGCAGGCTTGAGCATGAACGAGCTGCCCCTGGCTTTGCAGTCTATTGTCCCCAGCAGAGATTACTTCTTTGCCTCATATGCTTGTAAATTAAAGTCATTCTAAGATTTTTGCATAACGTTATTTAGTGCAGCTTTTTTTTTTTTCCGGTATGCGGGCCTCTCACTGTTGCGGCCTCTCCCGTTGCCGAGCACAGGCTCCGGACGTGCAGGCTCAGCGGCCATGGCTCACGGGCCCAGCCACTCCGCGGCACGTGGGATCCTCCCGGACCGGGGCACGAACCCGTGCCCCCTGCATCGGCAGGCGGACTCTCAACCACTAGCGCCACCAGGGAAGCCCCCTAGTGCAGCTTCTTTATAGCATAAGATTAGAAACAATGAACATGTCCAGCAATTACTTTGATGATACATTCATACAACACAGTATTCTCTAGATGAGAATATCAAATCTATTCTTGATTAAATAGATCTGTACTTTAAAATGATCCCTTGATAATGATCCCAAGGACTGTTACTAAGAAAAAAAGGGGTGGCATACAACAATTTGTATAAAATGTGTTTTAAATATCCCATTGGAAAAAGCAAGAAATTGGATCTGGGAGGTCACGCAGCAAGAATAGGAGACACATTCCATTTCTCAGCCATTTCTCTATAGGCTTCCCTTGGTAACAGTGGACAAACAAGCATGAAGGCATGTTTCTCCTGTTTTCATAAATGAGAACCCGTTATTGCTGTTTGGTATCTCCTTTGTGAAATTTGTAGACATGTCTTACAGCATATCTTTGCCAATGATAACAGAAGGTGGTGCTATATTTTGTGGTGCTATAGATAACATCAATTTCAACTAACTCCTCCATCTTTCCACCACATTCTGCAGAAAGTATTCAGTATCAGTACATACTTCCTTCTTTTCAAAAATGATGGGCATTTGTCACACCTCCCCTTACTTGGCCTTTCAGGAACACTCAACAAACATGAGCACTACTTCTATAAATTACTTGATTCTCTTGGCTTCAGCATACACAGCCCTGCCCTTATAGAGAAGTGTATACAGTCTTGTTGGTGAGATAACTGTCCAAGGAAGACCTCTCAGAACCTATTAAGGAGCCGACAAGTGGCCTGTGTGGTTGCCCCTTGGACAATGAGGTAAACCGTGGCAAGCACTGACGTGGCATGGAGTGTAAGCTTTGCTAAGAATTTGGTATTTTGTTTCCAATGCCGCGGGAACTACTGGGACAGTGACATCTGACATGTTTTTAAAAGATCTTCCTAGTTGCCCTGTGGAGGATGGCCTAGAGGAGGATGAAGCAGAGATCAACTGGAATAATAATCATGGATAATAAATATGGATGTGAGAGAATGGAGAGAAGTTAGGCTTATTACAAAATTTGGAAGTAAGTTTATCTTACTTTCTGTTCCCTGGGTTTCTGAACTTTTTCCAATCTCCTTCTTACTCTTCTCTGTACTCTACCCGTTGCCTTGGGCCTTGGGCCTCCCCTATTCCCCACCACCATAGAAAAACCCATGCCTTTAAATATCACCTATTTCTGATGACTCCTGGACAGAGAAGGAACTGCATTTCAGGGAACAAGTTAGTTGTAGGTGTGTGCTATAGGGAAAGGGGTGTGCCTGGATTTTCAGGTAGGGCTTTGTAGTTCTGCTGAGGATTGAAGCAGAAAAAAGTGGAAAGTGAAGTTTGAAACCAGAAGATTCTCACCCTCTGAGAAAGGCCCAGGGGACATCCATGGGAATATGTGATGCCCTATAAATCCTATCCTTGTAGAACATCACGACCAAGAGACGAGAGAAGAGCACCCTAGCCACAAGCAAAATGAAGCCAAAAATCAAAGACTTGTTTTAACACTGTGCCTGTTGCCAAGCAGTGGGTCCTTACTTGACAGCAGAAGACCACAACTGTCATTCCCTGTGGCCTGCTAAAACCAGAAGAGTGAGTTGAGATCACATTTGACCTTCGGGTGTTGAAGTACTTTTAAGTTACGCCATTTGAACTGTAACAGTAACAGTATGTCTACAATGCATTTGATAGCAAAACAAGTCCTTCTTAATTATGAGTAATTTCTGCATGAGTGCCTCACTGTTATAAATCACATTATTAGGTACATTTTGCTCTGCATTTAATCCCCAAAGTAATCCTATTTGATAGGTATTAATATTCACATTTTATAATAGAAAAAACTGAGGTTGTACAGTTACCCTCAAAACAGATATAGCTTCTACAGGCGTCTACCTGTCTCCAAACCTAGGATCTCTCCAGTAGACTGTACTCTTTGCTCCCATGTACCTGCACCATTCTCCCAAACCTTAAACTCTTTCTGGGATCAGATCTTACATAACTTCTTCAATTATGTACTTCAATACCATCCTGGCAACTTGCTAACTGTGATAAATACCACAAAAGAAGTCTGTTCCTTTCTGGGATCAGCAGGTGTCAGATGATACATTTTGTTCACCATAGGACATAATAATTTATAGAATCTATTATCCAACTAAAGAATTGCCTTCCTCAGAGGATTCTGGGGAATTGCAGAGTAGAAGCACCAGAAATCTGCCTCCCCACATAGACAACAATAGCACTGGCAGAGTCTGTAAAACTGTTTTGGAACTCTAAAGTCTATTGAGGCTTGCAAGTTCCAGAAGACTTATATGGTAAAATGCAGATAATTTTGGTCAACTTCTGCTCTTAGAAAAACAGCAGCTACCCAGTCAAAATGCTGGTGGCAGGAAGCTGCCCATGTTCCAGGAGGAGCTTGCATACAGCATGCAGGAACAGGGTGAGCAAAAATGACCTTGTCTCTAAATGTTGATGTCGATTGCTGCTTATGATCACGAGGTACAAAGAAGCTGGCAGCCACTGCTGTTTCTCTTACTCTCATTGGTGTAGGTCCATCCCTTTGGACCTGAAATGACTTCTAGAGGATTTAAAGAACCTGTGCCTTTTTAGTTGCTCTTCATTCTCTTTTTCCACTTCTGACAGCCAGACATTAAAGACTATGACATTAAAAAACAACTGCATAATGGGGAAAATTAGAAAGTGACTGCACATGCCCCGGAAAGACTCAGAGAAGACCTTAAGTTTATACCTTAGGTTGATCCCTGGGCACAGAGACAGCCTACAAAAATCAAAAATAAATAAATAAACAAAAGCAATAACAAAATACAGTTGACCCCTGAAAAATGCATGGGTTAGGGGCACTGACCCCTATACAGTTGAAAATCTGTGTATAACTTGACAGTCAGCCCTCCATATCCACGATTGTGCATCCACAGACTCAAACAAGTGCAAATCATGTAGTACTGTGGTACATACATATTGAAAAAAATTTGCATATAATTGGATCCACAGTTCAAACAGTGTTTGAGGGTTCTTCAAGAGATGACTGAAGAACAAACCTTGACAAGGTAAGAATATACTTTCTTAAGTTACCATTTTATTAGATTCAAATGTCCAGTTTTCAAAAACAAACAAGAAAAAAAAGGCATACAAAGAAAGAGGGAAATATGACTCATTCAAAGAGAAAAAAAATAAAACCACCAAAACTTCCCTTGAAAAATAACTAATGGCAGATATAATAGACAAAGACTCTAAAGCAACTGTCTTAAACAGCTAAAGAAACTAAGGAAAATGTGGAGAAAATCAAGAAAATGAGGTATAAACAAAATAGCAAATCAATAAAGAGATAGAAAACCTAAAAAGAAACAAAACAGTTCTGGAGCTGAAAAGTACAATAACTAAAATGAAAAATTCACTAAAGGGATTCAAAGTCAAATCTGAGCAGGCAGAAGAAAGAATCTGTGAACTTGAAGGTAGCACAATGGACATTATCAGGAACTGAAAGAAAAATTGAGTGTTATAATTTTTAGATGTTAAATATAATTGCCATAGTAACCAGAAAGAAAACAGCTACATAATATATAAAAAAAGGAAAAGGGAATTAAAACATTTCACTATAAAGTAACAATTAAATTTTTTAAACACAGTAACAGGAAAAGAAGGACAAAAATAGTTATAAGACATATAGAAAACATATGGCAAAATGATAGAAAGAAGTCCCTTCTTATCAGTAATAACTTTAAATATGATTCAACTCTTCAATCAAAAGAGAGAGATTGGCAGAATGAATTTTTTAAAAACATAATTCAACTACATGCTTGCTATAAGAAATTTACTTTAGATCCCCAAACACAAAATGGTGGAAAATGAAAGGATGGAAAACTATATCCATGCAACTAGTAACCAAAAGAGAGCAAGACTGATGTACTAATATCAGATAAAATAGAGTTCGTTTCAAAAAAATGGTTACAAGAGACAAAGAGGACATTATATTGCCTATGAATAAAAAGTTCAAATAGCACAATGATATAACAGTTGTTAACATTACGTACACAATGACAGATCATCAAAATATATGAAACAAAAACTGATAGAATGGGAGGGAAAATAGACAATTCTACAATAATAGTTGTATATTTCAATACCCCACTCACTACACTGAATAAAACAGCCGGGCAGAAGATAAGCAAGGAAACAGAGGACTTAACACTGTAAACCGACTAGATCCTACAGACATACACAAAACACTCTGCCCAATAAAAACAGCATATACATTCTTCTCAAGTGCAAAAGGGACATTTTCCAGAATAGATCATATAGAGCACAAATTATCTCAATAGAGATTAAAAAATAGATATTATAGAAAGTATACTCTCCAACTACAAGAGAGTTAGAAATCAATAACAGAAAACAATGGAAAATTTACAAGATGGGCGAATTACACACACTTTTAAACAAGCAGTGCATAAAAGAAGAAATTACAGGAAAAATTAGAAAATACAGATGAATGAAAGCAAACAGAGAATATGCCAAAGCTTACTGTACACAGTGAAAGCAGTACTAAGGGCAAATTTATATCTATAAATTCTTACCTTAAAAAGCAAGAAAAATATCAAGTAAACAACTTAAATTTACAAATTAAGAAATTTGAAAAAAGAATAAACTAATTCCAAGGTAGCAGAATGAAGGAAATAATAAAGATTACTGCAGAGATAAATGAAATAGAGAATAGAGAAATAACAGAAAATCAACAAAATGACAAGTTTGTTTTAGGATTTACTGTATAGCACAGGGAAATATATCCAATATCTTGCAACAACCTATAGTGTAATATCATCTGAAAAAAACACCAAATTACTATGTTGAACATCTGATAGTAAGCCAATAATGTAAATCAACTATATTTCAATTTTTTAAAGTTTGTTTTTTAAAAAGAACAACAAAAATTGAGAAAACTTTAGCTAGCTGTATTAAGAAAAAAAGAGAAAAGTTTCAAATTACTAAAATTAGAAGTGAAAGTGGGGACATTACCACTGATTCTACAGAAATAAAACTTATTGTAAGAGAATACTACAATTATGCCAGCAAATTGGACAACTTACATGAATGAATGATTCCTAAAAATATAGAACCTGCAAAGGTTAAATCACAAAGAAATACAGGGTGTGAATAGACCTATAATTAATAGGATGATTGAATCAGTAACAAAAAATCTCTCAACAGAGATAAGCCCTGGACATGATGGCTTCATTGATTAATTTTACCAAACATTTAAAAAAGGACTAATACCAGTCCTCTCAAACTTTTCCAGTTGAAGAGGGGCAAACATTTTCTAATTCATTCAATGAGGCCAGTATTACTCTGATACAAAGCCACATGAAGACATTACCACAAAAGAAAATATAGATCACTATCCTTTATAAATCTTGATGCAAATATTTCAACAAAATAGTAGAAAGCTAAATTCAGCAGTATATTAAAAGGCTTATAAGCCTAACCAAAAAGGATTTATTGTTGGACTGCAAGGATCATTCAACATAAGGAAATCAATCAATGTAATACACCACATTAACAGAATGAAGGGGGGAAAAAAATACATGATCATCTCAATTGATGCAGAAAAGCATTTAACTTAATTCAACACTGTTTAGTAATTTACAAAAAGACTCAAAAAACTAGGAATAAAAGAAAACTACGTCATAATAAAAGCCATACACAGTGAACGTTATACTCAACGATGAAAGACTGAAAGCTTTTCCTCTAAGGTAAGGAAAAGGCAAGGATGCCTACTTTTACCACTTCAATTCAACATAGTATTGTAAGTTCTAAGCAGAGCAATTAGGAAAAAAATAGATATAAAAACACATAGACGAAAAGAACAGGATTGATGGAACCTTCCTGGTGGTCCAGTGGTTAAGATGTCATGTTTCCACTGCAGGGGTTCGATCCGTGGTCTGGGAACGAAGATCCCACATGCTGCGCAGTGCAGCTAGGGAGAAAAAAAAAAGAAAGCAAAAAAAGAAATAAAGAAAAGAAAAGAACAGAATTGAGAGTGCAGAACTAAACCCACACTTTTTTTGCCAATTAATTTACAGCAAAAGAGCCAAGAATATAATACAGGGAAAGAAAATCTCTTCAATAAATGGTGAGGAAATTGGACAGCTACATGCAAAAGAATGAAACTGGACTACCTTCACCGTTCACAAAATCCAACTAAAAATGGATGAAAGAGTTGAATGTAAGAGCTGAAACCATATAACTCCTAGAAGAAAACATAGTTCGTAATCCCCTTGACATTGGTCTTAGCAATGATTTTTTTGGACTTAACACCAAAAGCAAAGGCAACAAAAGCAAAAACAAACAGTGGGACTATACCAAACTAAAAAGTTTCTTCACAGCAAAGGAATCCATCAACAAAATTAAAAGGCAACCTATGAACTGAGAGGAAATATTTTCAAATTATACATCTCATAAGAGGTTAATATCCAAAATACATTAAGAATTCATACAACTCCATAGCAAAATAAGAAACATTCTGATTTAAAATGGGCAGAGGATCTGAACAGACATTTTCCCAAAGAAGTCATATAGATGACCAAAAGACATGTGTAATGGTGTTCAACATCACTAATCATCAGGGAAATGCAAATCAAAACAATAATGAAATATCACCATACACCTATTAGAATGGCTATCATCAAAAAGACAAAAATCAAGTGTTGACAAGGATGTGGAGAAAAGTGAACACTTGTGCACTGTTGGAGGGAATATCAATTGGTACAGCCACTATGGAGAACAGTATAGAGGTCTCTCAAAACAAAAACACAAACTTGAAAAGATGTCTGCATGCCCATGTTCATTGCAGCATTATTTACAGTAGCCAAGATACGGAAGCAACCTAAGTGTCCACTGATGGATGAATGGGATAAAGAAAAATGTGATATATATGCATATATATAGTGGAATATTATTCAGCCACACAAAAAGAACATGGATTTTTGGCAACAATGCATGACCTTGAGGGCATTATGTTAAGTAATAAGTCAGAGAGAGACAAATACTGTGTGATCTCTCTTATATGTGGAACCAAAAAAGAAAGCAAGCAGGCAAGAAAGAGAGAGAAAGACAACACCCCCCCAAACTCATATACACTGAAAACAGATTGGTGGTTATCAGAGGTGGGGGTGGGGAGTGACTGAAATGGATGAAGGTGGTAAAAAGGTACAAACTTCCAGATGCAAAATAAACAAATCCTGAGATGAAAAGTATAGTATGCTGATTATTCTATAACAATACTGCATTGTACATTTGAAAGCTGCTGAGAGAGTAGATCTTAAAAATTCTCACCAAAAAAAATTTTGTAGCTGTATAGTGATGGCTGTTAACCAGACATTGTGGTGATCATTTCACAATATACACATGTATTGAATCATTATACCGTATACCTGAAATTAATATGTTATATATCAATTATACCTCAATAAGAAGAAAAAAGTTCATCCAAATTGGGAAGAAAGAAGTAGATTTCTCTCTTATCATATACGTCTGATCTTATATACAGAAAAGTAATGACTCCATAATAAAACCGACTAGGACTAATAAATGAATTCAGCACAGTAACAAGAAAATAAGTCAAAGAAATACAAAACTCAGTTTCATTTCTTTTCTTTTCTTTCTCTTTTATAAATTTATTTATTTATTTATTTATTTTTGGCTGCTTTGGGTCTTCGTTGCTGCACGCAGACTTTCTTTAGTTGCGATGAGTGGGGAGATACTCTTTGTTGCAGTAAGCGGGATTCTCACTGCAGTGGCTTCTCGTGTTGCAGAGAATGGGCTCTAGGTATGCCAGCTTCAGTAGTTGCGGCACACGGGCTTCAGTAGTTGTGGCACGTGGGCTCAGTAGCTGTGGCATGCAGGCTCTAGAGCGCAGGCTCAGCAGTTGTGGCACACGGGCTAAGTTGCTCCGCGGCATGAGGGATCTTCCCCGACCAGGGCTCAAACCCGTGTCCCCTGCATTGGCAGGAGGATTTTTAACCACTGTGCCAACAGGAAAGTCCCTCAGTTGCATTTCTATACACGAACAATAAACAATATGAAAAAGAAATTACAAAAACAATTACATTTATAGTAGTATCTTTTTAAAAATTCTTTTATTAATTTTTCTTTAATATCTTTATTGGAGTATAATTACTTTACAATGGTGTGTTAGTTTCTGCTTTGTAACAAATTGAATCAGCTATACACACACATATATCCCCATATCTCCTCCCTCTTGTGTCTCCCTCCCATTCTCCCTATACCACCCTTCTAGGCGGCAACAAAGCACTGAGCTGATCTCCCTGTGCTCTGTGGCTGCTTCCCACTAGCTATCTATTTTACATTTTGTAGTGTATATATTTACTTGCCACTCTTTCACTTCATTCCAGTTTATCCTTCTCCCTCCCTGTGTCCTCAAGTCTATTCTCTATGTCTGCGTCTTTATTCCTGTCCTGGCCCTAGGTTCTTCAGAATCATTTTTTTTTTTTTTTTTTAGATTCCATATATATGGGTTAGCATACGGTATTTGTTTTTCTCTTTCTGACTTACTTCACTCTGTGTGACAGACTCTAGGTCTATCCACCTCACTACAAATAACTCACTTTCATTTCATTTTATGGCTGAGTAATATTCCATTGTATATATGGGCCACATCTTCTATATCCATTCATCTGTCGATGGACTCTTAGGTTGCTTCCATGTCCTGGCTATTGTAAATAGAGCTGCAGTGAACATTGTGGTACATGACTCTTTTTGAATTATGGTTTTCTCAGGGTATATGCCCAGTAGTGGGATTGCTGGGTCGTATGATAATTCTATTTTTAGTTTTTTAAGGAACCTCCATACTGTTCTCCATAGTGGCTGTATCAATTTACATTCCCACCAACAGTGCAAAAAGGTTCCCTTTTCTCTACACCCTCTCCAGCATTTATTGTTTGTAGATTTATTGATGATGGCCATTCTGACTAGTGAGAGGTGATACCTCATTGTAGTATTGATTTGCATTTCTCTAATGATTAGTGATGTTGAGCATCCTTTCATCTGTTTGTTGGCAATCTGTATATCTTCTTTGGAGAAATGACTATTTAGGCCTTCTGTTCATTTTTTATTTATTTATTTTTTTTTACGGTACGCGCGCCTCTCACTGTTGTGGCCTCTCCCGCTGCGGAGCACAGGCTCCAGACGCGCAGGCTCAGTGGCCATGGCTCACGGGCCCAGCCGCTCCGCTGCATGTGGGATCTTCCCGGACTGGGGCACGAACCCATGTCCCCTGCATCGGCAGGCAGATTCTCAACCACTGCGCCACCAGGGAAGCCCTTCTGTTCATTTTTGGATTGGGTTGTTTATTTTTTTAAATATTGAGCTGCATAAGCTGCTTGTAAATCTTGGAGATTAGTCCTTTGTCAGTTGCTTCATTTGCAAATATTTTCTCCCATTCAGAGGGTTGTCTTTTCTTCCTGTTTATGGTTTCCTTTGCTGTGCAAAAGCTTTTAAGTTTCATTAGGTGCCAGTTGTTTTTTTGTTTGCTTGTTTTTAATTTCCATTTCTCTAGGAGGTGGGTCAAAAAGGATCTTGCTGTAATTTATGTCAGAGAGTGTTCTGCCTATGTTTTACTCTAACAGTTTTATAAAACCTGGCCTTACATTTAGGTCTTTAATCCATTTTGAGTTGATTTTTGTGTATGGTGTTAGGGAGTGTTCTAATTTCATTCTTTTACATGTAGCTGTCCAGTTTTCCCAGCACCACTCACTGAAGAGGCTATCTTTCTCCATGTATATTCTTGCCTCCTTTATCAAAAATAAAGTGACCACATGTGCATGGGTTTATCTCTAGGCTTTCTATCCTGTTCCACTGATCTATATTTCTGTTTTTCTACCAGTACCATACTGTCTTGCTTACTGTAGCTTTGTAGTATAGTCTGAAGTCAGGGAGCCTGATTCCTCCAGCTCTGTTTTTCTTTCTCAAGATTGCTTTGGCTATTCGTGGTCTTTTGTGTTTCCATACAAATTGTGACATTTTTTTGTTCTAGTTATGTGAAAAATGCCATTGATAGTTTGATAGGGATTACACTGAATCTGTAGATTGCTGTGGGCAGTATAGTCATTTTCACAATGTTGATTCTTCCAATCTAAGAACATGGTATATCTCTCCATCTGTTTGTATCATCTTTAATTTCTTTCTGCAGTCTTACAGTTTTCTGCATACAGGGCTTTTGTCTCCTTATGTATGTTTATTCCTAAGTATTTTATTCTTTTTGTTGCAATGGTAATTTTTTCAAAAGCTTTTTCTGCATCTATTGAGTTGATCATATAGTTTTTCTCCTTCAATTTGTTAATATGGTGTATCACATTGATTGATTTGCATATATTGAAGAATCTTTGCATTCCTGGGACAAACTCCACTTGATCAAGTTCTATGAGCCTTTTAATGTGCTGTTGGATTCTGTTTGCTAGTATTTTGTTGAGGATTTTTGCATCTATGTTCATCAGTGATATTGGCCTGTAGTTTTCTTTTTTTGTGGCATCTTTGTCTGCTTTTGGTATCAGGGTGATGGTGGCCTCATAGGATGAGTTTGGGAGTGTTCCTCCATCTGCTATTTTTGGAAGAGTTTGAGAAGGATAGGTGTTAGGTTTTCTATAAATGTCTGATACAATTCGCCTGTGAAGCCACATGATCCTGGGCTTTTGTTTCTTGGAAGATATTTAATCACAGTCTCAATATCAGTGCTTGTGATTGTCTGTTCATATTTTCTATTTCTTCCTGTTCAGGGTCGGAAGGTTGTGCTTTTTAAGAATTTCTCCATTTCTTCCAGGTTGTCCATTTTATTGGCATAGAGTTGCTTGTAGTAATCTCTCATGATCCTTTGTATTTCTGCAATGTCATTTTTTACTTCTCCTTTTTCATTTCTAATTCTATTGATTTGAGTCTTCTCCCTTTTTTTCTTGATGAGTCTGGCTAATGGTTTATCAATTTTGTTTATGCTCTCAAAGAACCAGCTTTTAGTTTTATTGATTTTTGCTATTGTTTCCTTCATTTATTTCTGACCTGATCTTTATGATTTCTTTCCTTCTGCTAACTCTGGGGTTATTTTTGTTCCTCTTTCTCTAATTGCTTTAGGTGTAAGGTTAGGTTGTTTATTTGAGATGTTTCTTGTTTCTTGAGGTAGGACTGTATTGTTATAAACTTCCCTCTTAGAATTGCTTTTGCTGCATCCCATAGGTTTTTGGGTTGCCGTGTTTTCATTGTCATTTGTTTCTAGGTATTTTTTAAAATTTCCTCTTTGATTTCTTCAGTGATCTCTTGGTTATTTAGTAGTGTATTTTTTAGCCTCCATGTGCTTATATTATTTGCCAATTTTGCCCTGTAATTGATATCTAGTCTCAGAGCGTTGTGGTTCGAATAGATACTTGATACAATTTCAATTTTCTTAAATTTACCAAGGCTTTATCTGTGACCCAAGATATGATCTATCCTGGAGAATGTTCCATGAGCACTTGAGAAGGACATGTATTCTGTTGCTTTTGGATGGAAAGTCCTATCAATTAAGTCCAATTTGTTTAATGTATAATTTAAAGCTTGTGTTTCCTTCTTTACTTTCATTTTGGATGATCTGTCCATTGGTGAAAGTGGGGTGTTAAAGTGCCCTACTATGACTGTGTTACTGTCAATTTCCCCTTTTATGGCTGTTAGCACTTGCCTTATGTATTGAGGTGTTCCTAAGTTGGGTGCATAAATATTTACCATTATTATATCTTCTTCTTGGATTGATCCCTTGATCATTATGTACTGTCCTTCTTTGTCTGTTGTAATAGTCTTTATTTTACAGTCTATTTTGTCTGGTATGAGAATTGCTACTCCAGCTTTCTTTTGATTTCCATTTGTATGGAATATCTTTTCCCATCCCCTCACTTTCAGTCTGTATGTGTCCCTAGCTCTGAAATGGGGCCCTTGTAGACAGCACATATAGGTCTTGTTTTTGTTTTCATTCAGCCAGTCTATGTCTTTTGGTTGGAGCATTTAATCCATTTATATTTAAGGTAGTTATCGATATTATGTTCCCATTACCATTTTCTTAACTGTTTGGGGTTTGTTATTGTAAGTCTTTTCCTTCTCTTCTGTTTCCTGCCTAGAGAAGTTCCTTTAGCCTTTGTTGTAAAGCTGGTTTGGTGGTGCTGAATACTCTTAGCTTTTGCTTGTCTGTAAAGATTTTAATTTCTTCGTCGAATCTGCATGAGATCCTTGCTGGGTAGAGTAATCTTGGTTGTAGGTTTTTCCCCTTCATCAATTTAAATATGCCCTGCCACTCCTGTGGCTCGCTGAGTTTCTGCTGAAAGGTCAGCTGTTAAACTTATGGGGATTCCCTTGTATATTATTTGTTGCTTTTCCCTTGTTGCTTTTAATATTTTTTCTTTGTATTAAATTTTTGATAGCTCAATTAATATGTGTCTTGTCATGTTTCTCCTTGGATTTATCCTGTATGGGACTCTCTGTGCCTCCTGGACTTGATTGACTATTTCTTTTCCCATATTAGTGAAGTTTTCGACTATAATCTCTTCAAATATTTCTCAGTCCCTTTCTTTTCCTATACTTCTTCTGGGGCCCCTATAATTCACATGTTGGTGCATTTAGTGTTGTCCCAGAGGTCTCTGAGACTGTCCTCAATTCTTTTCATTCTTTTTTTTCCTTATTCTGCTCTTTGGTAGTTATTTCCAATATTTTATGTTCCAGGTCACTTATCCATCCTTCTGCCTCAGTTATTCTGCTATTGATTCCTTCTAGAGAAATTTTAATTTCATTTATTGTATTGTTCATCATTGTTTGTTTGCTCTTTAGTTCTTCTAGGTCCTTGTTAAACATTTTTTGTATTTTCTCCATTCTATTTCCAAGAATTTGGATCATCTTTACCGTCATTTCTCTGAATTCTTTTTCAGGTAGACTGCCTATTTCCTCTTCATTTGTTTGGTCTGCCAGGTATTTACTTTGCTCCTTCATCTGCTATGTGTTTCTCTGTCTTCTCATTTTGCTTAACTTACTATTTTGGGGGTCTCCTTTTCACAGGCTGCAGGTTCGTAGTTCCCGTTGTTTTTCACATCTGCCCCCACTGGGTAAGTTTGGTTCAGTGGGTTGTGTAGGCTTCCTGGTGGAAGGGACTGGTGCCTGTGTTCTGGTGGATGAGGCTGTATCTTGTCTTTATGGTGGGCTGTGCCATGTCTGCTTCTGTTTTTTTTTTTTTTAATGTCTTTATTGGAGTATAATTCCTTTACAATGGTGTGCTAATTTCTGCTTTATTACAAAGTGAATCAGATATACATATACATATGTTCCCATATCTCTTCCCTCTTGTGTCTCCCTCCCTCCCACCCTCCCTATCCCACCCCTCTAGGTGGTCACAAAGCACCGAGCTGATCTCCCTGTGCTACGCGGCTGCTTCCCACTGGCTATCTATTTTACATTTGGTAGTGTATATATGTCCATGCCACTCTCTTGCTTTGTCACAGCTTACCCTTCCCCCTCCCCATATCCTCAATAACATTCTCTAGTAGGTCTGTGTCTTTATTCCTGTCTTACTCTTAGGTTCTTCATGACATTTCTTTTCTTAAATTCCATATATATGTGTTAGCATACGGTATTTGTCTTTCTCTTTCTGACTTACTTCATTCTGTATGACAGACTCTAGGTCCATCCACCTCATTACAAATAGCTCAATTTCATTTCTTTTTATGGCTGAGTAATATTCCATTGTATATATGTGCCACATCTTCTTTATCCATTCATCCAATGATGGACACTTAGGTTGTTTCCATCTCCAAGCTATTGTAAATAGAGCTGCAATGAACATTTTGGTACATGACTCTTTTTGAATTATGGTTTTCTCAGGGTATATGCCTAGTAGTGGGATTGCTGGGTCATATGGTAGTTCTATTTGTAGTTTTTTAAGGAACTTCCATACTGTTCTCCATAGTGGCTGTACCAGTTCACATTCCCATGCTGGTGTGTTTTGCGTTATCTGTGAACTTATTATGATTTTAGGCAGCCTCTCTGCTAATGGGTGGGGTCGTGTTCCTGTCTTGCCAGTTGTTTGGCATAGGGTGTCCAGCACTGTAGCTTGCTGGTCACTGAGTAGAGCTGGGTCTTACGGTGAGATGGAGATCTCTGGGAGAGTTTTTGCTGTTTGATATTACATGGAGCCTGGAGGTCTCAGTGGGCCAATGTCCTGAACTTGGCTCTCCCACCTCACATGCACAGGCCTACACCCAGCCGGAGCACGAAGACCCTGTCAGCTACATGGCTAAAACAGGGACTTTAGTATCCAGTAAATGGTGGCACAGACGATGGAAGAGTTTTCGCTTGGTGCTTGATTTCCAGACAAATTGGGAGTAATTTTTGGACTGAAACATGGGAGAGGGGCTTCCCTGGTGGCGTAGTGGTTGAGAGTCCACCTGTCGATGCAGGGGACACAGGTTCGTGCCCTAGTCCAGGAAGATCCCACATGACGCGGAGTGGCTGGGCCTGTGAGCCATGGCTGCTGACCCTGTGTGTCCAGAGCCTGTGCTCCACAACGGGAGAGGCCACAACACTGAGGGGCCCACGTGGTGCAAACAAAACAAAACAAAAAATAGATGGGAAGGCACCCTTGCTTGACTACGTGTAGCCCAGGAGCCTGGCAAGAAACTTTGCTATATATGAGCAGTGAGGCAGGGGCTCTCCTGAGGCAACGGATCCATCCTTTCAGTATGGGAGAGCCCAAGCGCTGAGGTCTCGACTGCAGCCCGCCAGCAAGCACCTACAGTACTATCTTAAAAAATAAAGTACCTTGGAATTAATCTAACCAAAGAGGTGAAAACTGCAAAACATTGCTAAGAGAAATTTAAGAAGAAATTAATAAATGAAAACACACCCATATGTTATGAATTGGAACACTCAATATTATTAAAAATGTTCATATACTCAAAATGATTTAGAGATACAATTCAATCCCTTCCAAAATCTTTGATGTTTTTGCAGAAATAGACAACCCATCCTAATATTCATATGAAATATCTACTGACCCTAAATGGCCAAAAGAATCTTGAAAAAGAAGAACAAAACTGAAGGACTCACATTTCCTGAGTTTATTTTTATTTTTTAGATTTTTTAAAATGTGGACCATTTTTGTTTTTTGTTATTTTTGTGGTACATGGGCCTCTCACTGTTGTGGTCTCTCCTGTTGTGGAGCACAGGCTCCAGACGCGCAGGGTCAGTGGCCATGGCTCACGGGCCCAGCCGCTCCGCGGTATGTGGGATCTTCCCAGACCGGGGCACTAACCCGTGTCCCATGCATCGGCAGGTGGACTCTCAACCACTGCGCCACCAGGGAAGCCCTGTTTTTGGTTTTTTGGTCGCAAGGCATATGGGATCTTAGCTCCCTGACCAGGGATTGAACCAGCACCTTGTGCATTGGGAGGTGAAGTCTTAACCACTGGACCAGCAGGGATATCCCCACACTTCCTGAATTTAAAACTTTCTACAAAGCCACAGTATTCAAACTGTATGTTACTGGCATAAAGCCAGACATACAAACCAATTGAATAGGTTAAAAGCTCCAACTATATGCCAATTAAAGCAGTGCACCAGGAAAAAATAGATAATATGACTAGTAATGCAATTGAATCAGTGATTTAAAAAAAAAATGACGGGCTTCCCTGGTGGCGCAGTGGTTGGGAGTCCGTCTGCCAATGCAGGGGACACGGGTTCGTGCCCCGGTCTGGGAAGATCCCACATGCCGCGGAGCAGCTAGGCCCGTGAGCCATGGCCGCTGAGCCTGCGCTCCGCAACGGGAGAGGCCACAACAGTGAGAGGCCTGCATACCGCAAAAAAAAAAAAAAAAAAAAAAATGACAACAAATGAAATTCCTGGACCAGATGGCTTCACAGGTGAATTCTATCAAACATTTACAGAAGGTTAATATCCATCCTTCTCAAACAATTCCAAAAAATTGTAGAAGAAGGAACACTTCCAAACTCATTCTATGAGGCCAGTATCACCTTGATGCAAAAACCAAAGTCTGGGAGCATTATATCTGCAGCTTTATTCTTTTTCCTCAGGATTGTTTTGGCAATTCTGGGTCTTTTGTTATTCCATATAAATTTTAGGATTCTTTGTTCTTTTAGAACAAGTATATTTATAATAGCTATAAATGGAGTATAACCTTTAAAAATTGTGAATCACTCTATTGTACTCTTGTAACATATAATATTGTGTATCAACTATACTTCAATAAAGAAATATATATATATCTTGTTTTCTTATTTTTAGACATCAATCCTTTTTTCCTTATAAATAGGAAGGTTCCAAAAGGCTTCAGTTTGTACTATACCTATTGATAGCTACTGAAGCTGAGACGTGGAGATGCAGTAAGAAAGTGGTAGCACAGACCAGAAAGAGATCCACGGGAATTTCAGTAAGTTCTTTTACCCAGGGTAATGGGAACTACTTCAGTGTTTAACACCGAAGTAGTCAGTTGGCACGACTTCTAATAACCTTCCTCATTCCCTTGGAATAAGTGAAATAAGAGTTTAGACTTCAAATCTCATATGGTAATGATTAATCAAAACATAGAGAAGAAGGCCAATTTTATAGAAATTATGTCTGCTTCACTAACGTGCTAGAACCAGGGAAGTCCTGGGAAGTTGCTTAATCATGCCAAACTACATTGTTTGTACCAATGGTGAATTTTCAATAGGAGAGGGTGCTCCAGAGAGGCCTGTGTAAGGTGGGTCTCTTTAGGGACCTGCAGAAGGGTGGCCTGAGCACATGTTCAGGCCACTTCAAAGTTATTTATTTTTATTATATTTTCACTATCTTAAGCCAGAGTTTCCATCTTTCTTGTTCATTTTATTGCCAATGAAGCTTATTTACTGAACAAACTTTTAAGGGATCTTTTACTTTGTTCTTCAGAGTTGACTTGCTAGGACTTGAGCCTTTTTTGCTTTTGTGACCAGATTTTACTCTCAAATTCTGTAGGGTTTTTTCACCTCTAAATCCTGCTAGTGTCTTTCTAGGGTAGATACGATTCACTTCATTTCATCATTGTCAGGTTCTCAGGTTGAAGGAAGGAGAAATGATCTCTTGGCCAGTGTGGTCAGATTTCCACATGAAAAAATCAACATATTGAAAAAGCTGCGAATCTGATTTGGTCTACTTGCTAAAATATAACTTCAAGCCCCTTCTTTTCATACTTTCTAATTTTTCTTATACACAAATTAGACATTTTCTCTGGAAAATAAATCAGGCCTATTTGTAAGGCTCCCTGGAACTAATAAAGGACAGGAATGCAATGCAAGTCCTTGGAAAGCAAAGAGAGCAGAGCTGCCAGGGGTCGGTCGCCAAGCATGGAGAGCACACATGACGCACTCCACATGCTGTCAGCGGCCGCATTTCAGCCGCTTACTAAACGGGCGTATTAGAAAGCGTAGGAGTGCAGCCCCTGCCGGTGCCCTTGCCTGCCGCCTCCTCGCGAGCTTTCAGCGCAGACTGCCCTTCCCGGGGACTGGGCATATAGACACAGCCACCTAATGTCATTAGTGGCTGAAACTTGACACAAGCCTTCCCCGCCTCCCCGGGCAGACACTCTTGCACATCCTCTCCCTAGCCCCTCGTGGCAAGTTTACTTTCAAAAAATTGGTCCCTGTTTCCGCCGCGAAAGCTCACAGTGTGCTGTACAGGGGATAGGAGAGAACTCCCTGCGGGCTGGGAAGGATTTCTTCACCAGCACGGAAGCCTAGGGTGTTCTTAGGCCTCCGGCTGGCCTCCTTCCCAAGCGCAGGAGTCTGGCAAATTTCCCCCAACGCTACCGGTAATTGACCGAGAGTGCCTGTGATGCTATGCGAGCGTACACCTACACACACACACACCTACACACACACACACACACACACACACACACACACACACACACACCCACCTCTGTCACTCCTACCCGGGCCAACAGGTCCCGCGAACTTTCAGGCCAGTGGCGGTACCGTGTGCTCAAATTCTCCACAGTAGAGAGACGCCAAGGTGAGCCCAAGCTCAGGAAAGTCAGTCCAGTACAGAGGCCACAAATGCTGTTAACAGTAAGCTGGTGTTAAAGCGAGGACATACTGGGTGTGGCAGAGCACTGTAAGTCCACACCAGACTCTGGTAATGGCAGGGCAGGGGCTGATAGCAAGACAAAGTGGAAGGAGAGAGCCAGAGAGGGCCTATGACAAATGCAAGAGTGCCAGCCGCGCAGCCGAGACGCTGAGGCATGCAGCCAGGCGCTGACTAGCTTGCCCAGTTTAACCTCGCCAGGGGACCAGGACACCAACTCCCCTGAGATCTGCTGTGGAGGGGGTGGTCATCACTGATCCGTCCCGCTCTTTTCCCTCCCCCTCCCTGAGCCCGAGATAATGTGAAGTTTACTGGCACGAGCTCACGCCTGGAGAGTTCGAGCTCGCATCTCCGCCCTGGTAGATTTGATTAACAAGTTATTTAACTTTGTAGTTCAAGACATGTACACTCCAATTAGTTTCCGTCTGTGGGTCCCTTGACAATGGAAAGAGACCCGTATGACACCTGTCTGAGTAAGTAGGAACCATATAATGTTCGAAGAACCCTTCAATCTCAGGTCCTCTGCTGCCTTCCCCAGGTGATCACAATCACCTCTTATTAACTATAACTTCTCCCAGCCGGTGCAGCCTGGGATGAAACCTGCAGCTTTCCCTCTTGTGCTCGAAGCACCCACCCTAACACATACACATGTTATTCTCACACTTAAAAAAAAAATCTGCCAGTGTACTGGGAAACCGCACAGTCTGTCCTGTGGCCTGGTGATAGCTAGATGGTAGAAGTAAGACAAACAAGAAACTCAGGTGGCTAGACACTCCTGCCATAACAGAATCCAGTAGAAAAAGGCTAGTTCTCAGGGAAGAAAAGCAAGATTATAATTCTGCTTGCAAATAACCACCTACGTAGACAAAAACACAAATTATCTTCTTCATAATGAAAACATAAAAACACATTTTTCCTTGCTCTTAAACACAAGCAAGATTCTCATATACTCATGGGGCACAACCAAAGGAGAATAAACACATCTGAGACATTATTTTTTTTCTGCTCCAGAAAAACAAGAGGAACTAAGGATTCCAGATGATAAAAAACCCACTGAAGTGCCGTCTTAGACACCATATAATATTATTAATTTTATAGACTCCCTTCTTTTATCATAGCTTGAAAGTAGTATGGATTGACTTGGAAATTTTTCCCTGGTTATAAGATTGAGAAATCACCTCAGAAATTCATGGCAATAGTATGGGAAATAATAAATGTTAGGTAAAAGGGAAGAAGTATTGGGAAATAACAGTCAATGCACCTATGACTCTTTGTCCTGTAATGATTGTCAGAAAACTATCAAACAGAAAGAACATGCCACTTTTCTCTGAACACAACAGGTAAAGTTAATACCCTCAGACTGCTACAGATCCCCTTCTGACTTATTTTTAGGCCTAGCAGCCTGTAAGTGCATTAGGTATTTTGAGTCTGGGGTTCACCTATTTTTGGGGACCAACAAGAACCTCTGAAAAACATCCCTCAGAGGAAAGGAAATTCTAGGGCAGATATTGCTATATAGTAACTGCTTTTTCATTTCCAGTAACTTTGAGGATGTGCCACTATTAAGCTCTGAGACTTCCTACAGATGTCCTCCTCCTCCATACCCCACTATTTGCACCAAAAGCTAAGTGTCTGAAGTCGCTGCCATGAGAAGCACACCCTCTATAATGTACCCTAAAATGTTAATTTGTTCCAGATAGTTTTAAACAATGAAGGAAAAATTTTGAAAGCAAATTTTGCTTGACTTTGAAAAGCTATGATATGTTCAGAGATTTTATCCTAGCAAAGTTTACTCAGTTTTGATGGGCTCATTTCCTTGTTTTTTGTTCAACTTCACTGTCAATATGATAGAAAGTGTTATCAAATAAGAAAGGATGCTCAGCCTATGCTCTGTTAAATTTGAATAGGGAAAATCTTATTAACATAAGTGGCTCAGAACTTGTATAATTTACACAAAGCTCCTAGAGATTTGTTCATGTCATTTACTTTGACTGATATTAGACAAAAACGATACAGCATTAGCAGTCATATTCAGTTGTTTTTAGTGTTTTCAGTGTTAACTTGATCACTACCCTATTTTTTTTCTTTATTTTTTTTATCTATTTATTTATTTGGCTGCGCCGTGTCTTAGCTGCAGCATGCGGGATCTTTGTTGCAGCACACTGGATCTTCATTGAGGCATAAGGCATCTTCGTTGCCACGTGCAGTATCTTAATTGCAGCATTTGAACTCTTAGTTCCAGCATGTGGGATCTAGTTCCCTGACCAGGAATCGAACCCAGGCCCCTTGTATTGGGAGCATGGAGCCTTAGCCACTGGACCATCAGGGAAGTCCCACAACTCTATTTCTTCTATTGAGTACAGCATCTTTTAGGCCAGTGGTTTTCAATCGGGTTGCATGTCAGATTTACCTATTGAATTTTATTTATTTACAGATGATTATGATCTCTTTCAGACTTACTGATATTCTTCATTTGATGTTCTTGGTATATCCTTAACATATTCTTGGTATATCCTTAATATTTTTGCTATATCCATTGGATAGTATGCACATTGTCTTAGATTTATGTTTTATGTTAAGATTTTTCCACTGTAAAACTTTTGCTTATTTTTGTGTCAAATATATTGTGTACTGCCTTATTTGAAAGTAGCCATATTATTATTTTTTATAGACATTTTGTTCAAAACTTTTATGAGTTAGCTTTGTTTTATATGCTACAGAAACAACCAAATTTCTTTATCAGTTGCAATACTCATTATAAGCTATTATCAGATTTTTCACATTTGAAAATGATCAGTAATAAGTTAACTACAACCATTTTAAGCCTTTAGATGTCTGTCTGTAGATAGCTCTTTATTTGTTTCATTGAAAGTACTTGCAATCATCTACAGGCCAGAATACTTCATCTTCCACAGAAAGGACTGTCTCAGACCCCATGGTTATTCAAACTATTGCCACTTCAAATATATTGTTGGGTAGGCTTCTGGTAATATAGTTTAGACAATATTGCAGTTGTATTGTTGGACAGAATCAAGATCTCCAGCACTCTTTTTAGTAGAGAAAAATTTTCATAATACAACTATCCTAAGATCTAACAGAACATGAATTAAATACACAGGACTGAATGAACTGATGGGGAAATATTGTTGATATTGTTTTGAGGCTCTACTTTTGGTTGTGAGGGAAGCCCTATCTCTTTCTTTTTAAGCTATCTATAATTCAAAACAATTTAGTAGCTTTATTCTGCTTTGCTAAACTGAAATGAAATAGTTAAAAAGAATATCTCACTCTCCCTGCCTGACCTTTCTGAAGGGTCCGACATTGGAATCTCTTATTGAGTATTCTTATTTTCATGGCAATATAGTTATTTGCATAGGTTTGATAAGAACTGTCCTTCCTGTTAACAAGATACAATTGGAAGCACTGTAGACAACCAAGATCTTGCCTGGCATGTCATATTTTTAAATGATAGTAATTTAATATCAAATCAATCCAGGAAAAATCTGCCAGGGCTGGGAACTACTGCCCACAGGTCAAACTTATAGTTCAAAGTCTAAAAGAAAACACCAATCAATCTATGTCTTCTTCCCCAGTGCTACTCCACAGAGAGCCAGGCATGATACATCCAGCAGGGAAGGACACAAAAAGATATGACCAGGGACTTTCAAGGAACTAAGTTTGACCTTGTGGATTCAGTGCTCACAGAGCTGTCTTGGGAAAACTGGACCAGTACCTCATTTAGAGGGTCTAGGTGTACAGTTAGTAAGGAGGGTCACTTCCTGGCTGACCCAATTAACTTAGAGTATTGGGAACCTCAAAAATAGAGGAATCACTGAAATACATAAGTGCTGCAAGTAAAATCTGATGTCAGTTCTTGAATTTGACTTTCTAGATTTAGGGGCTTTTAAATGAGATTTCTTATGAAAACCTTCAGAAAAACAAAATTTCATCTTCTTATGAGATTTAAAAAGAAATCAACAGAAAAGTCATCCTGAAGATGTTGGAGGAGTAAGACATGGAGATCACCTTCCTCCCCACAAATACATCAGAAACACATCTACTTCGGAGCCACAGAGGAGAGTGCAGCAATACGGGTATAGAGGGCAAAATGGAGAGATTCCCACACAGAGGATAGGTGCCAACCAGCACTCACCAGCCTAAGAGGCTTGTCTGCTCACCCGCCGGGGCGGGTGGGAGCTGGGACCTGAGGCTCCGGTTTCAGAGGTCAGATCCCAAGGAGAGAACGGGGGTTGGCTGCATGAACACAGCCTGAAGGGGGCTTGTGTGCCACAGCTAGCCAGGAGGGAGTCTGGGAAACAGTCCGGACCTGCCTAAGAGACAAGAGACCATTGTTTCAGGGTGTGCAAGGAGAGGGAATTCAGAGCACCGCCTAAACAAGCTCCAGGGATGGGTGGGAGCTGCGGCTATCAGTGCAGACCCCAGAGATGGGCATGAAACACTAAGGCTGCTGGTGCAGCCACCAAGAAGCCTGTGTGCAAGCACAGGTCACTATCCACACAACCCCTCCTAGGAGCTTGTGCAGCCCGCCACTGCCAGTGTCCTGTGATCCAGGGACAACTTCCCTGGAAGAATACAAGGCATGACTTAGGCTGGTGCGTCACCCTGGACTCTGCCCCCCCAGGCTCACCCCACATTCCGTACCCCTCCCTCTCCCCGGCCTGAGTGTACCAGAGGCCCCTAATCATCTGCTATTTTAACCCCGTCCTGTCTGAGTGAAGAACAGATGCCCTCAGGTGACCTACACTCAGAGGCGGGCCAAATCCAAAGCTGAGACCCAGGAGCTGTGCGAACAAAGAAGAGAAAACGAAATTTCTCCCAGCAGCCTCAGGAGCAGCAGATTAAATCTCCACAATTAACTTGATGTACCCTACATCTGTGGAATACCTGAAGAGACAATGAATCATCCCAAAATTGAGGTGGTGGACTTTGGGAGCAGCTGTAGACTTGGTTGCTGTCTGCATCTAATTCGTTTCTGGTTTTATGTTTATCTTAGTTTAGTATTTAGAATTTATTATAATTGGTAGATTTGTTTATTTGATTCAGTTGCTCTCTTCCTTTATTTATATATATATATAAATATATATATATTTTTTCTTTCTCTTTTTGTGAGTGTGTATGTGTATGCTTCTTTGTGTGATTTTGTCTGTATAGCTTTGTTTTTACCATTGGTCCTGGGGCTCTGTCTGTTGTTTTTCTGTTTTGTTTTGGTTTTTTTTATTTTTTATTGTGGTACGCGGGCCTCTCACCACTGTGGTCCCTCCCGTTGCAGAGCACAGGCTCCGGACGCGCAGGCCCAGCGGCCAAGGCCCGCCGGCTCAGCTGCTCCGCGGCACATGGGATCCTCCTGGACTGGGGTACGAACCCATGCCCCCTGCATCGGCAGGCGGACCCTCAACCACTGCGCCACCAGAGAAGCCCTTTTTTTTTTTTTTTTTTTTACTATGCTTTTGAGACCTTATTATCATTGGTGGGTTTGATTTTTGGTTTGGTTGCTCTCTTCCTTCTTTCTTTCTTGTTTTTATTACTTTTTAATTGTTTTATTTTTAATAGTTTATTTTTATTTTAATAACTTCATTTTATTTTTCATTCATTCTTTTTTTCTCCCTTTTCTTCTGAGCCATATGGCTGACAGGGTCTTAGTGCTCCATGCAGGTGTCAGGCCTGTGCGTCTGAGGTGGGAGGGCTGAGTTCAGGACATTAGTTCACAAGAGACCTCCCGGCTCCAAGTAATATCAAATGGCGAAAGTTCTCCCAGAGATCTCCAACACAACGCGAAGACCCAGCTCCACGCAATGACCAGCAAGCTCCAGTGCTGGATAACATATGACAAACAACTAGCAAGACAGGAACACAGCCACACCCATTAGCAGACAGGCTCCCTAAAATCATAATAAGGGCACAGACACCCCAAAACACAACACGGAATGTGGTCCTGCCCACCAGGAACACAAGAACCAGCCTCATGCACCAGAACACAGGCACAAGTCCCCTTGACCAGGAAGCCTACACAACACACTGGAGGCAGACAGCGAAAACAACAGGCCTCTCGCCACTGGAGAGAAAACAACAGGAACTACGAACCTGCAGCCTGCAAAAAGGAGACCCAAGACACAGTAAGTTAAGCAAAATGAGAAGACAGAGAAACACATAGCAGATGAAGGGGCAAGGTAAAACCCCATGAGACCAAACAAATGAAGAGGAAATAGGTAGTCTACCTGAATAAGAATTCAGAGTAATAACAGTAAAGATGATGCAAATTCTTGGAAATAGAATGGAGAAAATACAAGAAACATTTAACAAGGACCTAGAAGAACTAAAGAGCAAACAAACAATGATGAACAATACAATAAATGAAATTAAAATTTCTCTAGAAGGAATCAATAGCAGAATAACTGAGGCAGAAGAACGGATAAGTGACCTGGAAGATAAAATAGTGGAAATAACTACCAAAGAGCAGAATAAAGAAAAAAAAATGGAAAGAATTGAGGACAGTCTCAGAGACCTCTGGAACAACATTAAACACAACAACATTCCAATTACAGGGGTCCCAGAAGAAGATGAGAAAAAGAAATGGACTGAGAAATATTTGAAGAGATTATAGTTGAAAACTTCCCTAATATGAGAAAGGAAATAGTTAATCAAGTCCAGGAAGTACAGAGAGTCCCATACAGGATAAATACAGAGAGAAATACGCCAAGACACATATTAATCAAACTGTCAAAAATTTAATACAAACAAAAAATATTAAAAGCAGAAAGGGAAAAACAACAGACAACATACAAGGGAAGCCCTATAAGGTTAACAACTGATCTTTTAGCAGAAACTCTGAAAGCCAGAAGGGAGTGGCAGGGCATATTTAAAGTGATGAAAGGGAAAAACCTATGACCAAGATTACTCTACCCAGTAAGGACCTCATTCAGAGTTGACGAAGAAATTAAAACTTTTACAGACAAGCAAAAGCTAGGAGAATTCAGCACCACCAAACCAGCTTTACAACGAAGGCTAAAGGAACTACTCTAGGCGGGCAACAGAAGAGAAGGAAAAGACCCACGATAACAAACCCAAAACAATTAAGAAAATGGTAATAGGAATATACATATTGATAACTACCTTAAATGTAAATGGATTAAATGCTCCAACCAAAAGACATAGACTGGCTGAATGGACACAAAAACAAGAAAGGCTGTCTACAAGAGACCCACTTCAAACCTAGGGATAATTACAGACTGAAAGTGAGGGAATGGAAAACGATATTCCATGCAAATGGAAATCAAAAGAAAGCTGGAGTAGCAATTCTCATATCAGACAAAATAGACTGTAAAATATAGATTATTACAAGAGACAAAGAAGGGCAGTACATAATGATCAAGAGATCTACCAGAAGAAGATATAACAATCGTAAATATTTATGCACCCAACATAAGAGCACCTCAGTATGTAAGGCAAATGCTAACAGCCATAAAAGGGGAAATCAACAGTAACACAATCATGGTAGGGGACTTTATCATCCCAATTTTACTAGTGGACACATCATCCTAAATGAAAATAAATAAGGAAACACAAGCTTTAAAGTAAACATTAAACAAATTGGACTTAATTGATATTTATAGGACTTTCTAACCAAAAACAACAGAATACACTTTCTTCTCAAGTGCTCATGGAACATTCTCCAGGATACATCATATCTTGGGTCACAAATCAAGCCTTGGTAAATTTAAGAAAATTGAAATCGTATCCAGTATCTATTCTGACCACAACTCTATGAGACTATATATAAATTACAGGAGAAAATCTGTAAAAAATAAAAACACATGGAGGCTAAACAATACATTACTTAATAATCAAGATATCGCTGAAGAAATCAAAGAGGAAATTAAAAAATACCTAGAAACAAATGACAATGAAAATACGACTCAAAACCTATGGGATGCAGCAAAAGCAGTTCTAAGAGACAAGTTTATAGCAATACAATCCTACCTCAGGAAACATTTCAAATAAACAAGCTAACCTTACACCTAAAGCAATTAGAGAAAGAAAAACAAAAAACACCAAAGTTGGCAGAAGGAAGGAAATCATAAAGATCAGATCAGAAATAAATGAAAAAGAAATGAAGGAAACGACTGCAAAGATCAATAAAACTAAAAGCTGGTTCTTTGGGAACATATACAAAATTGATAAACCATTAGCCAGATTCATCAAGAAAAAAAGGGAGAAGACTCAAATCAATAGAATTAGAAATGAAAAAGGAGAAGTAACAACTGACACTGCAGAAATACAAAGGATCACAAAAGTTTACTACAAGTAACTCTATGCCAATAAAATGGACAACTTGGAAGAAATGGACACATTCTTAGGAAAGCACAACTTTCCGACCCGGAAACAGGAAGAAATAGAAAATATGAACAGACCAATCACAAGCACTGAAATTGAGACTGTGATTTAAAATCTTTCAACAGGGCTTCCCTGGTGGCGCAGTGGTTGAGAGTCCGCCTCCCGATGCAGGGGACATGGGTTCGTGCGCCGGTCCGGGAGGATCCCACGTGCCGCGGAGGGGCTGGGCCCGTGAGCCACATCCGCTGAGCCTGCGCGTCCGGAGCCTGTTGCTCCGCAACGGGAGAGGCCTCAACAGTAAGAGGCCCGTGTACTGCAAAAAAAAAAAAAAAAAAAAATCTTCCAACAAACAAAAGCCCATGACTACGTGGCTTCACAGGCGAATTCTACCAAACATTTATAGAAGAGCTAACACCTATCCTTCTCAAACTCTTCCAAAAATACAGACGGAGGAACACTCCCAAAATCAGTCTATGAGGCCACCATCACCCTGATACCAAAACCAGACAACAATGTCACAAAAAAAGAAAACTACAGGCCAATATCACTGATGAATATAGATGCAAAAATCCTCAACAAAATACTAGCAAACAGAATCCAACAGCACATTAAAATGCTCATACACCATGATCAAGTGGGGTTTATCCCAGGAATGCAAGGATTTTTCCATATACACAAATCACTCAATGTGATACACCATATTAACAAACTGAAGGAGAAACACCATATGATCATTTCAACAGATGCAGAAAAAGCTTTTGACAAAATTCAACACCCTTTTGTGATAAAAACTCTCCAGGAAGTACGCACAGAGGGAACTTAACTTAATAAAGCCCATCTATAACAAACCCACAGTCAACATCATCCTCAATGGTGAAAAACTGAAACCATTTTCACTAAGATCAGGAATAAGACAAGGTTGTCCACTCTCACCACTATTATTCAACATAGTTTTGGAAACAGCAATCAGAGAAGAAAAAGAAATAAAATGAATCCAAATTGGAAAAGAAGAAATAAAGCTGTCACTGTTTGCAGATGACAGGATACTATACATAAAGAATCCTACAGATGCTACCAGAAAACTACTAGAGCTAGTCAATGAATCTGGTAAAGTAGTGGGATACAAAATTAATGTACTGAAATCTCTGGCATTCCTATACATTAATAATGAAAAATCTGAAAGAGAAATTAAGGAAACACTCCCATTACCATTGCAACAAAAAAGAATAAAATACCTAGGAATAAACCTATGTAAGGAGTCAAAAGCCCTGTATGCAGAAAACTGTAAGACACTGATGAAAGAAATTAAAGATGATACAAATAGATGGGAGATATACCATGTTCTTGGATTGGAAGAATTAACATTGTGCAAATGACTATACTACCCAAAGCAATAGATTCAATGCAATCCCTATCAAACTGCCAATGGTATTTTTTTCACAGAACTAGAACAAAAAATTTCACAATTTGTATGGAAACGCAAGAGACCCCAAACAGCCAAAGCAATCTTGAGAAAGAAATATAGAGCTGGAGGAATCAGGTTCCCAGATTTCAGACTATACTACAAAGCTACAGTAATGAAGACAGTCTGACACAAAAACAGAAATATAGATCAAGAGAACTGGATAGAAAGCCTAGATATAAACCCACACACATATGGTCACCTTATTTTTGATAAAGGCGGCAAGAATATACAATGGAGAAAAGAAAGCATCCTCAATTATTGGGAAAACTGGACAGCTACATGTAAAATAATGAAATTAGAACACTCCCTAACACCATACACAAAAATCAACTCAAAATGAAAAGACCTAAATGTAAGGCCAGACCCTATAAAACTCTTAGAGGAAAACATAGGCAGAACACTCTATGTCATAAATCACAGCAAGATCCTTTTTAACCCACCTCCTAGAGAAATAGAAATAACAACAAAAATAAACAAATGGGACCTAATGAAACTTGAAAGCTTTTGCACAGCAAAGGAAAAAATAAACAAGACAAAAAAAAAAAAAACAATTCTCAAAATGGGAGAAAATATTTGCAAATGAAGCAACTGACCAAGAACTAATCTCCAAAATTTACAAGCAGCTCATGCAGCTCGATATCACAAGAACAAACAACCCAATGCAAAAATGGGCAGAAGACTGAAAAAGACATTTCTCTAAATAAGATATACTGATTGCCAACAAACACATGGAAGGATGCTCAACACCACTAATTATCAGAGAAATGCAAATCAAAACTACAATGAGGTATCACCTCCCTCACACCAGTGAGAATGGCCATCATCAAAAACTCTACAAACAATAAATGCTAGAGAAGGTGTGGAGAAAAGGGAACCCTCTTACACTGTTGGTGGGAATGTAAATTGATACAGCCACTATGGAGAACAGTCTGGAGGTTCCTTAAAAAACTAAAAATAGAACTACCATACGAGCCAGCAATCCCACTACTGGGCATATACCCTGAGAAAACGATAGTTCAAAAAGAGTCATGTACCATAATGTTCACTGTAGGTCTATTCACAATAACCAGGACATGGAAGCAACTTAAGTGTCCCTCGACAGATGAATGGATAAAGATGTGGCACATATATACAATGCAGTATTACTCAGCCATATAAAAAAACGAAATTGAGTTATTTGTAGTGCGGTAGATGGATGTATAGTCTGTTATACAGATTGAAGTTATGTCAGAAAGAAAAAAACAGAGTTATTTTTAGTGAGGTAGATGGATGTATAGTCTCTCATACAGAGTGAAGTAAGTCAGAAAGAGAAAAACAAATACCGTATGCTAAAACATATATATGGGATCTAAAAAAAAAAGTGGTTCTGAAGAACCTAGGGGCAGGACAGGAATAAAAATGCAGATGTAGAGAATGGACTTGAGGACGTAGGGAGGGGGAAGGGTAAGCTGGCACAAAGTGAGAGAGTTGCACGGACATATATATACTACCAAATGTAAAATAGATAGCTAGTGGGAAACAGCCGCATAGAACAGGGAGATCAGCCTGGTGCTTTGTGACCACCTAGAGGGGTGGGATAGTGAGGGTGGGAGGGAGGTGTAAGAGGTAGGAAATATGGGGATATATGTATATGTATACCTGATTCACTTTGTTATAAAGCAGAAAGTAACACACCATTGTAATGCAATTATACTCCAATAAAGATGTTAAAAAAAAGTCAACAAGAGCAATGTATATGTGTATAAACTATGCAAATTACAGTAGTCACTTATATTGATCTGTAGGGATTCTGAGCATTTCATTCCTCTGAGCTATTTCAAATCTGTAAATTTAGAGAACCAATCTTTTCTGTAAACATGTACATTTTGTTCAAGAGAGGTTCAATTTACCCCTCTTCCAACCCCCCTCCACACACACACTCCTCTTTTTTTTTTTTTTTTTTTTTTTGTGGTACGTGGACCTCTCACTGTTGTGGCCTCTCCCGTTGCGGCGCACAGGCCCCGGACGCGCAGGCTCAGCGGTCGTGGCTCACGGGCCCAGCCGCTCCGTGGCATGTGGGATCTTCCCAGACCGGGGCACGAACCTGTGTCCCCTGTATCGGCAGGCGGACTCTCAACCACTGCGCCACCAGGGAAGCCCCACACACTCCTCTTTTTAAGAAGTTAAAAGCAACAACAGCAATGCTGAATGTAGCTTTAAGCTTCAAAAATAGTTGTTCTTAGAGTCCCAGGAATAGTAGACAACAGTGGTGCACCCACATAAACACACACCCAACAGGTAATGGGCCTAATATTTTAGACAAATTTTGGGTATGTTCTTTCCATAAACTTTCCTCCTGAGACAATATGAATAGAACGCAAAGTGGTTGTCGGGCTCTTGCTGAGTTCTCTCGGAGCACTTCTGGCATTTACATGCTGCCCATCCCACTTAGCTTTAACTTTCTGATATCCCTGGAGGCATAGGGGGCCGACCACAGCCCCAGGTCACTCAGGGCTCCTCTGGTACCCAGAAAGGAAGCAAACAGCGGCAGCACGTTCGCAGGGAAAAGGGGGCAGGGGAAGGTGAGGTTGCTGGTCACTGTCCTAAGGGAGAAGCACTTCAGAATCCTGCTAATGGGGCGCTCAGCATACTAGGCAGGAGAAATAGCCTAGAAGTGAGGCGTGCCAGTGGCCCTGAGGATCCTTTCCTTCAAAGGAAAGCACTACCACCAGCAAAACAGAGAGAGTTTTAAATTGGAGTGTAGGATGTTAAGGGGTGGAGAGGGAATCAACGTGCCCCACTTCCCTACTGAATATTCTTTTCTTTTTTCTTTTTTTCTCTCCACCTCTCCGCCAGGGGGAAACAAGGGAAGCACTTGCCTGTTATCCTCGGAAAGTACAAAACTTTTCAGTCTGGGGAAAGGCAGTTGACTTCGATACAGGGGTCAAGAGGCACACATTGAAGGGGAAAAGCTTACAGGAAGACCCGGGAGAGAGGCCGGCGCACAGGGTGGAGGGAAAGCTGGTAAGGTTAACCGAGCTGGAAACCTAGCAGCTCGACTGAGCGCAAAGGTACAGAGCAAGTTGTAATTAGCCGACCTTGTGACCTAGTGGAGACTACTTAGCCACGGCTGTGGTAACTTAACAACGATGCCAGCCACTGCGGAGCAGCCGGGTATGCGGTAGCCTGGGCAGGAATTGTTGGACCAGTAAGGAGGGACTGGGGAGAAAATCATGAGTAAACTCAAAGTAGTGCTTTCTGCACAATGCTCCTCAGACACACACACCTTAAGAATGGCCTAGAATCAGGCTTCATGCTGAAAATCCGAAGATAGTTTCATGTTTCAGGTTTTATTATTTCATTTTCTTCTTCAACATACTTCAGTATTTCAGGAAAGTTGCCTGGAAGATAAAAATGTCAAATAAATTTTATTAATGAAAGTCGCTGAAAGACTATTCTGCTGACGCATCAAACCACAGTTTATATCCCCCAACTCTCTTTGAATATCCTCCGTGAAAACTCTCCAATCTTTGTACCAATTAACGCTGTATCGTGTTAAGATCTTTACCCCTTACTAACCAACCAAGTACGCTACTGCCAATTGAAAACACCAGTGTTAATTGAAAAGTGAAATCTTCAAAAATGCATACCAATTTTGTCCTTTCCAGCCCCCTTTAATTCCTACTAATACGTTGGGACCTGTTGAGGTAGTGAACTCTCTTATCGCGGTAATAATGAAGTAAGCTATTTGTTTTACCAACAGGTGTTTAAACTGTATTTTCCAAGAGCCAACACTTAACAGTTTTCAACCTTGGAGAGCCGGGGAGGGTGGAGTAAGCAAAGGTCCACTGAGCTCACTCACACTGAAAGTGGGGGACAGTGTGAGGTCTGAGGGGTGTTTGGTCTCTTTTTAGGATTGACCACAAATCAGATAAGTCCCCTTGCCTGCTCTGGCTCTGCCTTTCCAAGGGGGCGGGTCAGTTTTACCCTAGCGGGTAGGAGCCCTTAAGGGGAATGGCAAAAGCAGACCCAAAAGCCCGGAGTAGAGGAGTTGAGAAGAAGCACAGAGCTGGCTTGTTTTTTATTTTATTATTTTTTAATTATTTTTTTTTGCTTTACGCGGGTCTCTCACTGTTGTCCGGACGCGCAGGCTCAGCAGCCATGGCTCACGGGCCGCTCCGCGGCATATGGGATCTTCCCGGACCAGGGAACGAACCCGTGTCCCCTGCATCGGCAGGCGGACTCTCAACCACTGCGCCACCAGGGAAGCCCTGGCTTGTTAAATGAAGACCAGGAGTAGGGCTCAGAGGGAAGCATCCTGGTGAGTGCTGTGTAGGACTCGGTGAAAGGTCCGCCCCACCAAGGAACCGCCCGAGGCTCCGGATGGCAGGACCTTCTGCGCCTGCAGTTCCGGACGCGAAGCCCAGACAAGAAGCTGCTAAGAGGATGAGCTGGCTTGGTAGTGGGCCGTGGGGAGTAATTATAGGGGGCGGCCGCGTCCTGGGACGCGAGGTGGTGGGGGGCACAGCCCTGGGCTGCAGCCACCGTCTGCAAGAGCAGACAGTGCTTTCTTGGCATTTGTGTCGGTCTGTTACGGAAGAAATGAGCGAGTCGGGTAGGAGGGGATCGCTTCGTGCGTGAAGAGCGCAGGGTAGGGATCTTTCCCTGACCGCAGCTGATCAACAGCCTGGGTAAAGCCGAGAGGGAATGGTTTACCCTTTACTGAAAGTCGTCCCTTTTAATATGTCAAATTAATCCGTCCTCTTGGTAACCGGTTAACCTACTCGCAGGCATGCCACCTCTCAGCAACATATAAGCTCCAAGTTTTTTGGAGGAAGCGGGTTGCGTGATCAGAGAAGAGAAAAATAGCCGGGATAGAAGTGGGAAGAAAAGAGGGAGGTACTGTTGGTCCATTTCAATTGTCTACACTTTGTACAGTTGTAAAAAGGTCCGTGACAATAAGGTGCGGATAACTCATAAGGCTGCTGCACAGGATAACCACTAATTTCATAGATTGTCCTCACAAGGACTCCTAGTGTTGGAGACAGCATCTTCAAACCCACTGGCTCAACTTCCTTCGATGCTTGCAGGTATCACCTAGCTGCCCAAGCCTTTCTGAAAGTCACAGTTACACTGACCTTTAAAAATAGTTTTCCAAAACACTTTCGGAGGTTTCCGGAAGATTGTGCAATGGCTTCGAGCTTGACAGAGCAAGTTAAACTCAATTGCGTGGGAAGTGGACGCTTCAACGCCACACATCGTTTATAAGCTCCCACACGTGCATTTCAAGCTATAATAAGACTTTAATTTTGGGTGCTCTTAGTTTCTCTATTTTTCCCCTGTACTAATTTTGCGTTTATTTTTGAATCGACTTTAGCTCATTTATGATAGTGAAATTATTTCCCATTAAAGGTAGCAATGATGGGGACTTTAATTGTATAATCTGATCAGATGATGTTTTCTGTAAAACAATTAGAGGTTTATGGACATCTGGTTAGATGAAAGAATCTAATTTATTAATCTCTGTCTATTTTAGCTCAAAGCAATTAAGAATTTTTCATCCTGTGAAGCAAGATAATAGATCTTTGATATTTGGAATAATGAGTGTTTTGCCTGTTAGTTTCTATGTTTAACTTTTCTTGTAGTTGGAATGGTTTAATTGAAGATGCAAACTTTTGTTCTTGTGTCCCAGTGTCTCTCTGTAACTCAGAAGGTACCTCTCATTTTGTGTTTGTAATTTTTTAGAATACAAAACAAAGGAATTCTGAATTAAATATTTCTAAATATCCAGAAAATAAAATGAAGCTCCTTAAAATGTAACTGTGCTAGGAAAATAAATACTCTTCTTGTAGGAAACAACTCAGAACAGTTTTAAAAATCCAAATTCACAAATCCAGTCAAATTTTTTTCAAATGAGACTAACCATTTTTGTTCAATAAAAACACCTTTCTCTTGTCTGATTAATAATTGTTAAGTAAAATACAAGCATACATTTTATCCTACTTAGGTATTCTTTTTCCAGGTTTACTGATAAGTAAGCTAAAGTTATTTCCATTTAATGTTTAGGCTTACAGAGAAAGTAAATCTGTTTTTTAAACCAAATTGAATCATTGTTATGACAAACTGATTTCAACAGTAATCATATTTTGTAATTTGTAAGTTGGATGATTATTTTCCAAGATATTTAGGTATCTTAAAATGTTGAACTGTTAGAAAATTGAGTAGGTTAATGTTTATTTATTGAATTCCTAGATTACTTCTAAGTAAGATAGAATATCTTATGTATTAGGAGCAACAATGGCAGAGAAATAAATTGTACATGTTTCTGTTTTTCAAGGCAAAATAGTTTTTTCGTTCTAACAAAGTAACTCAGATTTCAACAGTTTGTTGTCTTTATTATTTTGTTGTTGGTGGTGTCCAGACCTTGTTACACTCTGAAGTCTTATTGAAGACACCAAAATATTTTTCTTTACATGAGTTATAATTATCAATAATGAAATAGTAATTTTATCGCTGACTCATTTTAATTATTATTATTATTTTGGCTGCGCCACGAGGCATGTGGCATTTTAGTTCCCTGACCAGGGCTCCAAACTATGCCCCCTGCAGCTGAAGCGAGGAGTCTTAACCATTGGCCTGCCAGGGAATTCCCTGCTGATTCATTTTAAAATAGCACTAATACACATATTGCATGGGTTAACATATGTAAGATGTTATGCAAATAGCATCTTGAATTGTTTTGATCTTGAGTACCCACTGAGAAAAAAATCTCCATGTTCAAGAAAAATGTTAATTTCTTCCAGAATATAAAAAGATATATTTCCAAAAAATTTGGAAAGTGAATTTTACCTGCATTGGTCTATATTACCTGAACGTGAGAAGAAGTGTTACTGATTTTTTTGGCAATGTTTGCTCTGTTTTCATGGCGTTCCTTGTTTTGTCTTACTGATTAATGTGTTTGCCTACAATATGAAAGGATTTTCTTAACGTTCTGTGTTACTTGCCTACATGGTAAAGATTTGTGACTTACCAGAATAATTTCTGTGCTTTAGGTTGACTTTAATATTGTTTTATTATTTAGGAAAAAACAAAGACAGACAAAATATTTCATCACTTACAGAAGAGCTTGTTTTATTTACAGCCATGTTACGTGTATGTTTAAAATATTTTTACTGTCAATTTAATTAAATAGGTGATAAGCATTTATTATCATATATCAAAAAACTAATTTTAATCATGTCCAATTCTGCTCAGACAATGTTTCTGACTTTTGCCTTCTAAAGATACCCTAAGCATAGAAAAAAATTCAGAATATCTTTAACACTTAAAACTATCTTTCAGGGCTTCCCTGGTGGCGCAGCGGTTGGGGTTCCGCCTGCCGATGCAGGGGACGCAGGTTCGTGGCCCGGTGCGGGAAGATCCCACATGCCACAGAGCGGCTGGGCCGTGAGCCATGGCCGCTGACCCTCAGCGTCTGGAGCCTGTGCTCCGCAATGGGAGGGGCCCCAACAGTGAGAGGCCCGCGTACCGCAAAAACAAAAAACAGAAAATATTATAGAGATTTGTTCTTCCATATTATAAAAAGAGAGATGCTAGAAATATATGCTTATGATATATGTTGCTATTAAAGAATTGCATAGGAAAATTTTCAAATCAAATGAGACACTCAGTCTTGACTAGGTTAAATTTATTTCTGTAAGTGCAATTAATTTAAATTTAATTTAATTTAATTAAAATTAAATTAAATTTAAAGATTTAATTTAAATATTTTATTTTTTGTGAAGAACTTTTTTAAATTCAGAAATTGCATACTTTATCCAATTATACGAGGAAGTTCGTTCAAGAGTTTTGTCAGTGTCATCACTTTCTATATTTTTAGGTTCAAAGAAAACCCTGGTTAAATTGACTATGAGTTAATTAATTTCTGTTGCATTTTTCTCTGTCTTTTAGTGCTTTGCTGGATGATACTAGGCAATAACTATATAGTGTGTAAAGTAATAATTTTATTTTATTTTATTTTATTTTTTTTTAACATCTTTATTGGGGTATAATTACTTTACAATGGTGTGTTAGTTTCTGCTTTATAACAAAGTGAATCAGCTATACATATACATATGTTCCCATATTTCTTCCCTCCTGCGTCTACCCCCCCCCCCCCACCCTCCCCATCCCACCCCTCCAGGCTGTCACAGAGCACCGAGCCAATATCCCTGTGCCATGCGGCTGCTTCCCACTAGCTATCTACCTTACTACGTTTGTTAGTGTGTATATGTCCATGACTCTCTCTCGCCCCGTCACAGCTCACCCTTCCCCCTCCCCATAACCTCAAGTCCGTTCTCTAGGAGGTCTGCGTCTTTATTCCTGCCTTACCCCTAGGTTCTTCATGACATTTTTTTTTCTTAAATTCCATATATATGTGTTAGCATACTGTATTTGTCTTTTTCTTTCTGACTTACTTCACTGTGTATGACAGACTCTAGGTCTATCCACCTCATTACAAATAGCTCAATTTCGTTTCTTTTTATGGCTGAGTAATATTCCATTGTATATATGTGCCACATCTTCTTTATCCATTCATCCGATGATGGGCACTTAGGTTGTTTCCATCTCCGGGCTATTGTAAATAGAGCTGCGATGAACATTTTGGTACATGACTCTTTTTGAATTTCGGTTTTCTCAGGGTATATGCCCAGTAGTGGGATTGCTGGGTCATATGGTAGTTCTATTTGTAGTTTTTTAAGGAACCTCCATACTGTTCTCCATAGTGGCTGAACCAATTCACATTCCCACCAGCAGTGCAAGAGGGTTCCCTTTTCTCCACACCCTCTCCAGCATTTATTGTTTCTAGATTTATTGATGATGGCCATTCTGACTGGTGTGAGATGATATCTCATTGTAGTTTTGATTTGCATTTCTCTAATGATTAATGATGTTGAGCATTCTTTCATGTGTTTGTTGGCAGTCTGTATATCTTCTTTGGAGAAATGTCTATTTAGGTCTTCTGCCCATTTTTGGATTGGGTTGTTTGTTTTTTTGTTGTTGAGCTGCATGAGCTGCTTGTAAATTTTGGAGATTAATCCTTTGTCAGTTGCTTCATTTGCAAATATTTTCTCCCATTCTGAGGGTTGTCTTTTGGTCTTGTTTATGGTTTCCTTTGCTGTGCAAAAGCTTTGAAGTTTCATTAGGTCCCATTTGTTTATTTTTGTTTTTATTTCCATTACTCTAGGGGGTGGGTCAGAAAGAATCTTGCTGTGATTTATGTCATAGAGTGTTCTGCCTATGTTTTCCTCTAATAGTTTGATAGTTTCTGGCCTTATATTTAGGTCTTTAATCCATTTTGAGCTTATTTTTGTGTATGGTGTTAGGGAGTGTTCTAATTTCATTCTTTTACATGTACCTGTCCAGTTTTCCCAGCACCATTTATTGAAGAGGCTGTCCTTTTTCCACTGTACATTCCTGCCACCTTTATCAAAGATAAGGTGTCCATATGTGCATGGGTTTATCTCTGGGCTTTCTATCCTGTTCCATTGATCTATCTTTCTGTTTTTGTGCCAGTACCATACTATCTTGATAACTGTAGCTTTGTAGTATAGTCTGAAGTCAGGGAGCCTGATTCCTCCAGTTCCTTTTTTTGTTCTCAAGATTGCTTTGGCTATTCGGGGTCTTTTGTGTTTCCATACAAATTGCGAAATTTTTTGTTCTAGTTCTGTGAAAAATGCCAGTGGTAGTTTGATAGGGATTGCATTGAATCTATAGATTGCTTTGGGTAGTAGAGTCATTTTCACAATGTTGATTCTTCCAATCCAAGAACATGGTATATGTCTCCATCTATTTGTATCATCTTTAATTTCTTTCATCAGTGTCTTATAGTTTTCTGCATACAGGTCTTTTGTCTCCTTAGGTAGGTTTATTCCTAGATATTTTATTCTTTTTGTTGCAATGGTAAATGGGAGTGTTTTCTTGATTTCACTTTCAGATTTTTCATCATTAGTATATAGGAATGCCAGAGATTTCTGTGCATTAATTTTGTATCCTGCTACTTTACCAAATTCATTGATTAGCTCTAGTAGTTTTCTGGTAGCATCTTTAGGATTCTCTATGTATAGGATCATGTCATCTGCAAACAGTGACAGCTTTACTTCTTCTTTTCCGATTTGGATTCCTTTTATTTCCTTCTCTTCTCTGATTGCTGTGGCTAAAACTTCCAAAACTATGTTGAATAAGAGGGGTGAGAGTGGGCACCCTTGTCTTGTTCCTGATCTTAGTGGAAATGCTTTCAGTTTTTCACCATTGAGGATGATGTTTGCTGTGGGCTTGTCGTATATGGCCTTTATTATGTTGAGGAAAGTTCCCTCTATGCCTACTTTCTGCAGGGTTTTTATCATAAATGGGTGTTGAATTTTGTCAAAAGCTTTCTCTGCATCTATTGAGATGATCATATGGTTTTTCTCCTTCAGTTTGTTAATATGGTTTATCACGTTGATAGATTTGCGTATATTGAAGAATCCTTGCATTCCTGGAACAAACCCCACCTGATCATGGTGTATGATCCTTTTAATGTGCTGTTGGATTCTGTTTGCTAGTATTTTGTTGAGGATTTTTGCATCTATGTTCATCAGTGATATTGGTCTGTAGTTTTCTTTCTTTGTGACATCCTTGCCTGGTTTTGGTATCAAGGTGATGGTGGCCTCGTAGAATGAGTTTGGGAGTGTTCCTCCCTCTGCTATATTTTGGAAGAGTTTGAGAAGGATAGGTGTTAGCTCTTCTCTAAATGTTTGATAGAATTCGCCTGTGAAGCCATCTGGTCCTGGGCTTTTCTTTGTTGGAAGATTTTTAATCACAGTTTCAATTTCAGTGCTTGTGATTGGTCTGTTCATATTTTCTATTTCTTCCTGATTCAGTCTTGGCAGGTTGTGCATTTCTAAGAATTTGTCCATTTCTTCCAGATTGTCCATTTTATTGGCATAGAGTTGCTTGTAGTAATCTCTCATGATCTCTTTTATTTCTGCAGTGTCAGTTGTTACCTCTCCTTTTTCATTTCTAATTCTATTGATTTGAGTCTTCTCCCTTTTTTTCTTGATAAGTCTGGCTAGTGGTTTATCTATTTTGTTTATCTTCTCAAAGAACCAGCTTTTAGTTTCATTGATCTTTGCTATTGTTTCCTTCATTTCTTTTTCATTTATTTCTGATCTGATTTTTATGATTTCTTTCCTTCTGCTAGCTTTGGGGTTTTTTTGTTCTTCTTTCTCTAATTGCTTGAGGTGCAAGGTTAGGTTGTTTATTCTAGATGTTTCCTGCTTCTTAAGGTAGGCTTGTATTGCTATAAACTTCCCCCTTAGAACTGCTTTTGCTGCATCCCACAGGTTTTGGGTCGTTGTGTCTCCATTGTCATTTGTTTCTAGGTATTTTTTGATTTCCTCTTTGATTTCTTCAGTGATCACTTCATTATTAAGTAGTGTATTGTTTAGCCTCCATGTGTTTGTATTTTTTACAGATCTTTTCCTGTAATTGATATCTAGTCTCATGGCGTTGTGGTCAGAAAAGATACTTGATACAATTTCAATTTTCTTAAATTTGCCAAGGCTTGATTTGTGACCCAAGATATGATCTATCCTGGAGAATGTTCCGTGAGCACTTGAGAAAAATGTGTATTCTGTTGTTTTTGGATGGAGTGTCCTATAAATATCAATTAAGTCCATCTTGTTTAATGTATCATTTAAAGCTTGTGTTTCCTTATTTATTTTCATTTTGGATGATCTGTCCATGGGTGAAAGTGGGGTGTTTAAGTCCCCTACTATGAATGTGTTACTGTCAATTTCCCCTTTTATGGCTGTTAGTATTTGCCTTATGTATTGAGGTGCTCCTATGTTGGGTGCATAAATATTTACAATTGTTATATCTTCTTCTTGGATCGATCCCTTGATCATTATGTAGTGTCCTTCTTTGTCTCTTTTAATAGTCCTTATTTTAAAGTCTATTTTGTCTGATATGAGAATTGCTACTCCAGCTTTCTTTTGGTTTCCATTTGCATGGAATATCTTTTTCCATCCCCTTACTTTTAGTCTGTATGTGTCTCTAGGTCTGAAGTGGGTCTCTTGTAGACAGCATATGTAAGGGTCTTGTTTTTGTATCCATTCAGCTAATCTGTGTCTTTTGGTGGGACCATTTAGTCCATTTACATTTAAGGTAATTATCGATATGTATGTTCCTATTCCCATTTTCCATATTGTTTTGGGTTCGTTATTATAGGTCTTTTCCTTCTCTTGTGTTTCTTGCCTAGAGAAGATCCTTTAGCATTTGTTGTAAAGCTGGTTTGGTGGTGCTGAACTCTCTCAGCTTTTGCTTGTCTGTAAAGGTTTTAATTTCTCCATCAAATCTGAATGAGATCCTTGCTGGATAGAGTAGTCTTGGTTGCAGGTTTTTCTCCTTCATCACTTTCAGTATGTCCTGCCACTCCCTTCTGGCTTGTAGGGTTTCTGTTGAAAGATCAGCTGTTAACCTTATGGGGATTCCCTTATGTGTTATTTGTTGTTTTTCCCTTGCTGCTTTTAATATGCTTTCTTTGTATTTAATTTTTGACAGTTTGATTAATATGTGTCTTGGCGTATTTCTCCTTGTATTTATCCTGTATGGGACTCTCTGTGCTTTCTGGACTTGATTAACTATTTCCTTTCCCATATTAGGGAAGTTTTCAACTATAATCTCTTCAAATATTTTCTCAGTCCCTTTCTTTTTCTCTTCTTCTTCTGGAACCCCTATAATTCGAATGTTGGTGCGTTTAATGTTGTCCCAGAGGTCTCTGAGACTGTCCTCAGTTCTTTTCATTCTTTTTTCTTTATTCTGCTCTGCAGTAGTTATTTCCACTATTTTATCTTCCAGGTCACTTATCCGTTCTTCTGCCTCAGTTATTCTGCTATTGATCCCATCTAGAGTATTTTTAATTTCATTTATTGTGTTGTTCATCGTTGCTTGTTTCATCTTTAGTTCTTCTAGGTCCTTGTTAACTGATTCTTGCATTTTGTCCATTCTATTGTCCATTCTATCTCCAAGATTTCGGATCAACCTTACTATCATTATTCTGAATTCTTTTTCAGGTAGACTGCCTATTTCCTCTTCATTTGTTAGGTCTGGTGCATTTTTATCTTGCTCCTTTATCTGCTGTGTGTTTTTCTGTTTTCTCATTTTGCTTATCTTACTGTGTTTGGGGTCTCCTTTTTGCAGGCTGCAGGTTCGTAGTTCAATAATTTTAGTTTTTATTTTATTTTAAATGTTTGTTCACAACTTTACTTCAATTTGGATCTAGCATCTTCTACACCACTGTTTTTCACTTGGCCATGCACAACAAACTTATTTATGGAAATTTGTGAAAATCCTTCAGAGTTGCCTATTCAAGTCCTTTGCCTATTTTTTAATTGGATTGTTTGGTTTTGTTGTTGAGTTTTAGCTGTTCCCCTTGTATACTAAATATTAAGCCCTTATCAGAGATATATGATTTGCAAATATTTTCTGCTTTTTTATTCTGTTGATGCCTTTTGATGCACAAATTTTTTAACTTTCATGAAATCCAATTTGTCTATTTTTTCTTTGGTTGTCTGTGCCTTTTGAGTCATATCCAAGATGTAGTAGCCACATCCAATATTGTACAGCTTTTACCCTATGTTTTCTTCTGAGAGTCTTATTGTTTTAGGTCTTACATTTATGTCTTTTATCTATTTTGAGTTAACTGTTGTAGATGGTGTTAGGCAAGGGTCCAAATTCATTATTTTCATGTGGATATCCAGCTATCCTTTCCCCATTGAATAATCTTGGCACTCTTTTAAAAATAATTTGACCATAATGGGATTTTTACTTCTGGATTTTCTATTCTATTCCATTGGTCTCTATGTCTGCCTTTATGCCAGTACCATACTGTTTTGATTACTGTAGCTCTCTGGTAAGTTTTGAAATCAGAAAGTATGAGTTCCTCCATTTTGTTCTTCTTTTTCGAGATTGTTTTGGCTATTTGAGGTCCCTTGAGATCTGCAAAATATGTCATTGTTACTCCCAACTCTTAAAAATAATTATGTCAAAGGACTTAAAGGGCAAAGTCATAACTCATACAAATACACTAAAAAGCACGTTAAAGATTGTGGTTATATTATAAATGTGGGTATCAGTGAGGTACCATAAACAGTACACAAGTCAAATAAGCACCTTTTTAATATGGAGTATAGGAATGTTGAGAAACACACGTAAATGATTTTTCTAGGGCTGCTATAAAAAAATTATCACAAAATAGGTGGCTTAAAACAACAAACTTATTTCCTCACAGTTCTGGAGCCTAGAAGTCTGAAATGAAGGGGTTGATAGGGTGGTTCATTCTATGGGCTTTCTCTGAGGGAGAATCTGTTTCATGACTTCCTCCTAGCTCTCAGTGGTTTGCTGATAATCATGGGCATCTTTTGGCTAGTACATGTAGGGGAAAGTATGAAAATTCCACTTCAGAGAATTCATTTATCTGTCTGTAGAAGAATTTTGCATTGCTGTAAGACAATTAAAGGATAGAATTTTATAACCTGGAAGAATGTAATGTAAACATTGATTAGTTTTACATTGAAGATATCAGGAATCTTTTTGTTTATCCCCCATGTGCTTATTACTTGAGAAACTGAATTGGAAGTAATGTAACAGAGAGAGGTTCAAAATATTAGATTGCTTTGGATTCTCTTTATCTCTTACATTCCTACATGGATTTGCAAAGTCTTTTACCGTTTTTTTTCTTTTTCTTTCTTTAAATCAGGAAATGAATGCCTTTTCCAGGAGAAGGGAGACTAAACATTATTCACAGTGAAAGGGAGAGGTTAGGCCATGTTTACAAAGTGCTTTAACATATTCTATCTTTTGGTCATCAGAAACACATGTGAATTCTGCAGGATGAAGCTATTATTCTCATATTACATATCACATATATAAGTCGTCTCACCAGGTAAGTTTCAGGAAGCTAGTATTACTCACTGACCTTGGTTGGAAACCAGATAAAATTAGCCTCCTTTTGCCCCCACCTGCCGTAAAAGTCAATGTCATCAGTAAATACTGCATCCTTTTCTGAGCTCTGTATGCTTGAGATCCACACCATATTCTGCCCAGGCAGTCCCAGCAGCACACATTTTTAGGCAGCTCCTTCCACAGCCTGGAAATGCAGGAACTGTGTCTTTCAACTGTTTCTGTTCACCTAATGCAGGGAGAACAATTTTTAAAGCTTTCCTGCAGACGGACCCTCTGGACTGTTGCAATAGCTTTTGGGCTTGTGAGGGAGTTGATTCCTGGAGCGACAGCAGGATTGGTCCTGTTATGGGTGGAGCAATATCTGTGATAGATATAATTCTCACAGGAACGGGAGGCATAGGTGTCTTGTCAGTATATGCTCTCCTTCCCAGTAAATTTAGATTTTGCCTGGGCTGGGTGGAAACCCAGTTGTGTGTCCTGGATCTAGTCCATGACCTTGAGTGAAAAACAATGCATGGAGACACAGGGCACGCCATATTTTGGAATCCTGAGAGACAAGTATTCGCACGAAGAGTGCAGTTTTGCATGCCTTTGCACATCTGTTTATTCCAGTTCTGTGGAATGAAGAGCCACACTGAGGAAGGAAGTCATAAAGAAACATTTAATCACTGGAGAAGATTACAGTGCCAGAGTTTCAAGTTCTGGAAAACTCGTGGGGTCTGCCTTGAGGGACGCAGGAGCTTCTCTAATGTCTACAACACTGGCTTGACTTTCTCCTGTCCAGCCAGAAATCTGTATTTTCTGTGTTTGGAAGTCATTAGAGCAGCAGACCGCAAACCGCGACCCACTGGGTTAGGGTGTGAATCTGTTTAACTCCACTCAGCAGGGCATTAGTCTGTCTTTGCAAACTACAAAGTAAGCTTCGGGGGTTTGGGGTGAAACGGATGCTCTTTCACTGAACACCAAGCACCTGTAGGCTCAAGAAAGCAGTAGGCTGCGTTCAGTGCAAAAAATGACTAGTAGAAACTATGGTAGTGTGAGTAGAGGTTGAAAGGGCAATCTCAGAAATAGGGATTTACCGTCAGAGATCCCCATCCTGCTGCGGGCATTACTACTCAGACCCTTCCTCAGATCCTGGGGATGTGGTGGAACACTGAACAACCAGCACACAAATCCCTGCTAACCACCGCAACCTTTTTGGAGGGATCGTGGGAGCTGGCTTTGATCTAATTACCAGCATGCTGCACTTTGGAAGGAGGGCATTGCAGTCTTTCTCATGACTTTTCCTTGGGCGCAGCACACAGAGTGTGTATACATGCATGGGGCACGGGTGTAAGGGGAAGCAGTGCAAGAGTAAGCAACTCGGAACTACCTGTCCCTACCCTAGACTGAAGAGCTGGGGTTTTCCTTCGGATCTCTGGCTCCCAGAGATGCGGTTTGACTGCCCACATTGGGGCCCATAAAGGAGTCGGTCCAATGGTATAATAAGGTAAGAAGATCCCCAGTAGTCTAGTGATAATTGACTGCCAGAAGTTGGATGGATAGTGGGGAGGATGGCTGCTGTCGGGGGGGGTGGGCGTGTGGGGGAGTGGGGAGGGAGAGTGTGGAAAAGAGTTCTTTTAAAGACTTTCCCTGACATCTCCTTCACCAAGCAAGAGGCTCTGGAACTTACCTTTACCAAACTAAGGGCTAAATATGTAGTTCTCTGGTCTATTGAAACAGTTGGGTAAGTCTTACCTTGGAAAGTTATGTTCCAGTTATTTCGCTTGAAGCATCCCTCCAAACTTCTCAACAATTGAGCACCTGGAGAAACTCTGGAGAAACAATAACTGGAGGCATCCCAATTGGCAAAGGAAGAAGTAACACTATTTGCAAGACATGTTCTTGTATATACAAGGAACATGAACACAGACACAATGTAATAAATGAATTCTGCAAATTTGCAGTAAAAGATGCAGCGCAGGCTTTACTGAACAGGGTGAACAGGGTGTGGCCCCCAAGGCACATTAACTCAGGACTTGTAAACAATGGTGAAAGTTCTGGTGAAGGGTCAGGACCCTGGGCAGGTGCTGGAGCTGGAAAATTCAAATTCTGAAAGATAATACTCCTCTGCTTTTTGCAAAGTACAAGCATATCTCAGATATTATGCTGGTTTTGTTCCAGGCCACTGCAATAAAGTGAACAGTGCAATGGAGCGAGTCACACACATTTTTTTCTTGGTTTCCCAGTGTGTATAAAAGTTATGTTTCCCCTATACTGTAGTTTATTAAGTGTGCAATACCATTACATACAAAAATCAATGTACAATCCTTAATTAAAAATAATTTATTGCTAAAAAATTCTAACCATCATGTGAGCCTTCAGCAAGTTATAGTAGTAATATCAAAGATGACTGGACACAGATCACCATAACAAATGTAATAATGAAAAATTTTGAAATTGAGTATTTAGCTGAAACAAATAGACTCACGGTTATTTCTCCAGCACAGATGGGTTCTTTTCAGGATCAGCAAAGAATTGTAATTTAGGACCCGCAACAGTGGGCAGGCCACATGTAACTCCCCCACAGCAGGAGAACGCTATTGCAGAGAGGAGAAAGAAGGTGGGAGGGCGGTAGCAAACAGAGTCCCTGGGTTCTCACTGGCTGAGTCCTTGACAAGAAGAGGGCTCTCTTCTTCCTGGGCGGGGCGGAGGGGGGCGGAGGGGAAGGGTCTGCAGTGGTCTTACCCTTCTGGTCACCCAATCCTATTTAACTGAGGTTTCTGTTTGTTAATTTTTTTACACAGGAGACAGGAAGTGAGGAAATAATGTTGGAACATGGTGGCAATAAACTTTCTGGATGCAGGATTACCACAAACCTTCAATTTGTAAAATGATGCAATATGTGTGAAGTGCAATAAAACAAGGTATGCCTGCAGCGCCTCTTTCCCCCAATTATTTCAGGATAATAATAGCTAGTAGGGCCCATAATAAGGATAACCTAACAAGAACAAAAACAGGAGATACTCCTGTTTTCACCTGACCCTAAACTCTTCCCTTTTCAAAGTAGTTTCCTTTAGCGTGAAATCGCCCCTAAAAAACTACAAATCCCATTAAGCAGCAGGCGCAGCACAGTAAGTACTCCTCCCGTCTCAGAATGCCGCGGAGTTCCGCCCTAAACCCAATCTGGGCTTGCAAACTATGGCGGGACAGTTTGCTAGGACCTGCAGTTCTTTCCACACTCTTTATCCTCTTCTGCGCAGAGTCACTGGGGCATTCTGTTAGCCCTTTGGCCCTGAGACCGGGCTTGGCCTCCGATGCTCCCCTCCCCCACCTCACTCAATTCTCTGGAGGCAAACATCCAGCCGTCACGTGGAGAGGGCCGGATCGTCGACTGGCTGCTGAGGCTTGGAAGGTAGTAGATAGGCCTTGCGAGCTTCCGTTCTTTGGGTCAAAGGTGCCGGTTTAAGTGCTTCCGTCACTTCTTGGCGACGCAGGTAGGATAAAGAGCGCCGGGAAGAGGCGGCGGAGTGGGGGCTAAGGAGACGATTGAGGCCGGACGCAGCGGTCGACTGAGCAGCCAGAAGCAGGTCAGTCCTGGTTTCCACGGGGTGGCGAGGGTGGAGTGTGAGGGAGAGTATTACCTTTTACAGGTTTGCCTGTGCACTCTCTTCAGTTACTTTAGGTACGGGACAAACATTCTGCTTTCTTCAGACGGTGGCGATACTAGGGCGTTTGTGTGGCGAGGAGGTGGAATCGGAATAAATGGGGTGGAGGGGACCGCTGTGGGTTGGGGAGGGATGTGTGCGGCTTGGGTATTAGAAGAGGCGGGGAACGCAGTCCTGTCTGTGGGTGAAAGGGTGCGAGGCGGGGGTGCGCCATGTGTTGCAACGATGTACTGCGGGTGCTCCGGGGTCCTGTGAGCTTGATGTTCTCTCTCCCAGTTTCTGACGTCCTCGTGCTCCCTCCGTTCGGCGCCACCTTCGGTCGACTAGGGACAGGGATTTGCTCTTCTCAGCTTTCGGCGACTGCATGCGTCGCTCTGCATGGTGCGTTGGGGTTAGCGCCGGCAAGGCTGTTGCGTACTTAGATAATGGCGCGGGGGCCGGGGATGCGCTGCGTTTCTGTTTCCCAGTCCTCCTTTAGTCTCTGTTACCACGCAGATGGTGGCCGGCGGTGGCGGAACTGGTAGGGCTGCTTCTTAGCGTCACTGACAAGGCAACATTCGGGGCTTAGGATACAGAGGTGACGCCGAAGTACCTCTTTCCAACCTAATTGGGGAGCATCATCGTGCAATAACTTGTCTTTCTAACTCCTTTTAAAACAAACCAAAACAAAACTGAACACCTTTATCTTTCCTTTGGTTTGTGCTTTAGCGCCTCCCGTACTTTTGGTCTCTCAATCCGGTAGACATGCTGGAACGTTCCCCTTGTCTTACTTTACTTACATCAGGGGCATTTCATTGTTCCTCTGGTGACAGGAAAATCTAGATCTGCTTCAGACTGTAAAAATCCCACTTCTCCTGGGCTGAGTTTGTAGAATCAGGAAGTTTTCCACAATGACTGGGCTGCATACAGGTATATACGGTTTCCAGAGCCCTACCCTAGAGTTGAGAATTGCAGGGAAAGGGCTTGGTACAGTGGAAATCTTTTTTCTTTTTCCGTTCATTTAAACTTGTTGAAGCGTTCATTCCTGTTTGAACGTATGAAATAATATTTTTCTAACATGTTTCATGAACTTCAAAAATCTCAGTTTAGATTTGAGCAAAGTGTCAAGAATTAGCTTTTTTTGACCTGTTTCTGAGGTGAGGTATTTTCTTGTGCCTCTGTATGAAGGTGTCAGTACTTCACATCTTTCTTTCTTTTTTTTCCTTTCTCTCTCCTTGTATTCTGAAAGAAAGATCCAGTTCTTAAAGGATTGCGAAAAAAACTTGAGTGCATAGTACTGTAGAGATTCAAAATGATCACTTTCACTACTTTCTCCAAGGACAACTCTGATTTAAAAAAAAAAAACCAACAACAATGCAGTTTACGATATTCCAACAAAGAAGAGAAATCTTATTTTATAGACAAAAAGGAGAGGTTGTGGGAGGTTTGAATGAAAATCTGTTGCAGAAAAGTGAGAGTTCAGGATGTTGATAATTTCTCACTGGCTGAGTTGTTGAAGTAGTCGATTTCTTGGAGGAGATGCACTGTACATTTTTTTCCCTTTTGGCACCTTTTGGTAGTTGAGAATTTTTTCCTATTGATGATTCTTCTGTTGGGATCTGTAATTGATAATTTCTCCTATGTAGTTACTTTTACTATTGTTCTTTATTTCTTTGTATGGCTTTTGAGTTAATTTGTAATGTCCCTTTATTTTTGTCAGAAGGACTTCCTTTGTGGTGTTTTGTTTTGTTTTTTTTTTTTTCAGGGCAGGTCTACTAGTAAAGGATTCCCTCAGCTTTTGTGTATTTGGGAATGTTTTAATGTCTTCTTCATTTTGAAAGATAGTCTTTGAGTTTATCATACTTAAGAGTTTACTCATTACTTAACTCATTGGATGTGTAGACTAATGGTTTTCATCAAATGAGAGAAGTTTTTTTTCATTTCTTTGAATATTCTTCCAGCCTCCTTCTCTCCTCTTCTGTGACTTCCATTATGTATATGCTAGTGTCCCACAAGTCTCAAGTTCTGTTGATTTTTATTTATTCCTTCTCCTTTCTGTTTCTCAGATTGTATTTTCAATTGACTTAGATTCTAGTTTGCTGATTATTCTTCCTGCTAAATTCAGTTGTCATACTTTTCAGCCCTGAATTTTTCTTTGGTTCATTTAAAAAATAATTTCTACCTTTTTATTGATGGCTGATTCTTAATTTCTTTTATTCCTATGACTTGCCTACAGTTAATTTCTTCTTTGCATGACTTGTGATTTTTTTTGTTGGCAACTGAATGTTTTTAGTATTATAATGTGACTGTCAAACAAAAACAAATCCTGATTTAGATAACAAGAGACCTTATTCAGAGGCACTCCTGCAATACGGAGAACACTCTGATTTCAGAAATCTGAAAATGTCTTAAAATCAGAGAATGACTTTTATTGAGACAGGTAAACAGGTTAATAGAAACTTTTTAAGGGGAAATCGAGCAAACAAAGGAGAGTGAGCAGACAGCATAATTGGCATGGTTGATGGGAGATGATTGTCAGCTGATTCTTGGATCCTTGGGATGAGTTGTTACTAGGGGCACGCTCTGCATTTGAGTGCTTGATCATGGTGGGTAAGCCAGTATCCAGGGGTTTATGCGAAGAGAGAAGCTTGACTGAAGTCTGGTTAAGACAAGACAGTTAAGAAATGTGCAATTGTGAACCCTATACTCTGGGAATCAGACTCTCCCCACATCCCTAGGGTTTGTTGTTGTTGATTGTTATGGGTTGTAAATGTTTGCTTAGTAATTCTGTGGTAAGCTGTTCTATAAAGATTGTATTCTTTGTCCTGCGTGGTCTCTGAAGTCTTCTGTGGTAGCTTAGAGGTCAGCCAGGTAGCTTAGAGGTCAGCCAGGAATTTAAAAGAGATTTTCTTGAAATCCTGGAGCAACAAAAATAACAAAAACTAAACTCCACGTCTTTGCAAATTGATTTTGTTTAGGCCACTCCTTTAACGCTTAGGTAAGCCCAGGCTTAGCATGTACTTCCTTCTTGCACAGAGCCAGATACAAAAGTGTAGGGTCTTCTGCGGTCTTTTCTGGCATGTATGTTGCCCTGGACATGCATGTAGGCTTTGAGATTCCCTGGTATACCTGGGGCCAATCCAAAGCCCTTATCCTTCCATGTTTCTTCTTAACACCCTCCTTATTTTGGGGCTTTTTAGTCTGTCTGCCATTTGCCTTGTCATTTTGTCCTTAGCCCACGTAGCTGTGGCTGTTATTTCAACATTTCACACCAAGAAGCTGCACCAACTGTGAGAAAATTTTGAGGCTGGCAAAACAGGAGGATATTCTTGAGCTCCCTTTGGGGGTCTGCCATATAGATCAAAGCCCACTATCAGAACTTTTAAGAACAAGGTTTCTTATCCATCTGGCATCAGCAAGCCACACCAGATATGCTCGCTCCTTCCAGGGTGGGGATTAGGGGGTTGTAGGCAGGTAAAATAAAAAGTTACAATATTCCTTAAGTGAACTGCAGCAGCTTCTTTCCTAGTTAAGGATTCCTCTGGTTGTTGGTTTCAACTGTTTCCCAGAGTTTCCAAAAAGTTGATTTGGACAATTTTTGTCACCATAATCATTGCTTTCGTGTAGAAGTGGGAGGTTGCTATCTCACCATTTTCTTTCTTTAATTTTTTTCTTTAAATTTAGGTATAGTCAATGTACAATATTATGTAAGTTTCAGGTGTATAACATAGTGATTCACAATTTTTCAAGGTTATACTCCATTTACAATTACAAAATATTGGCCATATTCCCTGTGTTGCACAATATATTCTTTTTTTTTTTTTTTTTTTGCGGTACGCGGGCCTCTCACTGCTGTGGCCTCTCCCGTTGCGGAGCACAGGCTCCGGACGCACAGGCTCAGCAGCCATGGCTCACGGGCCCAGCCGCTCCACTGCATGTGGGATCTTCCTGGACGTTATTTTATACGTAGGTTATTTTATACAAAGTAGTAGGTACAAACTACTTTGTATAAAATAACCTACAAGAATACATTGTGGGAAGCCCCACAATGTATTCTTGTAGGTTATTTTATACAAAGTAGTTTGTACCTCTTAATCCTCTACCCCTATGTTGTTCCTCCCCTTTTCCCTCTCCCCAGTGATAATCACTAATTTGTTCTCTAGATCTGTGAGTCTGCTTCTTTTTTTGTTTTATTCACTAGTTTTATTTTTTAGATTCCACATGTAAGTGATAATCATCCAGTACTTGTGTTTCTGTCTGACTTATTTCACAAAGAATAATGTCCTCCAAGTTCATCCATGTTGTTGAAAAAGGCAAAATTTCATTTGTTTTTGTGTCTGAGTAGTATTCCTTTGTGCGTATGTGTGGCATGGGGGGCACATCTTTATCCATTTATCTCTTGATGGACACTTGGGTTGCTTTAGTATTTTGGTAATTGTAAATAATGCTATGAAGATTGTGGTGCATGTGTATTTTTTGTTTTTTTGTTTTTTTTTTGTTTTTTTTTTTTGCGGTACGCGGGCCTCTCACTGCTGCAGCCTCTCCCATTGCGGAGCACAGGCTCCGGACGCGCAGGCTCAGCGGCCATGGCTCACGGGCCCAGCCTCTCCGCGGCTTGTGGGATCTTCCCGGACCGGGGCACGAACCCGTGTCCCCTGCATCGGCAGGCGGACTCTCAACCACTGCGCCACCAGGGAAGCCCACATGTGTATTTTTGAATTAGTGTTTTCGTGTTTTCGGATATATACTCAGGAGTGGAACTGCTGGGTCATATGGTAGTTCTATTTTTAGTTTGTTGAGAAACCGCCATACAATTTTCTACAGTGACCGCACCAATTTACATTTTACCAACAGTGTAAGAGGGGGTTAATTTTCTCTACACCCTCACCAACATTTGCTATTTCTGTTCTTTTTGATGATAGCCATTCTGATAGGTATGAGGTGATAATCTCATTGTGGTTTTGATTTGCATTTCCCTGGCAATTAGTGACATTGAGGATCTTTTCATGTGCCTCTTGGCCATCTGTATGTCTTTGGGAAATGTCTATTTATGTCTTCTGGCCATCTTTTAACTGGATTGTTTGTTTTTTTTATGTTGAGTTGTATGAGCTGTTTATATATTTTGGATATTAACCAAAATGTCAGTCATATAATTTGCAAAACTTTTTTTGCCATCGGGTAGGTTGTCATTTTGCCTGTATTTTTTTCTAAGAATTTTATGGTTTCCAGCCTTACATTTAGGTCTTTAATCCATTTTGAATTTATTTTTGTATATGATGTTAGAAAATGTTCTAATTTCATTCTTTCACATGTAGCTATCCGGTTTTCCCAGCACCAGTCTTTTCTCCATTTTATATTCTTGCCCCCTTTGTCACAGATTAATACGTTATCAATTTTAGTGATATTCCTCTCCAGGTATGAGCTTACCTTTATAAAGTAGTGGTATCTGGATAAATAATGCCTCTTATTTAAAAATTAAAACTTGTTTAAATGACATAGTTCCTAGAGAGTGATTTTCATTTATAATTAATACATGATTAATTGATAGGGCATATGACAGACCTTACTTCATAGTCAGTTGTTGTTTATGTAAAATAAGATTTATACTAATGTCCCAAATAAACTTTATTGCCTCCTTTTCCTTCCCTCCTTCCAATTCCTTTTTCTTTGCTGTTAATGTGATTATGAGTCACTTTCAGATAATATAATGAATGTAGTGGTATTTGACATACCTAACGTGTTAAACAAATTTAATATATTATTGAGTATCAGCTATGTTTAACTTTTTCCATTTGTGCAGTTTTCAGAAGAGAACAAGTATTAGATAAGCTTTAAGTTCCATTCACACCTAGGGATTCTATTTTTATAATTCAGTCCACTTCCTAGTTAAATTTATTTATTTTAATGAATTTCTGTAAGTTCTTTGACTTGATGGAAAAGATTCACCAAACGACCTATGCTGTCTCCCTGTGCTACTGAGCAAGTTTTATTAATATTTGTTGTTTTGGGCTTCCCTGGTGGCGCAGTTGTTGAAAGTCTGCCTGCCGCAGGGGACACGAGTTTGTGCCCCGGTCCGGGAAGATCCCACATGCTGCGGAGTGGCTAGGCCCGTGAGCCATGGCCGCTGAGCCTGTGCGTCCGGAGCTCCGCAACGGGAGAGGCCGCAACAGTGAGAGGCCCGCGTACTGCAAACAAACAAACAAATATTTGTTGTTTTGAGTGTTGATTTGAATCCCATGTAATATTTCCAAAGTATCTCCCAGATGCCCCTCACTCTCCCCAGTGTTTGCCCTTTAATCTGCCATAACTAATATTTACTTGCTAAGATGATACTTTATTTCCTGCTCCTATAGTGCAGAGCAGTTTGGTGGGGTATATAGTTCGTAGAAGTTATGCCAGTAATTTAAAAGATAATTTCTTCTTTAAGAATTGAAGTGTGGACCATGTTAATGTGACAATGTATGTGTGGTAGATAAAATAATGCCCCCCCCCCAAATATGCTCATGTCCTAATCTCTGAAACCTGTGAATATGTTTATCCTATCTGATTAAGTATGATCTTGCGATGAAGAGACTGTCCTGGATTATCTTGGTGGATTCAGTGTAATCACAAAGTTTCTTATAATAGAAAAACAGAAGGGTCAGAATCAGAAGAGATGTAATGATGGAAACAGAGATTAGAGACAGAGATCTGAAGATGTTATGCTTCAGACCCTGAAGATGGAGAAGGGGATGATAAGCTAATGCAGGCAGGTGGTCTCTAAACTTGGAAAAGGCATGGGAGTAATTCTTCAACCTCCAGAGGTAACACAGCCCTGCTGATCCATTTTGGACTTGTGACCTCTAGAACTGTAAGATAATAAATGTGAATTTTTAATCCATTTTTAGGTTTGTGATAATTTGTTATAACAGTAGTAGGAAACTTCACAAATTATTATGAAAGTCCTGTTGTGGGCCAGCAATTTATAGCCTTATCTAAACTTAAACTCTGTAAGATATTATCATTAAAACGAATAATGTCAGTTGGTTTATCTTGACAGACATTTTCTGAAAAATGTCTGGCAGATACCCAAATTTGAATATGTAATCATAGCAGCAAGAAACTCTGAAGGGTCAGAGATTTTAATTTACTTGCAAATTCATAATTTTCCCATAACTTATGGATACTGGGAGAAATCTGGAGACAAAGGATACTTTTTTACAGTAGTATTTACTAGTGTCCACTTTTGCACCTGATTCCCGAGCTTTTGTTCCTACAGGGTTATATGAAGAGAACTAGATATTTGCATTACAAAAAAGAACTCCTAAGTTTAGGGATATTAAATCTTTTATAATGGGCAGTGTGGTAGGCAGAATAGTGGCTGCTCAAAGCTGTTTGTGTCTTAAACAGGGACCTGTGAATTATCTTATTGGTTAAAAGGATTTGCATAGATTAGGACTTTGTGGCATTACCCTGGATTATCATGGTATACACAATGAAATCTTAAGTATACTTAGAAAAGAAAGAGGAAGATAAACGTCAGATCCAGAGAGATGGCATTTTGCATGACTTGCCTTGCCTTTTACTAGCTTTGAATATGGAGGAAAGGATCATGATCCACGGAATACAGTCAGCCCCTAGAAGTCAGCAAAGGCAAAGCTCTTTTCTCTCAGGGAGCCTCCAGAAGGAATGTAAGGTAAATAAATGAGTGGTATTTTATTACAACAGCAATTGGAAACATATTGGCAATAAGCAAACCTGCCCATTGCAGATGAGGTAGACATCATTTCTATTTTTTTTCTAAGGCTCTTTGCTGTATGAGCATCCTTGAAAAGATAGTTTGAAACAAAGACAGTCACTACCTCTGTTCACAAGAGAAGCAGAAACACTGTCATGGCTTCTATTGAGTTTTTCCTTGAGTATGCAGGTTCATTGGCCACACTGTTAAATTTGGTCAAAATAGGCTAGGACCAGATCTGTTCAGTTTATCTTATAGAATACTAGGAACAGGACTCCAAGCCTAAGGAAGAGCCCAAAACTTAGGATTGACTTCAGAGTCCCAGACCTAAACAAATGAACAAGTTCCATACATAATCAGAGTCTACCATCTGGCTTCCTTAAGGCTATGTGTTGACCTTCCCACTTAGCCTGATTCACCGATTCAGTTGCAGCAGGATATATTCATGAATGGCCCATAAGAAAAAAGTCTAGGGCAATTTTGCCATAACTGATAACTGTGGCCAGACAGTTCGAGACGCACTTGAATGCAGTCCACTGATCGTTTCAGCTGAAGTTGTGGAGAGATATCATACTACCTTTCATTAATGAATGGCTCCCGTTGAGAGGATAACTACCTGCAGTGTGACCCTAAGCCAGAGGTCAGTTGCCCCTCTGGTGAGTTTCTCCAAGGAACCAAAAGTGGCCTCATTTTGGAGAGCACTTTGCAGTTGTCCAAAGGCTGCATGACTACTGACTATGTTTTCTGAAACAGTTGATGATCTGTTATGCCCTCCCCTTAATGTGGGAAACAGTGTTTTCTAGAGAGATGCAAGTTAATTCCTGGCTTCCATGTGAGAAAGGGCATACTTGGTACCTCTGGCAAGAAAGGGTTGATTCTGATTGATTATGTAAGTCCTCAAATGGGACTTAACATTAGTATTTCCAAGTGGGCACAGATTTAAAGTGCTTTACATCATGTCTCCCTAGCCAGTTACTAACCTTAGCGTTTCCAGGTGAAAAACTGAATCACATCCTTCTTTTTAAAAGGCCTGCCAAAGGCCACACAGTCCTACCGTCTGGCTCTGATACCAGCTGGATGGCATTTGTCTACCCCTGGAATGACTTATCTATGGTTAGAGAAATGACGGTGTGGGAGACATTCAGTGATGACACTTAAGTGTTTTGCATAGGAAATGCAGTAGCTGGGACATTCCTGCTATTTCTATTTGAATGGCAGTCAAATTGTCACCTGAGCTCTCTGGCTGGAAGGCAGATTCAACACCCTTAAATTCAAGAGGCTTGCAGCAATTTGGGAGAGCCACACTAGGACACCTATTTTTATGATGAAGACTCCAGAGACAGTTTTTAAACATGTGGGAAGATTAATGTTGTTAGGTTTGTTAACAAAGGCTGTATTTCCAGTAGCTATAATTTCAACTTTTGTCCAATCAGTCATCACCTACTCATGACAGTCCTTTGGCTCACAAAGGCCAGGTACTAGAGGAGTGAGGGGATTTTTGTAAGCCTTGCAGAGATCCATTATGCCCCATTTCTTTGACCTGCAAAGGTCACCATAGGGAGGCTCCATAGGCAGTGTATTTAGGAAGGGGTAATTATCCACTGGGTACACTGATCTAGAACCATTTCAGTCTCACAAGAGAATCCAGGTAGTAGAAACCAAGTTTGAATCCTCTAGGTGCCAGTTTGGACTAGAGCATGCCACTTGGGCTGACATGGTTATGCTATTGGCAGAAAGAAAAAATCAGTAGCCTAAGAATGGCTAAGTTTCTTTGAATCTCCTTGACATTCAATGCTGAGTTTTTAAAATGGGTTTGTATAACCCAGCACCCAATTTGTCCTGATCCTTAGCAAGGAAGAGACTGAGAGGGGGTTGTCCCTCTCTGGGACCAGCTCATTCAGTGACCCAACTTGCCTTTCCACAGTTTGTAGAAAAGGTGAAGGTGAGGGGGTTAATATCAGGATTCTTTTCTGAGTCAGTTTTTCAAAAGCAGACCTAATGCTCAATAATTCCAGATGCCTATGGATGACAGGGAGTGTGGATGGGAATGGTGGAGGTACATTGACTACTTTTACTTTTGTGGTAGAATGTGTACCATTTTCAGACTGCATATTATCCAGAAAGCTGACCACATGGCAGATCAGTTCAAAGGCTACAATGATGTGGCCAGAGTCAGCTGATTGGTGTGGACCATCAATCCCATGACCTGAAATGGTGGTCAACTATGGGGCATCCAGGATGAATAGACCTGAATAGGTTTAAAGGTTGGATGCACTCAGACTTCCAGAATGAGGAGAATCAATGCTCTGTGTGTCATGGCCTTCCCAATCTGGAGACAACTGGGTCACCTTTCAGCATGCGTCACAAGGTAGCCACTGCAAAAAAAAAAAAGACTCTTTTACTTGGTGCCCTTTCTGTGAGGGTAGACACACAGCCATAATCAGTGCAAAGAGTGTAGTGCAGATAGCAATCATACCCATCTTGATCGTACCCAATGATCAAGGCAGTGCAGGCTTGATCAGTAGCTTGACTTCACTCAGCATACGTGTCTGTGTGAATAAACCATATGATTCCCGTAGTAGCCATGATTTATTTCTCCAGTTTGTGGTACTTTTATCCACCAGTCTGTGTGTTCCCAGTGAATTTAAGGTTCCTGCCTCATCGTGGAAGAAATCTGGAGATGAGACAGCGAGGTTAAGAAGTAAAGTGAGGATTTATTTAAGCAAGAATATGCTCTCAGAGGGAGAGCAGGCAGATAGGTGGGGAGCTGCTGCCCTGGGTTCCATTGGCAAGCCAGTTATGAGGGGCATACAAATGAAAGGTTGGCATACTTATTGGGGAAGCAGGAGTTTGGAGGTCATATTCCCCTACAGAACCAGATGGAACAGTGAGTGACTTGGATACCTGTTTCCAAAGAGCCATAAATGTTTGAGTCCTTCTAGTCTCCACAGCGCCCCAGCATACTAAAATGGGTTCCATTTGGGGGTGGGGAGAATTTGGTCACAATCCTAGCCACCTTTCTGCGTAAGGTGGCTAAAGTCAGGGTACACACAGAGTACCCAGGGAGAAATCAGTGGATGTGAAGACAGATTAGTTTCACATCAGTAAGCAAGACATGTTTTCTCTTTTACTTTTCATCAGCTTAGAATACTTAGTCAGGGTGTTTACAACTTTACCTTAGCCTTTAATTCTGCTGGAAGGCCAGACTGAAGGCCAGGCAGAGATAATAAGATTAGTCTAATGTGGGAGCTTTCATATGCCTATGTCATCTCCTTTCTCAGTCTCTCTCTACTCAGATATTTATGTTTATTGCTTTTTCCAAGTTTTTGCCCCATACCCCAGGCTGCTGAAGTCAGTACTTTCATACTTGTATCTAAAGCTATCCTGGAAGCTGCCCTAGTCCTGAAACAGCTCTTCCAAGGACGAAACAAAGGCAAACTCCTGTACAGATTTCTTAGGGAGCTACCCGAAAGAATGAATGAGACCCAGTCCTTTGAAAATAATGTTTGTATTGTTCCCTTTGGCACCAGTAGCCTTCACTGAGAGTGTGGGCTGCTCTCCTTATGGTCTTTGTTGACCTAGGGTATGCATGATGGTAGACAAGAAGTTTAAAATCCTATCGTGCTCTCCTAATTTTTTTTTATTCACTAAGCTGTAAATTGGGGCTGTAAATTTGAATTATCTTTTGCAAGCTTTTAGCAGATTCTAGAGTTTTGCAGAGGTTGATTCTGATAGATGCTGCCAGCATATTATTTGTCAGAGGGACATAAACTTGGATTTTTTCCCTGTTCCACTATTACAGTAGTCTCTTCCCCTCCCTTTTCCTCCTTTGATTCTAAGAAGCACTGCTGTTTTATGAACCAGTATGAAAGGGAAAAAATTAAACTAATAGTGACATGCCTGTTGATTGTACCACGTACAAAAAGTGAAAACTACATTTAAGCATGAGCAAAGTGGGGAATTCTCTGGTGGTCCAGTGGTTAGTACTCCACGCTTCTGCTGCAGGGGGCCCCGGTTTGATCCCTAGTCAGGGAACTAAGATCCCACAAGCTGTGTGGCCAGGACAAAAGGAAAGGAAAACAGGTTGATTTCACTGTTAAAAAAATGAGCAGAATGGGGTGAACACTGAGCTTTTATATACTGCATTGTTTTCCTCCCTTGATTACATTTGATTTAATTCCTTTCTCCATATTTTTTTCTGCTCTTTTTCTGTAGCTTGTGATTGGCACAGTTGAAGAATCTAGAATTTACAGACTAGGAGTAAACGCAGATATGTTGCATAACTCTCAATCAAATGATATTCCTCAACGTCGTGACTCAAATTACAGTAGCCCAACTAACAAGCATTCACTGGAAGAGGATGAAAGCAGTAACTTTATAACACACAGCAGGGATTTGCTGAGTCCAGTGTACTGCACACAAGAGTCAAGAGAGGAACCTTCAGGGCCAGAAGCTGGAGCAGATCCCTCTGATGGTCAGCAAGATTCAGAATGCCGCAGAAACAAAGGAAATATCTTAGGTAATAATCTCTGCTTAGGGTCTGGACATTTGCACATGCTGCTTGTTTAACTTATATTTTCTGCAGCACAGGTAATTATTGAGCATGACCATTTTTGAGGTAGATGTTTAGCTAATACACATCTAGTTTCTTTGGTCAGGTCAGTATGCCTGTCTCCTGCAATTATGTGCAGGAGGCGCAAGTAGCAGAGTGGAAAGCTTAGTTATGGGTACCTTGCTTCTTTCTCTCTCATTAAGACTTGTTTTCCAGAAAGAGTTTGTGGCCAGTTTGGCAGAAGTAGTATTTGATTTGCTTGGCTGTTTGATCATTTAAAGTAGTCTGACTAATAATTACTATGAAAACTGTTATAATTGCCTAGCTTTTTAAAGAATATTCACTAAAATTTGGAAATGATATTTTTTTGCAGTTTAGAAAGTAGCTTAATAAGATTGCTTCTAGGATATGTTTTATCCCTCTGCTTAGTTAGTTTGACAGTTCAGACTAAGAATGTGATATGTTAAATTTTATGAATGAAACCTGAAACCCTATTTCACCTTATTGGTTACCCCTCAATTTTTCATTCCTATTGTACCTAATATTTACCTTGTTTGGTTTCAGTGATTTGTGCATAGGATTGTAACTTGAAATTCTCTTTCTTAATCTACTTTCTGCTACATTCTAAAGACTTTAAAATTTATATGAATATGAGAAGTGTTTATAATTCCTTCCGTACAAGACTAATACCTTCAGAGTCATTAACCCCACCGCTATGCATAAAATGTAGCTTCAGGTTAAAATCATTTAAATAGCTTAAAATGGTTAGAGTTTAAAATCTTCATATACTGAAGTGCACATTACTGTTATGTCTAAATATTCAATCATTATATTTCCTCTTTTTTATTTCATCTTGACCTGAAGGTAAAAAATTTTCAGTACTAAAATTTTATGTGGATAGGAAAGTATTCTTTTTGAAAGTGGCCTGTTCCTCCTCTCTCCCACCCTTATAGCAGCATGTAAAGTATATCAAATATAAGTTTGATATCAAATCAAAGTTTTCTTCAGCTTTTTAGATGAAATAGTCTACATACAAGAGTGAACATTTTAGGAAATAAAAAGTTTTCTACCACCAAGGTAAGCAATAGAACGTTATTTCTTACTTTAAAGCCCATTTGCCTTCACCTGTCTTGATCACCTGCTTCTCCCTGCCAAATCTATTAAATTACTCATTTAAAACTCTTTAGGGCTTCCCTGGTGGCGCAGTGGTTGAGAATCCGCCTGCCGATGCAGGGGACACGGGTTCGTGCCCCGGTCCGGGAAGATCCTACATGCCGCGGAGCGGCTGGGCCCGTGAGCCATGGCCGCTGAGCCTGTGCGTCCGGAGCCTGTGCTCCGCAACGGGAGAGGCCACAACAGTGAGAGGCCCGCGTACCACAAAAAAAAAAAAACTCCCAAAAAACCAAAACTCTTTAAAGTGTTGTTCTCACTGTTCAAATGCTAAATAGCTAACGGGTAGCAGTGTTGGTAAGTGAAGAAATTTGGATGATGGTGAGGCTAATAAACTGATTTGAAAATAGCTTCTTTAATTTAGTAGGTGAATCTCTATGTTTAATTATAGCCTTAAATTGTAAACATTAGTTTTATGTTGAATTTAAGTCATCCTTCTGCTACCTTTTTTCTTTTATAAATCATTAGGAAAAGAAGTAGTATTATTGATGCAAGCCTTAAACACTCTTTCAACTCCAGAGGAGAAGCTGGCAGCACTGTGTAAGAAATATGCTGATCTCGTGAGTATTAAGGGAGTGAGACCTGTATATAGTAGGGCAAAATATGTGTAACTTCTTAATAAACTTTAAAAATATAATTTTGATATAGTTTCACACGTAAAATTATATTTTATTACAAAATTGAAGGGAAGAATTAAATTTCTTGGCACTGTTGTTGATAGTATGGCTTAGTTTTATGATACGCTATATAGTATATTACAGTGCTTTCTGAGATGTATCCTGAGAGTCAGTCAGCCTTAGTGTTTCCAGATCAGCATTTTAGATGCCTCCCAGTTGGGAGGGAGTGGTTTCTGTATTCAAGTTCAGGAATTCTATACATGAAAGGAATGTTAGAAATAAAAGTGTTAACCATTTTGATTGAAATTTTGAGTTACCTGGAAAACAGTACTGTTTCTCAGGAAGTATTTACTGAGCATCTACTATATGCTAGGCATTGTTCCTTTTTCCATCTTCCAAAGAAATTGACTCATGGAAGAGTTTGTTCTAACCTATGTTATTTCAAGTAGCACTCTTCTAGGATTATGGAAGCATTGTCAACATGGAAACCTTGCTAGCTTTTTAAAAGCAAAGAATGGAAAAGGCATAGAATCTTTTGAAGAACAGACGTGGGAAATTTTTAGAATAGTTGGTTCTAATTTAAATGCCAAAATTCTTGATTTTGTGAAGAACTTGTGTGAATTATCACTGATAAACTTTGTGCATTTTCATCTATTATTAAAAAACTATCCTGTATCATAAATTTTACTATATTTTGTCAGTAACGGTTCTAAGAACAAAGCTGGAACAACTTTAGTTACTGTTTCTTCAAGTGGTACATGCATGTCTCATTTAGGAGCCTGGCATCTTCTGATATTTTGAGAAGTAGGAACCCCCCGAGTATCAATGAAAATGACCTAGAGCCATCTGAATGCAAAGATGGCAGCAGTCAGTGTTGATGCATTGCTGGCCTCAGAAAAGAATGCTTGCATTGGATATCAAAGTCTCTAATAGTATAGTCACATGATGGAAATCAAGTAAGAATTGGCAGAAAAGGAAAAAAGGGGAGAAAAGAAAAAGGAGAAAGGAGTGAAATTTGGGTAGGAAAAGCAGCAGAATAGGTTAGTTTGACTTACTGAAGTGACAGCAGCAGCCAGCCATGAAAGGATTAGGGAAGAAAGAGAAATCAACTAGCATAGTGGGCTAACTCAGTCCTTCTCAGACTCATACATATCACCTAGAGATCTTGTCAAATTGCAGATTCTGAGTCAGTAGATATAAAAGACACTTTACAGTAGATTTTAAGTGGAGATGGGGAAGATGGTTAAGATAGACTTGCATTTTAACAAGTTTCCAGTTGATGGCCAGAGCTGCTGGTCCAGGGACTAGACTTTGAGAAACAGGAATCAAGTTATTTATTTATTTAGATATGTTTTTGAAGGAGGAGGATATGGCAAGTACGAGTTACTGCATTTGTTTGCAAAAGTGATACATTGGAGACTTGACTGAGGAGTAGCCTCTTTTTGATGTGGTTTTATCCTTGTGGAGATCAGTAGTTCTGGTGAATAATACAAAATAGGTGTATTTTGGTTTAAAAAATATGTTCAAAAACTGTTTCTTGAAAAACTCATTTTCTAAACAGTTGGATCACCTTGGGAGTATAACATCACTGTCAAATCAAGGTGGGTTGGAGAAGTTGAGTCACAGACCTCACCCTCAGGGTAGCAACCCACAATTAAAAGAGAACAAAAAAACCTGGAGCAAAGGGTCTGAACCCCACATCAGGCACCCCAACATTTTTAAGTCCTGCACCTGAAAGAAGCCCCCAAAACATCTGGCTTTGAAAAACAACAGGGGAATCGCACCCGTGTGACCCCGAGGGCTGTAGTTGACTGAGAAATGCTTCTTAAAGGGAAGCTGCACAGACTTACTCTCCCCGGGGCCCAGTGCAGATGCAGCTGTTTGAAAAGCATGCAGACTTTATGTGAAAGAGATTGATTTGCTAATCTCAGAGCATGGGCCTGAGAAGAAGGGGCTGGTTGAGATACTCTCCAAGGATGGAGGTGCAGGCGCCATTTCTGTACTCTCACTCTAAAGCCAATGGGTGCCTTATTTTTCCCTCTAGACATTTTTCTTCTAGGGAGGGTGCCATTTCTGCACTTTCACTAAATCTTGTTAAATGTTGCTAAAGCCAGTGGGAGACGTTTTCATGCTCCCTCTGCTCCACTCCAGTACCTCCTGGAGAGGAGCTTTTATACATGTTTGGTTCTCTGATTTTGCAGCTGCAGCTCAGGGGATGCCCTGTGATCACCTGGCCCTGCAGGCCAGCAGTCTTGGGTTCCTGGGTACCTCAGGACTATAACAATTGGAGAGACAGTTCTTGGCAACCTGCCACTTGCAAGGCACTGCACAGACAACAGACTTAAACCCAGCCTTAGTCTTTCTGAGAAAGAGGACTGTTTGCTTGTCCAGGAGCTTTAGCTTGAGGGGAAGGCTTCTAGTGTGGCACACTTCTAAAGGCCTGTGGAGTTGCTGTCAGGGAACAGAGGCTGGAGGACAGGATCTTTGCACTCTCCCTCTGCTTTGCTTCAGGTTGCTGCTATCTTCCATAACGCACCTTATCTGGTGCCCCAGTTGTTGTGTCTGCTGCCAGGGGACACCTCTACATTGCTTGGTTCTGGGGGCCAGTGATGGTCAGTGGGTACCAGAAGACCGTATCCAGTGGAGGAAAGTTCTTAAACAGCTACCATCCCAGAGCACAGCAGGAGGCAATGGAACAGGGAGCTAGGGCTTTCTGTGAAAGAGGCTGATGAGCTTATTTTCATGGCTATGGACTGAGGGGCAGGCTTCTAAATTAAACACACATCAAAGGGCTAACTGTAAGCCTTCCAGAGACCTAGGAAAGCAGGTGTTATCTTTGAGCTCCCCCTCTTATGCTCCAGAGTGCTAGACTCTCTTGGAGCGGAGCTCTTAACACGTGTCTGGTGCCTTGCTTTCGTGGCTGCTGACCATGGAATCCCCCCCGCCCCCAATGAATGCCTGGCCTGTTGACCAGGGAGGTTTGTGTACCTGGGTTTCATACGAGTCAGAGACACAGCTGGCTACCACACCCAGGGCACTGCACAGATAGCACACTGAAAACACCCCCTCCTTCTGTGGAAGACGCCTGTTTGCTTGTCCAGGAACGTTGGTGTGAGGGTCAGTCTTTGGGTTTTGCACACATCCAGAGGCCTATGGACTCGCTCTCTAGGAAAACAGGCTGAAGGATGAGATCTTTGTACTCTCCCATTGCCTCACTACAGCTTACCATAATCTACAAGAAGGTGCTGATCCATTCTTATGGAGGCCTGAATTTTACAGCTGTCACCAAAGGGGCACCCGCAGATGGCCTGGTCTGGTGGCCAGCAGAGCTTAGCTTGCAGTTGTACAGGACTGTACATATTTGCATTCTTTAAAAACTGCTGCCTTTCAGGGTCAGGCTTCCAATCAGCCTGAACCTAGGTTGTGCTGAAGTCTCCCCTGACCTCTTTGGGACACTGACAGGTCCTGGAACACACTCAACAACTGGGAGACATTAAAAATAAAATAAGCTGCTTGCACAAGCAATCACCAACGTTTGAGAGACAAGCAAGAGCTGCAAGGTTGAAGGATAAGATTCATCTCCTAAGTGAGGCCACTCCTCCAAGACTGGGAGAGGTGGCTATTTCATGGAGTGTATAAAAGCAAACACAGAAAGTCAAGCAAGATGAGGAAGAGGGGAAATATGCTGTACGTGGAACAACAAAATAAAACCTTGGAGAAAAACATAATGAAGTGGAGATAGGTAATTTTCTTGGTAAAGGGTTCAAAGTAATAATCATAAAGATGCCCACTGAGCTAGGAGAAGAATGCATGAACACAGTGAGAACTTCAACAAAGATAGAAAATATAAGAAAGTAAAAAATCAAAGTCACAGAACTAGAAAATTGAAAAACACTGAAAAATACGCTAGTGGGTTCAACAGCAGACTAGATGAAGTAGAAGAAAGGATCAGTGAACTTAAAGCAAGGGCGGTGGAATTCACCCAAGCAGAGCGGCAAAAGGAGAAAAAAATTTAAAAAGTGAAGGCAGCTTTAGGAATGTGTGAGACAACATCAGGTGCACTGATATGCATATTATAGGGGACCCAGAAGGAGAAAAGAGAGAGAAACAGGCAGAACACTTATTTGAAAAAGAGTGATTGAAAAGTTCCTTAAAATGGGGAAGGAAGCACATCCAGCTCCAAGTTCCAAATAAGATGTACTCAGAGGAACCCACAGCAAGACACAGTATAATTAAAATGTCAAAAGTTAAAGACAGAGACTTCGGGCAGCAAGAGAAAAAGCAACCTGTTACATATAAGGCAATACTCAGAAGATTATCATTAGATGTTTCAGCACAAACTTTGCCGCCCAGAAAGAAGTTGCACAATATTATCAAAATGCTGAAAGAAAAAAAGAATACGCAGTAAAGTTACCATTCAGAAGTAAAGGAGAGAGAATTTTCCATACAAGCAATTCTAGAGGAGGTCATTACCACTAAACCAGTCTTATAAGGAATGTAAACGGGATTTCCTTAAGCTGAAAAGAAAGGGCACTAATTAACAGGAACATATATGAAAATATGTCACTGATAAAGGTAATTATGTAGGAAAGACAGTGGATTAATCTTGTAAAGCTAGTATGAAGGTTAAAAGACAAACGTAGTAAAAATACTACTTTGGTATTAGTGGATAATAATTGGTATTAGGGGATACACAAGATAAAAGATATAAAACATGACATCAAAAACTTGAAAAGTGTGTGTGGGAAGATAAGAATTTAGAGCTTTAGAATGCTTTCAGACGTAAGTTGTTATCAACTTAAAATGGAATGGTATAATTTGTTACCTCATGTAAACCTCATGGTAACTACAAAGCAACACCCTGTGGTAGATAACACAAAAAATAATGACAAAGGAATCTAATAATACCATTTGCAAAGTGCAAAGGAAGAGAGCAAGAAACAAGAAAGGAATGCTGGAATGAGAAAACAATTAAAAAAAAATTGAAATGGCAATAAGTACAAATGGACTAAATTCTCCATTCAGAAGTAGTAGAGTGACTGAATGGCTAAAATAAATAACATTTATACGCCGCCTACAAGAGACTCACTTCAGGTATCAGGATAGGCACAAACTAAGAGTGAAAGGGGGGACAAAGATATTCCATAGAAATGGAAACCAGAAGAAAGCTGTGGCAGGTATATATATATATCAGACAAAATAGAGTTTATGAACAAAGACTGTAATAAGAGACAAAGGGATTACATAATGATAAAGGGGTCAGTACAGTAAGAGGATATAACATGTGTAAACATTTATGCACCCAGCATAGAACCATCTAAATATATGAAGCAAATATTAACAGTCCTAATGGGAGAAATGGACATCAATACAATAATAGTAGGGGCTTCTAATACTCCACTTACATCAACCATATAGATCATCCGGACAGAAAATCAGTAAGAAAATGTCAGCCTTAAAGAACATGTGAGATCACATAGATTTATCAGATATATACAGACCATTCCATCAAAAAAAAAGAAAAAGGAATCCAGCAGAATCACACATTTTTCTGAAGTGCACATGGAACATTCTGGAGAAGAAATGTTGTAGGCCACAAAACAATTCTTAATAAATAAAGGAAGATTTCAGTGTATTGAGCATCAGGTATAAAACTAGAGATCAATTTTGAAACAAAACTAGAAAGTTTACAAATGTGTGAGATCAAACAACATGTAGTGAACCGACCATGGGTCAATGAGGAAATCAAAAGAGAAATTTAAAGAAAAACAACCTCGAGAAAATGAGAATACAACATAACAGATTTATGGGATGCAGGAAAAGCAGTTGTAAGAGGTAGGTTCCTGGTGATAAAATGCCTAACTCCATAAACAGTCTAACTGTTACACACCAAGAAAATAGAAAAAGAAGAATAAATGAAGCCCCACGTTACTATAAGGAAAGAAAGAACAAAGATCGGGATGGAAATAAATGTAACAAAGACTCAAAAGACAATAGAAGAGGTGAATGAAATTAAGAGGCTTTTTTTCTTTTAAAAGATAAATTGATGAACGTTTAGCTAGACTCGTCAAGAAAAGGACAGGGCTTAAATAAATAAAATCAGAAATAAAAGAGACAGACACCACAGAAATAAAAAAGATTGTAAGAGTGTACTGTCAACTGAAAACAAAAATGCACAACCTAAAAGTTGAGAATTACGTTTTATTTGGCAGACTTTCTGAGTACTGTAGCCTGGGAGACACCCTCTCAGATAGCTCTGGGGGACTGCTCCAGAGAGGTAAAGGAGGAGCCAGAATATATAGGAGTTTTTGCAACAAAAACCAGGTAGTTGGAACATCAGAAGCTTTCTGTTATTTAAAGAAAACCAGACATCTCAAGTGAATGAATTTAGCACGTTTCTCTCTATGGGGAGGTGCAGGAGTCTGGGCTGACGGAAATCATTCCTTTGATACACACCTTAGCTATGTAGGGTCACTATCCTGTTGTCTCCTATCTTGAGTCCCCTCAGGGTGCACAGTTGGGGGCAATTGGAGTGTTTGATGGCTTGATGGCTGCAGCATCCTTTGTTTAGTGCAATGGCTGGTGGCATTCTTAGTCCACACTAGTATAAACAGTTATATACTAGCAAATTGTAGAGGAGATGGATAAATTCCTAGAAACATACCAGCAAGCGGGACTGGATCATGAGGAAATAGAAAACTGAACATACCAATAACTAGTAGAAAGATTGAATAATCAAAGATATCCCAGGAAACAAAAGTCCAGGATCAAACAGTTTCATTGGTCAGTTCTACCAAACAATCAAAGAAGATTTAATAATTAATACCTCTTTTTCAAACTCTTCAAAAAAGTTGAAAAGGATGGAACACTTCTTAACTACTTGTATGATGCCAGCATTACCTTGTTACCAAACCTGACAGGGATACCACAAGAAAAAGAAAATTACACTCCAGTATCCATGATGAATATAGATAAAAAAATCTTTAACAAACTATTAGCAAACTGAATCTAACAATACATTAAAAGAATAATACACTATGGTCAAGTGGGATTTATTCCAGGGGTGCATGGGTGATTCAGCCTCTCATATCAATCAGTGATACACTTCATTAATACTATGAAGGATAAAAATCATAACATCCCCTCAGTAGATGGAGACAAATCATGTGACAAAATTCAACATCTATTTACGATGAAAACTCTCAACAAAGTGAGTGTAGAGAAAATGTACCTCATAAAAAAAAGTCAATGTATGAAAATTTTGCAACTAACATACTGAAAAATGATGTATTGAAAGCTTTTCCTCTAAAACAGGAACAAGACAGTGATGCTCATTCTCATCACTTTTAGTCAACACAGTATTGCAAGTCATAGCCAGAGCTATTGGGCAAGAAAGAGAAGTAAAAACTGTCACTATTTGCAAGTGGCATTATGTGATACTGTACAGAATCCCCTAAAGACCCTACCAAAAAAACTCTTAGAACTAATGGACAAATTCAGTAAGGTTCCTAGATACAAAACCAATTTACAAAAATGAGCTGCATTTCTCCTCAGCAAGAGCTATTAAGAAAACAGTTCCACTTAAAATTGTATCAAAAAGAATAAAATAGGGCTTCCCTGGTGGCGCAGTGGTTACAGTCCACCTGCCGATGCAGGGGACACGGGTTCGTGCCCCGGTCCGGGAGGATCCCACGTGCCGCGGAGCAGCTGGGCCCGTGAGCCATGGCCGCTGAGCCTGTGCGTCCGGGGCCTGTGCTCCGCAACGGGAGAGGCCACAACAGTGAGAGGCCCGCGTACTGCAAAAAGAAAAAAAAAAAAAGAATAAAATACCTAGGAATAAAATTAATCTAGGAAGTGAAAAACCTGTACGCTGAAAACTGTAAGATATTGATGAAGGAAACTGAAGAAGACACAGCTAAATGGAAAGAAATAAATTTCATGCTCATGGATTGGAAGAATTAATATACTAAAATGTCTGTACTGCCCACAGCAGTCTACAGATTCATTAAAATTGGTATGAAAATACCAATGGCATTTTTTTTACAGAAATAGAACAAACAACCTTAGTTTTTTTTTGATGTAATCACAGAAGACCCTGAATAATCAAAGCAAACTTATAAAGGAAAAACAAGCTGGAGGCATCTTGCTCCCTGATTTCAAACTGTACTACAAAGCTATAGTAATCAGTGTGTTATTGTCATAAAAACAGACACATAGATCAGTGAAACTGAACAGAGAGCCCCCAAAAAACTCATGCATACATGGCTAAATTATTTTATAAGAAAAGAGCCAAGAATATACAATGGGAAAAGGACAGTCTCTTGCATGAATTGTCTTGAGAAACCTGGACAACCACATGTAAAAGAAAAAAAGGGGACTTATGTCTTAGACCATATACAAAAATTAACCCAGAATGGATTAAAGAATCCATTGAATGTAAGACCTGAAACCATAAAAGTTCTAAAAGAAAATATGAGTGGTAAGCTCCTTAACATTGGTCTTCCCAGTAATTTTTTGGATTTGATGCCACAGCAAAGGTGGCAAGAACAAAAATAAATAAGTAGGACTATGTCCAACTAAACAGCTTTTGCATAGCAAAGGAAATCATGAAAAAATTGTAAATGTGATTTACTGAGTGGGAGAAAATATTTGTAAATCATATATTTGTTAAGGAGTTAATATGCAGGATATGTAAAGGTAGATAAAAAATATATAAATACATATACATAAAACTCAATAGTCAAGACCAAGCAATTCAGTTAAAAATTGGGTAGAAGATTTGAATAGACCTTTTTTTTGTTTTTTTTTTACTCAAAAAAGACATGGCCAACAGGTACATGAAAAGTTGCTTAACATCACAAATTATTAGGAAGTGCAAATCAAAACTATAATGAGCTATCATCTGACATCCTTAGTATGCCTATCAAGAAGATACAAGATAAGTGTTGATAAGGATATGGGAAAAGGGGAATCCATGTGCACTGTTGGTGGGAATGTAAATACATTATGGAGCTGTATCCAGAAATTAAAAATAGACTTGCCATATAATCCACCAGTTTCTCCTCTGGGTTTTTTTCCAAAGAAAATGAAAACTCTAATTTGAAGTTAAGTATTCTTTGCAGCATCATTTGTAATAGCCAAGGTTTGGGACAACCAAAGTGTCCATCAGTGGATGTATGGATAAAAAAGATGTGGGAAATGTATACATGTATATCTGGGAAATATATATACAATATATATACATACGAACAATGAAATATTCAGTCTTGATCACTAAAAAATAAATCTTGTCATTTGCATAGACAGCATGGATGAACATTGAGGGCTTTATGCTAAGTGAAATACGACAGACAAATATATAATCTCACTGATATGTGGAATTAAACACACACAAGCTCATAGGTTCAGAGAACAAATTAGTGGTTGCCACAGGTGGATGGGAAGTGAACAAATGTGTGAAGGGGGTCAAAAGGTAGAAACTTCCAGCTATAAAATAAGTCATGGGGATGTAAGGTACTCCTTGATGGCTACAGTTAATAATACTGTATTGCATATTTGGAAGTTGCTAAGAGACTAGATCTTAAAAATCCTCCTCAAAAGAAAAAAAAAAAGTTTTGTAACAACATATGGTGATAAATGTTAAATATACTCATGTGTTGATCCTTTTGCAGTGTATACAACTATCAAATCATTATTTTGTACACCTGAAGCTAATAGAATATTATGTCAGTTATACCTGAATTTTAAAAATCAAAAATATAAGAAAAATAAACTAAATTGTTTGCGATAATAATATACATAAGTACTTTTCAATTTTGAACCAAGGAATTCTTTAAGAAACCAAACACACTTATAAGGGAAAATAATGGCAAAGTGTGGCTTTATTCAAATTAACCCTGTCTCATTAAAGACACCTTAGAGAAATTTTCAGCAGATACCCAACAAAGGATTAGAATCATGAATATATGAATAGCATGTACAGAGTGGTAAGGACAGGCAAATAACCCAGTAGAAAAAGGACAGGAGACATGAGGCATTTTATTGAAGAAGAGAAAAAGTTTTGGTTTGTACATTTTTTAAGTGGGAGAGATAACAGAAAAAGTATGGATAGAATATATAGAAATTCCTCAGTAATGCTTATTAAATGGAAAATATCTTTGCACTTCGTTGACTTTAATATTTTCTTATGTATTGATTAATTGTGTTTCTGTGCATATTGATTATCTAGTTTCCTTTGCCCCTTTTCCCCTTGGAATGTTGCTGTGCACTTTTTATTACAGCGAAGAGAACATAATTTTACTTCTTTGACTCAAAAGCCATGTTTCAAAAATCTCAATCTTATCCACCTACTTCCCGCCAAAATAGGACAAAAAGAACAGAGATAGGCCTTTGAGTTGCCACTTTTATTATCTTACAGTTTTATCAGTGCCTCTTCCTATGGGGCAGACATTTAAGTAGCAATGAGTCCCTTGTGGGACTCTAACCATCTTTGAGGTACTTTCTCTGTTGGAAACACTGGTTGTGTGTCTAAGATGAGATTAGATGTTGCAGAATACCTTCTGCATTTGCCTGGAATCTCTCCTGGACTACCCCAGTGTGGTGAAGCTCGTGGGTTATCTACATTTGTTACTATTTATTTTATTTTTATTTTCTAACGTCTTTATCGGGGTATAATTGCTTTACAATGGTGTGTTAGTTTCTGCTTTCTAACAAAGTGAATCAGTTATACATATACATATGTTCCCATATCTCTTCCCTCTTGCGTCTCCCTCCCTCCCACCCTCCCTATCCCACCCCTCCAGGCGGTCACAAAGCACCGAACTGATCTCCCTGTGCTATGCGGCTGCTTCCCACTAGCTATCTACCTTATGTTTGTTAGTGTATATATGTCCTTGCCTCTCTCTCGCTTTGTCACAGTTCACCCTTCCCCCTCCCCATGTCCTCAAGTCCGTTCTCTAGTAGGTCTGTGTCTTTATTCCTGTCTTACCCCTAGGTTCTTCATGACATTTTTTTTCTTAAATTCCATATCTATGTGTTAGCATACGGTATTTGTTTTTCTCTTTCTGACTTACATCACTCTGTATGACAGACTCTAGGTCTATCAGCCTCATTACAAATAGCTCAATTTCGTTTCTTTTTCTGGCTGAGTAGTATTCCATTGTATATATGTGCCACATCTTCTTTATCCATTCATCCGATGCTGGGCACTTAGGTTGTTTCCATCTCCAAGCTATTGTAAATAGAGCTGCAATGAACATTTTGTTACATGACTTTTGTTTTTTGTTTTTTTTTGCGGTACGCGGGCCTCTCACTGCTGCGGCCTCTCCCGTTGCGGAGCACAGGCTCTGGATGCGCAGGCTCAGCAGCCATGGCTCACAGGCCCAGCCACTCCGCGGCATGTTGGATCTTCCCAGACCAGGACACAAACCCGTGTACCCTGCATCAGCAGGTGGACTCTGAACCACTGTGCCACCAGGGAAGCCCCATGACTCTTTTCGAATTATGGTTTTCTCAGGGTGTATGCACAGTAGTGGGATTGCTGGGTCATATGGTAGTTCTATTTGTAGTTTTTTAAGGAACCTCCATACTGTTCTCCATAGTGGCTGAATCAATTCACACTCCCACCAGCAGTGCAAGAGTGTTCCCTTTTCTCCACACCCTGTCCAGCATTTATTGTTTCTAGATTTTTTTGATGATGGCCATTCTGACTGGTGTGAGATGATATCTCATTGTAGTTTTGATTTGCATTTCTCTAAAGATTATTGACGTTGAGCATTCTTTCATGTGTTTGTTGGCAGTCTGTATATCTTCTTTGGAGAAATGTCTATTTAGGTCTGCCCATTTTTGGATTGGGTTGTTTGCTTTTTTGTTATTGAGCTGCATGAGCTGCTTGTAAATTTTGGAAATTAATCCTTTGTCAGTTGCTTCATTTGCAAATATTTTCTCCCATTCTGAGGGGCGTCTTTTGGTCTTGTTTATGGTTTCCTTTGCTGTTCAAAAACTTTGAAGTTTCATTAGGTCCCATTTGTTTATTTTTGTTTTTATTTCCATTTCTCTAGGAGGTGTGTCAAAAAGGATCTTGCTGTGACTTACGTCATAGAGTGTCCTGCCTATGTTTCCCTCTAAGAGTTTGATAGTTTCTGTGCTTACATTTAGGTCTTTCATCCATTTTGAGCTTATTTTTGTGTATGGTGTTAGGGAGAGAACTAATCTCATAATTTTACATGTACCTGTCCAGTTTTCCCAGCACCACTTATTGAAGAGGCTGTGCTTTCTCCACTGTACATTCCTGCCACCTTTATCAAAGATAAGGTGTCCATATGTGCATGGATTTATCTCTGGGCTTTCTATCCTGTTCCATTGATCTTTCTGTTTTTGTGCCAGTACCATACTGTCTTGATTACTGTAGCTTTGTAGTATAGTCTGAAGTCAGAGACCCTGATTCCTCCAGCTCTGTTCTTTGTTCTCAAGATTGCTTTGGCTATTAGGGGTCTTTTGTGTTTCCATACAAATTGTGAAATTTTTTGTTCTAGTTCTGTGAAAAATGCCAGTGGTAGTTTGATAGGGATTGCATTGAATCTGTAGATTGCTTTGGGTAATAGAGTCATTTTCACAGTTTTGATTCTTCCAATCCAAGAATGTGGTATATCTCTCCATCTATTTGTATCACCTTTAATTTCTTTCATCAGTGTCTTATAATTTTCTTCATACAGGTCTTTTGTCTCCTTAGGTAGGTTTATACCTAGATTTTTTGTTGCAATGGTAAATGGGAGTGTTTTCTTGTTTTCAATTTCAGATTTTTCATCATTAGTATATAGGAATGCCAGAGATTTCTGTGCATTAATTTTGTATCCTGCTACTTTACCAAATTGATTTATTAGCTCTAGTAGTTTTCTGGTAGCATCTTTAGCATTCTCTATGTATAGTATAATGTCATCTGCAAACAGTGACAGCTTTACTTCTTCTTTTCCAGTTTGGATTCCTTTTATTGCCTTTTCTTCTCTGATTGCTGTGGCTAAAAATTCCAAAACTATGTTGAATAAGAGTGATGAGAGTGGGCAACCTTGTCTTGTTCCTGATTTTAGTGGAAATGCTTTCAGTTTTTCACCATTGAGGATGATGTTGGCTGTGGGTTTGTCATATATGGCCTTTATTATGTTGAGGATGTTCCCTCTATGCCTACTTTCTGCAAAGTTTTTATCATAAATGGGTGTTGAATTTTGTCAAAAGCTTTCTTCTGCATCTATTGAGATGATCATATGGTTTTTCTCCTTCAATTTGTTAATATTGGTATCACATAATTTGCATATATTGAAGAATCCTTGCGTTCCTGGAATAAACCCCACTTGATCATGGTGTATGATCTTTTAATGCGCTGTTGGATTCTGTTTGCTAGTATTTTGTGAAGGATGTTTGCATCTATGTTCATCAGTGATATTGGCCTGTAGTTTTTCTCTCTTTGTGACATCCTTGTCTGGTTTTGGTATCAAGGTGATGGTGGCCTCGCAGAATGAATTTGGGAGTGTTCCTCCCTCTGCTATATTTTGGAAGAATTTGAGAAGGGTAGGTGTTAGCTCTTCTCTAAATGTTTGATAGAATTCACCTGTGAAGCCATCTGGTCCTGGGCTTTTGTTTGTCGGAAGATTTTTAATCACAGTTTCAATTTCAGTGCTTGTGATTGGTCTGTTCATATTTTCTATTTCTTCCTGATTCAGTCTTGGCAAGTTGTGCATTTCTAAGAATCTGTCCATTTCTTCCAGGTTGTCCATTTTATTGGCATAGAGTTGCTTGTAATAATCTCTCATGATCTCTTGTATTTCTTCAGTTTCAGTTGTTACTTCTCCTTTTTCATTTCTAATTCTATTGATTTGAGTCTTCTCCCTTTTTTACTTGATGAATCTGGCTAATGGTTTATCTATTTTGTTTATCTTCTCAAAGAACCAGATTTTAGTTATATTGATCTTTGCTATCATTTCCTACTTTTCTTTTTCATTTATTTCTGATCTGATTTTTTGTTTGTTTGTTTTTGCTGTTTTAATATTTTACTAATCCTGTCAGTCAAAAATGGTGATGTCATGAGAAATGACAGTTTAGGTTTAATATGAGGAATGGAGTTTGCCTCATAATTAAAAGAAGTTTAAAAAGTTAAAAGAAATTTAACTTTTAGGTGGAAAGACAGATATTTACTTATGAAACAACAGAATTCAATACAGTTCATAATCAAGTACTGGATTATATGGTGGAGATTCTAAGAGGTATAGACATTCTTATTAGTAATAATGTTTTTTTTTTTTACATCTTTATTGGGGTATAATTGCTTTACAATGGTGTGTTAGTTTCTGCTTTATAACAAAGTGAATCAGATATACATATACATATGTTCCCATATCTCTTCCCTCTTGCGTCTCCCTCCCTCCCACCCTCCCTATCCCACCCCACCAGGCGGTCACAAAGCACTGAGCCGATATCCCTGTGCCATGCGGCTGCTTCCCACTAGGAATCTACCTTACGTTTTTTAGTGTGTATATGTCCATGACTCTCTCTCGCCCTGTCACAGCTCACCCTTCCCCCTCCCCATATCCTCAAGTCCGTTCTCCAGTAGGTCTGTGTCTTTATTCCTCTCTTACCCTAGGTTCTTCTTAAATTCCATATACATGTGTTAGCATACAGTATATGTGTTTTTCTTTCTGACTTATTTCACTCTGTATGACAGACTCTAGGTCTATCCACCTCATTACAAATAGCCCAATTTCGTTTCTTTTTCTGGCTGAGTAATATTCCATTGTATATATGTGCCACATCTTCTTTATCCATTCATCCAATGATGGGCACTTAGGTTGTTTCCATCTCCGGGCTATTGTAAATAGAGCTGCAATGAACATTTTGGTACATGACTCTTTTTGAATTTAGGTTTTCTCAGGTTCTATGCACAGTAGTGGGATTGCTGGGTGATATGGTAGTTCTATTTGTAGTTTTTTAAGGAACCTCCATACTGTTCTCCATAGTGGCTGAATCAATTCACACTCCCACCAGCAGTGCAAGAGTGTTCCCTTTTCTCCACACCCTGTCCAGCATTTATTGTTTCTAGATTTTTTTGATGATGACCATTCTGACTGGTGTGAGATGATATCATTGTAGTTTTGATTTGCATTTCTCTAATGATTATTGACGTTGAGCATTCTTTCATGTGTTTGTTGGCAGTCTGTATATCTTCTTTGCAGAAATGTCTATTTAGGTCTGCCCATTTTTGGATTGGGTTGTTTGTTTTTTTCTTATTGAGCTGCATGAGCTGCTTGTAAATTTTAGAGATTAATCCTTTGTCAGTTGCTTCAATTGCAAATATTTTCTCCCATTCTGAGGGGCGTCTTTTGGTCTTGTTTATGGTTTCCTTTGCTGTGCAAAAGCTTTGAAGTTTCATTAGGTCCCATTTGTTTATTTTTGTTTTTATTTCCATTACTCTAGGAGGTTGGTCAGAAAGGATCTTGCTGTGATATGTCATAGAGTGTTCTGCCTATGTTTCCCTCTAAGAGTTTGATAGTTTCTGGCCTTACATTTAGGTCTTTAATCCATTTTGAGCTTATATTTGTGTATGGTGTTAGGGAGTGATCTAATCTCATACTTTTACATGTATCTGTCCAGTTTTCCCAGCACCACTTATTGAAGAGGCTGTCCTTTCTCCACTGTACATTCCTGCCTCCTTTATCAAAGATAAGGTGTCCATATATACGTAGGTTTATCTCTGGGCTTTCTATCCTGTTCCATTGATCTATCTTTCTGTTTTTGTGCCAGTACCATACTGTCTTGATTACTGTAGCTTTGTAGTATAGTCTGAAGTCAGAGAGCCTGATTCCTCCAACTCCTTTTTTCATTCTCAAGATTGCTTTGGCTATTCGGGGTCTTTTGTGTTTCCATACAAATTGTGAGGTTTTTTGTTCTAGTTCTGTGAAAAATGCCAGTGGTAGTTTGATAGGGATTGCATTGAATCTATAGATTGCTTTGGGTAATAGAGTCATTTTCACAATGTTGATTCTTCCAATCCAAGAACATGGTATATCTCTCCATCTATTTGTATCACCTTTAATTTCTTTCATCAGTGTCTTATAATTTTCTTCATATAGGTCTTTTGTCTCCTTAGGTAGGTTTATTCCTAGGTATTTTATTCTTTTTGTTGCAATGGTAAATGGGAGTGTTTTCTTGTTTTCAATTTCAGATTTTTCATCATTAGTATATAGGAATGCCAGAGATTTCTGTGCACTAATTTTGTATCCTGCTACTTTACCAAATTCATTGATTAGCTCTAGTCGTTTTCTGGTAGCATCTTTAGGATTCTCTATGTATAGTATCATGTCATCTGCAAACAGTGACAGCTTTACTTTCTCTTTTCTTATTTGGATTCCTTTTATTTCCTTTTCTTCTCTGATTGCTGTGGCTAAAACTTCCAAAACTATGTTGAATAAGAGTGATGAGAGTGGGCAACCTTGTCTTGTTCCTGATTTTAGTGGAAATGCTTTCAGTTTTTCACCATTGAGGATGATGTTGGCTGTGGATTTGTCATATATGGCGTTTATTATGTTGAGGAAAGTTCCCTCTATGCCTACTTTCTGCAGGGTTTTTATCATAAATGGGTGTTGAATTTTGTCAAAAGCTTTCTCTGCATCTATTGAGATGATCATATGGTTTTTCTCCTTCACTTTGTTAATATGGTTTATCACATTGATAGATTTGCGTATATTGAAGAATCCTTGCATTCCTGGAATAAACCCCACTTGATCATGGTATATGATCCTTTTAATGGGCTCTTGGATTCTGTTTGCTAGTATTTTGTGAAGGATGTTTGCATCTATGTTCATCAGTGATATTGGCCTGTAGTTTTCTTTCTTTGTGACATCCTTGTCTGGTTTTGGTATCAAGGTGATGGTGGCCTGGTAGAAGGAATTTGGGAGTGTTCCTCCCTCTGCTATATTTTGGAAGAGTTTGAGAAGGATAGGTGTTAGCTCTTCTCTAAATGTTTGATAGAATTCACCTGTGAAGCCATCTGGTCCTGGGCTTTTCTTTGTTGGAAGATTTTTAATCACCGTTTCAATTTCAGTGCTTGTGATTGGTCTGTTCATATTTTCTATATCTTCCTGTTTCAGTCTCAGTAGGTTGTGCTTTAATAAGAATTTGTCCAATTCTTCCATGTTGTCCATTTTATTGGCATAGAGTTGCTTGTAGTAATCTCTCATGATCTTTTGTAGTTCTGCAGTTTCAGTTGTTACTTCTCCTTTTTCATTTCTAATTCTATTGATATGAGTCTTCTCCCTTTTTTTCTTGATGAATCTGGCTAATGGTTTATCTATTTTATCTTCTCAAGGAACCAGATTTTAGTTTTATTGATCTTTGCTATTGTTTCCTTCATTTCTTTTTCATTTATATCTGATCTGATTTTTATGATTTCTTTCCTTCTGCTAACTTTGGGGTTTTTTTGTTCTTTCTCTAATTGCTTTAGGTACAGGGTTAGGTTGTTTATTCGAGATGTTTCCTTTTTCTTTTTCTTAAGGTGGGCTTGTATTGCTATAAACTTCCCTCTTAGAACTGCTTTTGCTGCATCCCATAAGTTATGGGTCTTCATGTCTCCATTCTCATTTGTTTCCAGGTATTTTTTATGATTTCCTCAGTGATCACTTTGTTATTAACCAGTGTATCATTTAGCCTCCATGTGTTTGTATTTTTTACAGATCCTTTCCTGTAATTGATATCTAGTCTCATAGTGTTGTGGTCCGAAAAGATACCTGATACAATTTTAATTTTCTTAAATTTACCAAGGCTTGATTTGTGACCCAAGATATGATCTATCCTGGAGAATATTCCATGAGCACTTGAGAAAAATGTGTATTCTGTTGTTTTTGGATGGAGTGTCCTATAAATATGAGTTAAGTCTATCTTGTATAATGTATCATTTAAAGCTTGTGTTTCTTTCTTTATTTTCATTTTGGATGATCTGTCCATTGGTGAAAGTGGGGTGTTAAAGTCCCCTACTATGAATGTGTTACTGTCGATTTCCCCTTTTATGGCTGTTAGTATTTGCTTTATGTATTGAGGTGCTCCTATGTTGGGTGCATAAATATTTACAATTGTTATATCTTCTTCTTGGATCGATCCCTTGATCATTATGTAGTGTCCTTCTTTGTCTCTTCTAATAGTCTTTATTTCAAAGTCTATTTTGTGTGATATGAGAATTGCTACTCCAGCTTTCTTTTGGTTTCCATTTGCATGGAATATCTTTTTTTTTTTTTTTTTTTTTTTAACTTTACATGGGCCTCTCACTGTTGTGGCCTCTCCTGTTGTGGAGCGCAGGCTCTGGATACGCAGGCTCAGCAGCCATGGCTCACGGGCCCAGCCGCTCTACGGCATGTGGGATCTTCCCAGACCAGGGCACGAACCCGTGTCCCCTGCATCGGCAGGCGGACTCTGAACCACTGCACCACCGCGGAAGCCCTGCATGGAATATCTTTTTCCCCTCACTTTCAGTCTATGTGTGTCTCTAGGTCTGAAGTGCATCCCTGGTAGACAGCATATATATGGGTCTTGTTTTTGTATCCATTCAGCCAATCTGTGTCTTTTGGTGGGAGCATTTAGTCCATTTACATTTAAGGTAATTATCGCTATGTATGTTCCTATTCCCATTTGTAAATTGTTTTGGGTTCGTTATTGTAGGTCTTTTCCTTCTCTTGTGTTTCTTGCCTAGAGAAGTTCCTTTAGCATTTGTTGTAAAGCTGGTTTGGTGGTGCTGAACTCTCAGCTTTTGCTTGTCTGTAAAGGTTTTAATTACTCCATCAAATCTGAATGAGATCCTTGCTGGGTAGAGTAATCTTGGTTGCAGGTTTTTCTCCTTCATCACTTTAAAAATGTCCTTCCACTTCCTTCTGGCTTGCAGAGTTTCTGCTGAAAGATCAGCTGTTAACCTGATGGGGTTTCCCTTGTGTGTTATTTGTTGTTTTTCCCTTTTTGCTTTTAATATGCTTTCTTTGTATTTAATTTTTGACAGTTTGATTAATATGTGTCTTGGCGTATTTCTCCTTGTATTTATCCTGTATGGGACTCTCTGTGCTTCCTGGACTTGATTAACTATTTCCTTTCCCATATGAGGGAAGTTTTCAACTATAATCTCTTCAAATATTTTCTCAGTCCCTTTCTTTTTCTCTTCTTCTTCTGGAACCCCTATAATTCGAATGTTGGTGCGTTTAATGTTGTCCCAGAGGTCTCTGAGACTGTCCTCAGTTCTTTTCATTCTTTTTCTTTATTCTGCTCTTTGGTAGTTATTTCCACCATTTTATCTTCCAGGTCACTTATCCGTTCTTCTGCCTCAGTTATTCTGCTGTTGATCCCATCTAGGGTATTTTTCATTTCATTTATTTTGTTGTTCATTGTTGTTTGTTTCATCTTTAGTTCTTCTAGGTCCTTGTTAAATGTTTCTTGCATTTTGCATATTCTGTTTCCAAGATTTTGGATCATGTTTATTATCATTATTCTCAATTCTTTTTCAGGTAGACTGTCTATTTCCTCTTCATTTGTTAGGTCTGGTGAGTTTTTATCTTGCTCCTTCATCTGCGGTGTGTCTGTCTTCTCATTTTGCTTATCTTACTGTGTTTGGGGTCTCCTTTTTGCAGGCTGCAGGTTCGTAGTTCACCTTGTTTTTGGTGTCTGTCTCCAGTGGCTAAGGTTGGTTCAGTGGGTTGTGTAGGCTTCCTGGTGGAGGGGACTAGTGCCTGTGTTGTGGTGGATGAGGCTGGATCTTGTCTCTCTAGTGGGCAGGTTCACGTCTTGTGGTGTGTGTTGGGTTGTCTGGGGCCTTATTATGATTTTAGGCAGCCTCTCTGCTAATGGGTGGGGTTGTGTTCCTGTTTTGCTAGTTGTTTGGCATAGGTTGTCCAGCACTGTAGCTTGCTGGTCATTGAGTGAAGCTGGGTGCTGGTGTTAAGATGGAGGTCTCTGGGAGATTTTCGCTGTTTGATATTATGTGGAGCTGGGAGGTCTTTTGTTGACCAGTGTCCTGAAGTTGGATCTCCAACCTCCGAGGCACAGCCCTGATGCCTGGCTGGAGCACCAAGAGTCTTTCATCCACACGGCTCAGGATAAAAGGGAGAAAAAGTAGCGAGAAAAAGTAGGTAGAAATAGGAAGAAAGAAAGAACGGCAGGAAGGAAGGAAGAAAAAAAGAGAAAGAAAGAAAGGGAGGGAGGGAGGGACGGTTGCAGGAAGGAAGGAAGGAAGGAGGGAAGGAAGGAAAAAAGAAAGAAAGAAGATAAAATAAGTTATAATAAAGTTATAATAAAGTTATTAAGTTAAAAAATAATTATTTAAAAAAAAAAAGGACAGATTGAACCTTAGGGCAAATGGTGGAAGCAAAGCTATACAGACAAAGTCTCACACAGACGCATACACATACACACTCACAAAAAGAGGAAAAGGGGAAAAAATCATAAATCCTGTTCTCAAAGTCCACCTCCTCAATTTGGGATGATTCGTTGTCTATTCATGTATTCCACAGATGCAGGGTACGAGTTGATTGTGGAGCTTTAATCTGCTGCTCCTGAGGCTGCTGGGAGAGATTTCCCTTTCTCTTCTTTGTTAGCACAGCTCTGGGGGCTCAGCTTTGGATTTGGCCCCGCCTCTGCGTGTAGGTGGCCTGAGGGCGTCTGTTCTTTGCTCAGACAGGATGGGGTTAAAGGAGCAGCTGATTCGGGGGCTCTGGCTCACTCAGGCCAGGGGGGAGGGAGGGGCACGGAGTGTGGGGCAAGCCTGCGGTGGCAGAGGCCGGCATGACGTTGCACCAGCCTGAGGCGCGCCGTGCGTTCTCCCGGGGAAGTTGTCCCTGGATCCCGGGACCCTGGCAGTGGCAGGCTGCACAGGCTCCCTGGAAGGGGGTTATGGATAGTGACCTGTGCTCGCACACAGGCCCCTTGGTGGCGGCAGCAGCAGCCTTAGCGTCTCCCGCCTGTCTCTGGAGTCCGCGCTGTTAGCCGCGGCTCGCGCCCGTCTCTGGAGTTCCTTTAAGCAGCGCTCTTAATCCCCTCTCCTCGGTCACCAGGAAACAAAGAAGGAACAAAAAGTCTCTTGCCTTCGGCGGCTCCAGACCTTTTCCAGGACTCCCTCCCGGCTAGCCGTGGTGCACTAACCCCTTCAGGCTGTGTTCACGCCGCCAACCCCACTTATCTCCCTGCGCTCCGTCCAAAGCCCGTATCTCAGCTCCCAACCCCGCCCTCCCTGGCGGGTGAGCAAACAAGCCTCTCAGTCTGGTGAGTGCCGGTGGGCACCGATCCTGTGTGCGGGAATCTCCCTGCTTTGCCCTCCGTACCCCTGTGGCTGCGCTGTCCTCCGCGGCCCCGAAGCTCCCCGCCTCCGCCACCCGCAGTCTCCGCCCGCGTAGGGGCTTCCTAGTGTGTGGAAACTTTTCCTCCTTCACAGCTCCCTCCCACTGGTGCAGGTCCAATCCCTATTCTCTTGTCTCTGTTTTTTCTTTTTTTCTTTTGCCCTACCCAGGTACGTGGGGAGTTTCTTGCCTTTTGGGAGGTCTGACGTCCTCTGCCAGCGTTCAGTACGTGTTCTCTAGGAGTTGTTCCACGTGTAGATGTATTTCTTGTGTATATGTGGGGAGGAAGGTGATCACCGTGTCTTACTCTTCCGCCGTCTTCCCCTTGTCTCTGCATTTGTTATTAACTCCTGCATAATCACAGCTGCCAGTGCCAGTTGTCTTTGAGAAATAAATTTCTAGGTCTTGGTTTCCCAGTCTGTATACCAAACTGTAGCAGATTTGTCGGCTCTGACTTGCCCCTTGTTCTTTTTTTCCCTAAATGTTGGGGGTAGGAGTTTATTAATTAATTAATTTATTTTTGCTGTGTTGCATCTTCGTTTCTGTGCTAGGGCTTTCTCTAATTGTGGCAAGCAGGGGCCACTCTTAATCGCGGTGTGTGGGCCTCTCACTATTGCGGCCTCTCTTGTGGAGCTCAGGCTCCAGACGTGCAGGCTCAGTAGTTGTGGCTCACGGGCCTAGTTGCTCCGTGACATGTGGGATCCTCCCAGACCAGGGCTCGAACCCGTGTCCCCTGCATTAGCAGGAAGATTCTCAACCACTGTGCCACCAGGGAAGCCCTGCCCCTTATTGTTCTGTAAGAAAGCCAGAATAAACCTTGCCTTCTGAGCACAGTGAAATCCATAGTATCTTGGACTGGGGGGATTAGGGCTTGGAAGATGGAAGGTATCTGAAAAGGTCCTCCCCTGCCCCGCCTTTCTCCAAGGAAAAACAAAGAATAAAAACTTAATGGTTTTTTGAAATGGCAATCTCCAAAACTCATGGCCACTTCTGTGATCAGTACTTCAGCTTGTATTTATTGAAAGCTGGTTTTCGCCTTAAGACCTTACTCCATTTTGGTCTTTTCTTCTGCGTGTATCTCAGTGCTTGTAAGTGGACCCTTCCTGTTTCTGTGTCCTCCGTTTATCTTAAGATTTAAGACAAATCTAGCTGTTCTGCTGTTCTTTTTGTTGCTGTCACTTACCAACTTTCCTGATCATTTCTCCCACACTGAATGCTTTTGCACTGACCCACTGTGGTCCCAGTAATTACGCTGCTTCTTCACTGTGAACAGTCCAGATGAAACTCTGACCCTGGCCTTTTGTTTTCGTTTCTGTTGTGGTAAAATATACATGACATAAAATTACTGTTTAAAAAATGTTTTTAATTGCTATTTAATTTTTTAAGGAATTGTCTTCTTCACAGGACCTGCATTCTTTTAGTCTTACAGTGCACAAGGGCTTCAGTTTCTCTACATTCTTGTCAGCACTTGCTGGGTTCCCCCCATGCCCCTGAGGAACTTTTTGAATTGTGGTTAAATATCTATAATATTATTATCACTTTAACCATTTTAAAGCAGTGGTACTAAAAACATTCACATTGTTGTGCAACCATTGACCACTGTCTTTTTCCAGAAATTTTCATCATACCCAAGTGAAACTCTATACCTATTAAACAATAACTCCTTATTCTCCTCTCCCTCAGCCACTAATTGCAATCATTCTACTTCCTATTTCTATGGTTTTAACTAGTCTTGGTATCCCATGTAAGTGGAATCATACGGTATTTGTCCCTTTGTGCCTTGTTTAGTTTACTTAGTGTAATATCTTCAAGATTCATCCTTGTCCTAGCCTGTATCAGAATTTCATTCCTTTCTATCTAACACTGCGTTGTATGTATATACCACATTTGTGTGTTTGTGTGTGTGTGATTAGCGATAATTATTTACTTAATTATTTTTTAAGAGATCTTTATTGGAGTATAATTGCTTCACAATACCGTGTTAGTTTCTGTTGCACAACAAAGCGAATCAGCCATATGCATAGACATGTCCCTATATACCCTCCCTCTTGAGCCTCCCTCCCATACTCCTTATCCCACCCCCTGGGTCATCGCAAAGCACCGAGCCGATCTCCTTGCGCTATGCTGCTGCTTCCACCAGCCAACTATTTTACATTCAGTAATGTATATATGTCGATGGCTACTCTCACTTCGCCTCAGCTTCCCCCTCCCACCGCATGTCATCAAATCCATTCTCTGTGTCTACCTTTTTATTCCTGCCTTGCAACTATGTTCATCAGTACCATTTTTTTTTTAGCATTCCATATATATATGTTCGTATATGGTATTTGTTTTTCTCTTTCTGACTTACTTTTCTCTGTATGACAGACTCTAGGTCCATCCACCTCACTATAGATAACTCCATTTCGTCTCTTTTTATGGCTGAGTAGTATTCCATTATATATATGTGCCACATCTTCTTCATCCATTCATCTGTCAGCGGACATCTAGGTTGGTTCCATGTCCCGGCTATTGTAAATAGTGCTGCAGTGAACATTGTGGTGCATGTCTCTGTTTGAATTATGGTTTTCTCAGGGTATATACCCAGCAGTGGGATTGCTGGGTCATATGGTAGTTCTATTTTTAGTTTTTTAAGGAACCTCCATACTGGTTGTATCAATTTACATTCCCACCAACAGTGTAGGAGGGTTCACTTTTCACCACACCCTTTCCAGCATTTATTGTTTCGAGCTTTTTTGATAATGGCTATTCTGACCGGCATGAGGTGATACCTCATTGTAGTTTTCATTTGCATTTCTCTAATAATTAGTGATGTTGAGCATCTTTTCATGTGCTTCTTGGCTATCTGTATGTCTTCCTTGATGAAAGTCTATTTAGGCATATTTTGTTTGTATCACATTTATCCTTTGATGGACATTTGGATTGTTTATGTCTTTTGGCTGCTTTGAATAGTGCTGCCGTGAACATGGGTGTACAAACATTTGTTCAAGTACTCTGTTTTAATTCTTTTGTGTGTATTCCGAACAGAAGTGGAATTGCTGGATTATATGGTAATGCTCTGTTTACTATGGTGACTGCATGCCACTAGCAATGCACAAGGATTAAAATTTCTCCACATCATAGCCAACACTTGTTTTCTGTTTTTCTGGTAATAGTCACCCTATGTGGGTATATGATTATCTCCTTGTGATTTTGTTTGCATTTCCCTAATGATTAGTGACGTTGTGTATTTTTGATGTATTGGCCATGAGTATGTCTTCTTTAGAGAAATGTCTGTTCAAGTCCTTAGCCCATTAAAAAAATTTTTTTTGTTCTTGAGCTTTAGGAGCTATTTATATATTGTGAATATTAATCTTATATCACCTATATGATTTACAGATATTTCCTGCTTTTCTGAGGGTTGCCTTTTCATTAATTTGATGGTATCCTTTGATGACATTTTGATAAAGTCAGATTTGTTAGTTTTTTTCTTTTGTTGCCTTTGCTTTTGCTGTCAGACTCAGGAATCATTGTCAGATCCAATGTTACAAAGTTTTTTCCCCTAAGTTTTCTTCTGCGAGTTTTATAGTTTTGGGACTTACATTTAAGTCATTGATCCACTTTGATTTAATTATTGCAGTAGTGTTAGGTAAGGGTCAAATTCTTTTTTTTTTTTTTTTTTAAGAGCAAAGGATTTTTTTTTTAAATTTTTTTGCGGTACGCGGGCCTTTCACTGCTGTGGCCCCTCCCGTCACGGAGCGCAGACTCAGCGGCCATGGCTCACGGGCGCAGCCGCTCCACGGCATGTGGGATCTTCCCGGACCGGGGCACGAACCCCTGCGCCACCAGGGAAGCCCGGGTCAAATTCTTTTTTGAGTGTTGATGTTCAGTTTCTTCAGCATCTTTGGTTGAGAGATAGTCCTTTCCCCATTGAGTGGTCATGGCACCCTTGTGACAATTATTTGACCACATATTTGAAAATTTATTTCTGTGTTTACTCTATTCCCTTTTTTGTCTTTATGCCAGTATCACATTATTTGATCACTCTAACTTTGTAGTAAGTTTTAAAATGAGCAAGTTTGAGACCTTCACCTTTGTTCTTTTTCATCATTATTTGGCTATTCTGGATCCCTTGAGATTCCATAGGATTTGAGGAGGAATTTTTCTACTTTTGCAAAAGACATCATTGGTATTTTGATAGGATTCCATTGAATCTGTAGATCGCTTTGGGTAGTATTGTGATCTTAATGATATTCTGATTGGTATAGCTACCTCCACACCTCTTTTGGTTTTGTTTACATGGAATATCTTTTTCTGTCATATACTCAACCTGTTTATGTTTTAGATATAAAATGAATCTCATAGATAGTATATAGTTCAGTCGTGTTTATATATGTTTATTTATATTTTTCATTGAGATGTACAGCATAATGATAGATATGTATATATGTGTCAATATATAATGCAAAATGATCACCACAATAAGTCTAGTTAGCGTCCATCAACATATATAGTTATACATTTTTTTTCCTATGATGAGAACTTTAGATCTACTGCCTTAGCAACTATCCGGTATAAAATACAGTATTATTAACTGTAGTCACCTGCAGTCATTTATCTGATAACTGGAAGTTTGTACCTTTTGACCATCTTCACCAATTATGGCCCCCCTCTTGGCTCCCTGACTCACTTGCCAACCACCTATCTGTTATCTGTATCTGAGTTGTTGTTTTAAAGATGCCACATATGAGTGAGATCACATGGTATTTGTTTTTCTCTGTCTGATTTATGTCACTTAGCATAATGCCCTCAAATTCCATTCATGTTGTCACAAATGCCAGCATTTCTTTCTGTTTTTGTAGGTGGATAATATGCCATTGTCTGTGTGTGTCTATATCATCTTCTGGCTGTCTATATCATATATATATGTATATCATGTGAGTGTATGTGTGTATATCATTGTAAAATTTAATTCATCCATCCTTGGACATTTAGGTTTTTTTATGCCATGGCTATCCAGTTATGTGTTAGTATTTTTGGTTCCTCAAGAAAAATTTTCCCAAGTAGAATTTCTGGATCATGTAGTAGTTTTATTTTTAAATTTTTGAGGAACTTCCATACTGTTCTCCATAGTGGCTGCACCAGTTTACATTCCTACCAACAGTACACAAGGGTTCCCTTTCCTTTTCTCCACATCCTCTCCAATACTTGTTATTCTCGTCTTCTTGATAATAGCCTTTGAGCCAGGTGTGAGGTGATATCTCATTTTGTTTTTTGTTGGCATTTCCCTGAAAATTAGTGACCTTGAGGATTTTTATGTACCTGTTGGTTAGCTGAATGTCTTTTTTGTTTGTTTGTGCTATTGAATTGTTGAATTTGGATATTAACCCCTTATCAGATATATAATTGCAAATACTTTCTCCCATTCAGTAAGTTGCATTTTCATTTTATTGATGGTTACCTTTGCAGCTAGTTCTTGTATATGATATAAGATAGGAGTCCTCTTTCATTCTTTTGCATGTGGCTGTCCAGTGTTCTCAACACCATTTATTAAAGAGACTCCCCTTTCCCCAGTGTATATTCTTGGCCCCTTTTTCATAGATTAATTGATCATAGGTGTGAGGGTCTATTTCTGGGCTGTCTATTCTCTTCCATTGATCTGTGTGTCTGGCTTTATGACAATACCAAACTGCATTGGTTACTATAACTTTGTAATATAGCCTGTGATGCCTTCAGCTTTGTTCTTCTTTCTCAAGATTGCTTTGGCTATTCCAAGTCTTTTGTTCTATACATATTTTAAGATTGTTCTAGTTCTGTGAAAAATGCCATTGGAATTTTGATAGAGATTGCACTGAATCCATAGATTGCTTTGGGTAGTATGGACATTTTGAACAATATTAATTCTTCCAGTCCTTGTGCATGGAATATATTTCCATTTGTTTATGTCTTCAGTTTCTTTTATCAGTGTCTCATAGTTTTCACTGCAGGTCTTTCACCTCCTTGGTTAAGTTTATTCCTAGGTATTTTATCTTTTGGATCAATTTGTAAATGGGATTGCTTTCTCATTTCTCTGTTAGTTTGTTAGTAGTATATAGACATGAAGCTGATTTTTGTATATCAAATTTGTATTCTGCAACTTTACTGAATTTATATATCATTGGCAAATATTGACAGTTTTTCTTTTTCCAATTTCAATATGTTTTTTTTTTTTTCCTAATTGCTCTAGCTGGGACTCCCATTACCATGTTGATTGAAAGTGGTGAGAGTGGGCATCTTTGTGTTGTTCCTGATCTTACAGGAAAAGCTTTAAGCTTTTTACCACTGAGGGACATTTTAGCTGTGGGCTTGTCATATATTTGTCTTTCTTGTAATGACATACTTTCCCTGTAATACCCACTTGTTGGGAAGGTGGTTATTTTTTTAATTACAAAAGGATGTTAATTTTTGTCAGATGCTTTTTTTCTGTCTATTGACATGATGCTATGATTTTTATACTTCATTTGGTTAAGGTGATATATCACATTGATTGATTTGCAGATACTAAATTATCCTTGCATCTCTGAAATACATTCCACTTGATCAATGGTGTAAGATTCTTTTAATATTGTTGAATTTAATTTGCCAGTATTTTATTAAATTTTATATCTATGTTCAATAGAGATATTGACCTGTAATTTTCTCATAATATCCTATCTGGTTTTGGTATTAGAGTAATGCAAGCCTCATGAAATGAGTTTGAACATGTTCCCTCTTCTGATTTTGGAAGAGATTGAGAACAATTGGTATTTCTTTGTCAAATGTTTGGTAGAATTCATCAGTGAAACCATATCGTCCTGGATTTTTGTTTGTTGGGTGTTCTTTCATTACTAATTCAGTCTCCTTCCTTGTAATTGATCTGTTCAGATTTTGTTTCTTTGTGAATCTCTTTTTAGGTTGAATGCTTCTGTGAATTTATCCATTTATTCTAGATTGTTCATTATTGGTGTATAATTATTCACAGTAGTCTCATAATCCTTTGTATTTCTGTGGCATTAGCTGTAATGCCTGCTCTTTCATTTTTAGTTCTATTTATATGAGTTCTGTTTTTTTCTTGGTGCATGCATGGTAGTCCTTTCAAACTACCAATGGCATTTTTCACAGAACTAGAACAAAAAATTTCACAATTTGTATGGCAACACAAAAGACCTCAAATAGCAAAATCAAACTTGAGAAAGAAAAACAGAGCTGGAGGATTCAGGCTCCCTGACTTCAGACGATATTACAAAGCTACAGTAATCAAGTCAGTTTTGTACTGACAGAAAAACAGAAATATACATCCATGGTACAGGATAGAAAGCCCAGAGATAAACCCACACACCTATGGTCACCTAATCTATGACAAAGGAGGCCAGAATATACAATGGAGAAAAGACAGCCTCTTCAATAAGTGATGCTGGGAAAACTGGACAGCTACATGTAGAAGAATGAAATTAGAACACTCCCTAACACTGTACACAAAAATAAATTAAAAATGGATCAAAGGCCTAAATGTAGGACAGGACACTATAAAACTCTTATAGGAAAAACACTCTTTGACATAAACCACAGCAAGAGCTTTATTGCCCACCTCCTAAAGTAATGAAAATAAAAACAAAAATAAACAAATGGGACCTAATTAAACTTCAGAGCTTTTGCACAGCAATGGAAGTAAGAAAGAAGATGAAAAGAGAACCCTCAGAATGGGAGAAAATATTTGCAAACGAAGCAATGTACAAAGGATTAATCTCCAAAATATACAAACAGCTTATGGAGTTCAATATCAAAAAAACCAAACAACCCAGTCAAAAAAGTGGATGGAAGACCTAAATAGACATTTCTCCAAAGAAGACCTACAGATGGCCAGGAGGCACAAGAAAAGGTGTGCAACATCACTAATTGTTAGAGAAATGCAAATCAAAACTACAATGAGGTATCACCTTACATCAGTCAGAATAGCCATCATCAAAAATTCTACAAACAATAAATGCTGCAGAGGGTGTGGAGAAAGGGAATCCTCTTTCACTGTTGGTGGGAATGTAAATTGGTACAACCACTATGGAGAACAGTATGGAGGTTCTTTAAAAAACTAACAATAGAGCTACCATATGACCCAGCAATCCCACTCCTGGGCATATATATGGAGAAAACCATAATTTGAAAGGATGCATGCACCCTGATGTTCACTGCAGCACAATTTACAATAGCCAGGACATGGAAGTAACCTAAATGTCCATCAACAGAGGAATGGATAAAGAAGATGGGCACATATATAAATGGAGTATTAGCCATAAAAAGGAATGGAATTGGGTCATTTGTAGGGACTTGGATGGACCTAGAGTCTGTCATACAGAGTGAAGTAAGTTGGAAAGAGAAAAACAAATACCATATATTAACGCATGTATGTGGAATCTAGAAAAATGGTACAGATTAATCTATTTCTAGGGCAGGAATAGAGACATGTTGAGAACGGACATGTGAACACGGACGGGGGAGGGGAAGGGGAGGTTGGAACAAATTGGGAGAATAAGTTTAACATATGTGCACTACCACGTGTAAAACAGATAGCTAGTGGGAACCTGCTATATAGCGCAGGGAACTCAGCTGGGTGCTCTATGATGACATAGATGGGTAGGATGGGTGGGGGTGAAGGGAGGTCCAAATGGGTAGGATGGGTGGGGGTGAAGGGAGGTCCAAGAGGCAGGAGATGTACATATAGCTGATTCACTTCATTGTATAGCAGACACTAACACAACATTGTAAAGCAATTATACTCTAATTTTTAAAAAATTAGATCATCTTAATGGGATCCTTTGTATGTGATGAGTTGTTTTTCCTCTTGTTGCTTTCAAGATCTGTCATTGACATTCGACAGTTTTATTACTATCTGTCTCAGTGTGAGTGTTGTGACTTTATCATTCTTAGAGTTTGTTGGGCTTGTGTATTCATATCTTGGAATCAGATTTGGGAAAGTTTTGGTCATTAGTTTTCAAGTAACCTTTCTGCCCCTTTCCCTCTCTCTTTTTTCTTCTTGGTCTCCCACAATGGGTGTGTTGGTCCACTTGATGGTGTCCCACAGGTACCTTAGCTCCTAGATCGTTCCTCAGTCTATTTTATTTCTATTTCCTCTGAGTTGATAATTTCTATTCTACAAGTTCACTGTTTCTTTCTTCTCCCTGCTCAAATCAGATTTTTAATCCCTCTAGTGAATTTCTTGTTTCAATTACTGTACTCTTCACTCCAGATTTTTTCTTTTGGTTCCTTTCTGTGGTTTCTGTCTCCTTATTGATTTTTCCATTTTACTTATACATTGTTTCCTGACTTTGCATCTTTCTTTAACTCTAGGCATTTTAACTACAGTTATTTTAAAGTCTCTGATAATTCTACCATCTGGTGTTTCTCTAGGGCAATTTGCTTGATTGGTCTTTTTCCTTTGAATGGGCCATACTTTATTTTGTTGTATGCCTATTGATTTTTTTGTGGTTGTTAAAAACTGGACATTTGAATCTTACGGTGTGGTAGTTCTGGATATGAGATTCTCTCTCTTTGCCAAGGTTTGTTGTTTTGTTTAATTTTGTTTTGTTATTGTTGTAGAGTGTCTCTTTGTTAGAGATCAGCCTGTGATGCAAATCTAAGGTCTTCTCACGTCATCTTTGATCCTAGACTTGCATGGTGACTTTCTAAATTTCCCCAGATGGGGTTGGTTTTGCATGTTCTAGTGCTTAATGTCTCTTCAAAGGGGATAAAAAAGGATAAATGAAGGGGAAAATAATAAAATTGATCCTGTTTCCTTCAGTCCCCTACATGCTTCTTCACATGGAGGTGTTTGCAACACTGGTGGCTCACCTCTGTGTCTACCCTTTTATGATCAGGTGTATTTATAAATCCAGAGTCAGAACACAGATCCCTGACATTTGGAGGACTGAGTCTTCATTGCCTACCCTGGCTCATGTGAGTCGCTCCAAGAATTTTAGTATGGCCGCCTGCCATGGCGCTGTGGAGTGGAAGAATAAGTACTACTACACTGCTTTTGGTTTAAATGAACCAAAATTAATTACAATTTACTGACCAAGTATTTCTCTTGAAATTGCAAGCCTTTGAATAGACCTCAGAGTTCCAAAATAATTATATCAGTTTCTGTCAGTGTAGTTGTTGTCTAGATGTGGAGACAGATTCCTGGCTCTGTCCACTGTGCCATCTTCCCTGATGTCACTTCAGCTTCTTGTTCCTGACTACCTCATCACTGTGCCCTCCCTGGCTGTCCTCTGCTCCAGAGGTGAAAAGTCAAAAGATACTCTATTCAGACTGTAACCATTGGTGCAGCATACCTGTTGAAGTATTCCCATTGCAGTTGTTTTCTGTAACTGCTGTAGCCACCTCTACATTCTCTGCTTTGTCTTTACCCATACCACCTTCTGTCTTTATGTCTGTTTTTTTCCCTTAGGTTTCATACATCATCATAATCAGTATTTCTCTTTGGAAATACTCCTTATCCCCTTTGTTCATTCCACCTGCCTGGTGTAATGCCAACTCTGGGTATCCAAAAATATAACTAGGCAGATGAAAATGCAACTGGATCTTCATCGCTGAAGATCATTTTAATACCTGTTTCTCCACAGTCACTATAGTATTATAAAAGTGCCACAGTGAGATGATACCTTTTTTGTTAAATATTAATCCTCAAATTCCCTCTACCTCTCTGCAGTATATTTCTGTAGAGAAACCATCAATCTGTCAGTGTCTCCACATCAAATAAATTAAATACAGGAACTTCCCTGGTGGTGCAGTGGTTAAGAATCCGCCTGCCAATGCAGGGGACATGAGTTCGATCCCTGCTCTGGGAAGATCTCACGTGCCGTGGAGCACCTAAGCCCATGTGCCACAACTAGTGAGCCTGCGCTCTAGGGCCCATGAGCCACAACTACTGAAGCCCACATGCCTAGAGCTGGTGCTCTGCAGCAAAGAGAAGCCACTGCAATTAGAAGCCTGTGCACCGCAAAGAACAGCACCCGCTTTCTGCAACTAGAGAAAGCCCATGCACAGCAACAAAGACCCAACGCACCAATAAATAAATAACCAAACAAAAAAATTAATTGCATTTGTGCCCATCTTCTGGACGCTCATTCAGTCTTTTTAATCATTAATGTTTATTAATGTTTATTATTTCAACGTCAGTACCTAATCAATTCAGTGTAATATATCAGCTTCTGAGATGCAGTACCAGTATTTTTTTAAATTATTGTTACCATTGAAGAGTATAATTACAATAGGCACAATAGAGATTATACTAATCCTCTGGTATGTGAGAACTTTGGACGGGGAAAGAAAGAGGTCTGGTTACAGATAATTTGTATAGAACCTATGGAACCTGTTTAACCTACACTTAAATTAGTGTGCTCTGCTCACAGACCATAGTAAGATACAAAAGCAAGATTATTTTTTCCCTGCAGGAATTTCAATAAAGCTGTTTTTAGTAGCTGTAAATATTTTACCTGTAAGGAGACTTGATAGGTTTCTTGGATATGTTACTTTTGCACTTGGAGTATTTGGGTGAACGTTTATTCGTTTTGAAAGCTTTATTGAAATGTCTGTTAGCATAAAACAGAAGAATTTGCTCTAACTTTAAAATTGCCTTCTTTACTCACAAAGACTCCTGAGTGCTGCTTACCCTTTTCAACAAAGTGTGTTTCACATTTTTCTTTTAGAAAAATAAAACTCTAGATAGTGTTGATTCATAAGAAGTGTTCTTAAGAGATTTAGTTTTTAATAAAATAATAGACAATGAAATTGGTTTTCTTCCTGCATTAAATGATTTGTGTACTTTCTTGTGACATCTGAGTAAAAAAGTAAGAGAAAAAGTTCCATGACTATAATTGCTATTTTTCCAGTTTTAATTCAAAAGTTTTTACTTTCTAAACCTAAAGAAAGTGCTTATTACTTTTAGCTGGAGGAGAGCAGGAACGTTCAGAAGCAAGTGAAGATTCTGCAGAAGAAGCAAGCCCAGATCGTGAAAGAGAAAGTTCAGTTGCAGAGTGAACACAGCAAGGCTATCTTGGCAAGAAGCAAACTAGAGTCTCTTTGCAGGGAACTTCAGCGTCACAATAAGACATTAAAGGTTAGTTGGTTTCTTTTTCTGTTTTACAGGAGGTACTTAGGCTGATTTTATAATTACCCTGTATGTATTTGAAGTAAATCCTTATGTCATTTGCTTTAGTGGGACTTAGTTACATTAATGGGTGCTGGTTGATAAATCCTGGGTACAATTGCTCTGGTAGATTAGGTTCCTGAGCAGACCAGTCTGTGGGGTCTTCAGAGACAAACTACCTTGCTTTTTATTTTGCTTGGGCTAATGCTGTGTGTGATGTCATTGTAAATCAAAGACTTTTTATATCTAACATTTGGTTTCAGATTCAAGGAAGAGCTCCTTACCTCATACTTGATCACAGGGAAGCTAGAATGTACTGATGTTTATGTCAATAATCCCCCTGCTTAGGAAGTTTAAGGCTGCTGCATAGTCTTCTGACCATTAATGTAGTTGATTACCATGTTTCCCCTGGATAAGGAATGAAATGGCTTGGCTGAAATGAAGAAACTTACAGACTTGAGTCAGAATGAGTTTAAAGGAAAAGCATGTGGCAGAGCTCTCCTATGGATGCTAATTGGGTAGTTTGCTTTCTACTCAGTGCATTTTCAACTATTTAGTTGCTGAATACTTCAGAATACTAGTCATACCTGAGCTGATATAAAGGAATTAGTAAAGGAAGTGAAGGAAGAGGGAACAGGTATCAAAATTTGTATCAGTAGGGGAAGAAGGACAAAGAGTAGACTCTAGAAAGAATCTACCTCCTATAATGGGAACATGTCTGCCTTTAGCAATAAAGAGGTACAGTTGGAGTATGATTTTGATTGAGCATGGTTGATCTCTGATTACCCCTATCTCTGAAAGTCTCAAGGACCTAGAATATAGGACAACTCAAGAAATAATCATCTAGTGTGTGGGTATTTTTTTCCCCTTTGCTTTTGAAACCTTGGATTTAGATATAGTAAAAGTAGATTTTTTTTCTTACAACAGGTCAAAATTTTGACTGAACTAATAATTGTTTAGGTAAAGGTCTTTTGGCATTTGAAAGAGTTGAAAGTAAGCTTTTTAAAATAAAGATTCCATTTGTCCCTTGCCCTTTAGGGAATGTGACTCAGAAAGTAAGCTGCTAAATGGGATATATATCACTTGAGGCTGATCTAAGAAGATGCTCTGCTTAACCAGTGAGGAGGATATTTGGCAAAATAATGTGGAAGAAGCACACTGTGTGGACAGGCTCCTCACTTGTACTGTAGTATAGTGATTATGTAGATGGTCAGATAACACTTTATTTATAGCAGGGCAGTTTGTGTTTCTATGATTACTCTGTCTAGTTTGGAAAATCTGCTTGATTTTCAGTGAGAGCTTTCTGGCTGTAGACCAGAAGGGAGAAGATTTTAGTTCAGAAGTAACACTTTGGGCAGCATTATATGAACCCACATAGCGACAACATCTTTTTTTTCAGCATTTGCGCTATAGTTTCACAGTATTAACAAAAAGATTTTGGTTAATTAGGAAGAAAATATGCAGCAAGCAAGAGAAGAAGAAGAAAGACGTAAAGAAGCAACTGCACATTTCCAGTTTACTTTGAATGAAATCCAGGCACAACTAGAACAACATGATGTACACAACGCCAAACTCCACCAGGAAAATATTGAACTGGGAGAGAAACTGAAGAAGCTCATTGAACAGTATGCACTGAGGGAGGAGGTAAAGATTTTTCTGTGTTTAGACATCTTGTTATTTCCAAAAACTTTGTGCCACTTCTTACAAATTTTATTGTCACCGGACAGTTTTAGAACTTATGCATATTTATAGTGGAAGTCAGTGATTTCTTAGGAGAAGGTTAGGCACTATGTGAACTGAATTGGGATCATCACTTGATGTCCCAGGAGTCAGTGGATTTGGATATGTAAGGTAATTTCTAGGAGATATGTTAAGTAGTACTTGTTTCCCATGTAGTACTGGAAGAATATGATTTTAGCACAGAGACAGTTTTTCCCATATCTGACCTAACAATAAATAAATATTTGGCACCCAAACACTGAATATCTCAGACTTCTGTAATAATCTGTACAGTACAGTACCATTGCTTTCCCCCTACTATATTGTATTTGGGAGAAGAAAATAACCCATTACCTAGTCCTGTTGGTATACTTAATGAAGTAAAAAGTTAATAGGAATGATCTGTGGCTGCAGAACCTGGTCATTGCAATTACTTTACAAACTAGTCTGGAAGTTGGGTGGTGTCTAGATTAAAAGCAAATTGGTGATAACCTGCTCATCTAAGTTTTGTTACTTTCACAGGTCAAATGTGCAGGATGAGAGGCTTTGGGTTTTCCAAAGGGTGCATACCCTGTCTTTAATGTGCTTTAAGCTAGTAAAATATTATTCTTTTATGTATTTTGATCCTTATGCAAACAGGTAAAAATTGCTAACTAAAAAACATTATCTCCAGTTAAAATGGAAAACTTCATATGTATTTTACAACAACAGAAAAAGATTGTGGCATTTGTGCAGTTTCAAATTTCAGATTATTTCAATTTATAATTTTATGTAGTGTTTGAAAACATTTTTAAGATTTTGAGCATTTTCCAAACCATTCTTCTATCTTTTAACAGTTTTCTAACTTCCATAATTTGAAAATTAAAAGTAGAATTCATCAGTTTCAGCAGTTATTCACTTTTGTGCCTAGTAACATTTTTTATCTACTTTCAAGCAAATCCAAGATGATATATTATTTCAGTCCACTGTTTAAATGCATATCTTGAAATGGCAAGACTTTTTTGAAGCAGAATACAATACCATTTTCATACCTAAAAATTTCACAATAACTAATCAAATACTTTATCACTGTTTACATTTCTCCATCTCCCACTTTATAAGATTGTTTGAATCAGGTCCAAATAAGGCTTAAACAATTGATTGGTTGTTACGTCTCAAGTCTTTGTAATATATAGGTTTCCCTCTCTTTTTTTCTCCTTGGATTCTGCTTATTGAAGAGACAATTTTTAAGCCTATGCAGTGAATTTTCTTTTTTCTTGTATTTATTTTTATAGAGTCAGCACTTTCTTAAAGGAGTCTTTTATGTTTTGTTGTTTTCAAGAATGACAGTCTACCTGGCTATTAATGTAGTGAATTTGGAAAATGTATGTCCAAGTCATATTACTTCTAAATCTTTTTTGAGATATTACAGAATTTTGTCTTCCTTTGGGTAAGAGTATAATTTAATAATCAAACTGTCTGCAATTCAAGACAGATCTGGTACAGTCCTCAAAAGCTAATTAGGTTATGTCTTATCAATTAGCCTTTCTTTCTCTTACATGGGTTATTTAACTAAGAGAGTTACTATTTCTCTGAGATGGATGTTCTGATTACTTTATTGTACATGAGTGCCACTTAACAGTTTAGTTTGGAAATATGACATCTTCTCTTACCAAGTGTTTACTAATGTGTCAGGCACCAAGCCCCTTAGTTTAACCATTGCATTGATTTGTACAATAACTCTGCAAGGTAGATGTGTTTATCAACCTTTTTAGTTAAGAAAACTGGGATTCATCAATGGGGAGAATTTGTCCAAGATCCTCCACTAAGCCAGGATATGACTCCAGGCTATTCCTACCATTATGCCATGGTACTACATACTACTACCTACAGTATGAAATTCTGGAAAATTTAATGAGGAGAAAAAAATGTCCGGGAGTCCTGTGTATGTTGAATGGGTTTAATAGTTTGAGCTCCTTTTCAGTCTTTTTCTTGATAGTTTGAGCCTAATATTCAATATAGAGCAGAAATAGGATATACAAAACTGTTGATGGTAATAGCCCACCTCCAACAAGGAACAAGTATGGGGAAGTAGTCAGAGGGGATATTTCTTGTAGGTGTAGGGTGGTTTGCAAGGTAATATAAATAGATTCTTCTTCAAGCATATGCACAGAAAGACCCAGTGTTGTTAGCTATCATAGTATTGGTAGGAACAACAGGGAGGCAAGATACTGTAACTTGTGTTATATACTTCCGTCACCAGTGTGTACCCTTTTTCATTAAGTGATGGAAGAAATCTTATTTTCCTTCTAGCATATTGATAAAGTGTTCAAACACAAGGAACTGCAACAACAACTTGTGGATGCCAAGCTTCAGCAAACAACACAGCTCATAAAGGAAGCTGATGACAAACATCAAAGAGAAAGAGAGATGGTAAGTTAATTATAGTGTCAAAATTGTTACCAAAGCCACTTAAATCTCTTAAACTCATTCAACATTATTTTACGTAGATCTTGGGTCATGTGATTTGTTTTTTTACTGTCTAGATTGAGAAATGTAAGAATACATTTGGTTTTGTATTTCTGATGAAATTTTCATATAAAATATATACTGGAACTATTATACCAAGTTTAATGGAAAGACCTGCACATGTTTGATTTTCTGTATGTAGAATGTTGTCTTGATTTTTAGATAGTGAGTCACCAGGTTCAAGATTTATGCCAGTTATTGGGAAATTAGGCCTTGAGAGTGAGGGGCAATTAAATTTCACACCAAGTTTTTTCACACCAAAAATGGGTCTCCTACACTCTCTGTTACATTTTTTCTAAAAGTTTAAGGCAGGTAAACTGCTTGTTTAATTACTCTGGTATAACTTTCTGATGAAATTTAACAGAATTCTCTATTTCCTAATCATATGGTATTGTTCCTTGAGTGTGCTCAGATTATTTTGCTTGTCAATTGTGAACATAGTGAAATCTCATATTTATCATACATAAATTAAATCATCTGTGCTTAACTTAATAAAGTGAGAAATGATTCTAGTAATGTGGACTATTCCATCCAGCATTTCATTCAAGTAGCCTAGGCACTGAGGTAAACATGGTATGGCATACATATACCATGAGTAGTATTCCTGTGTGTCCCTCATGATGTAAACAACTCACCCTTAGTGTGAGTCTAGGGTTTAGAGACATACATTTTTTACAGCATGGACCTTCAGTACAAAGCCATAGACAGTGAAGATACAGTTGCTGTTTTCAATGTGGACTATGAACTGCTTGCTCACATGAGTGTACGTGAATGTGTCTGTGTGTGTACATATATAACACATGTACATACATACATGTATTACATAAGTATACTTTCTGGTTGCTTTGACGACATTTGAAGCCTTATTTACACTGTATGTAACATTATTTCAGAAGTTCAAGGATTGAATTTCACAGCTGCCTACCAAGAAAATTTACTGTACCATTTTCTTAAAAACCCGGGTGTATTAACTAGATACTCATCTGTCCCACTTTTAAAAAGGTAATTAGAGACCCAGTTTGTCTTCATTGCTTTGCTACACATACTTTCTACCTGCCTCATCTTGCCTCTCATGACGTCAATGAGCTTTCTCAACCACCCAGATAAGGTCAAAATTCATCACCCTGTTTTCTGCTTTGAAGTGTAGACATCTGATTATTTTCACCTATAACAGAACAATTTAACTCTGAGGTTTTTTTTTTTTTTTTTGCGTTACACGGTCCTCCCACTGCTGTGGCCTGTCCCGCTGCGGAGCACAGCCTCCGGACGCGCAGGCTCAGCGGCCATGGCTCACGGGCCCAGCCACTCCGCGGCATGTGGGATCTTCCCGGACCGAGGCACGAACCTGTGTCCCCTGCATCGGCAGGCAGACTCTCAACCACTAAGCCACCAGGGAAGCCCAACCCTGAGTTTTATAAACCTTACTATGCCTCTCAGGTACTTTTTATCTGTAAGTGGTTTAAAGATTATTTCTATATTCCTAAGTATTAACAAGGGTTTAACAGATCAAAGATAGGGATAATTGGCAATTGATGTAATAGGATGTTTCACTGACCCATGATTCTTGTTAAAATAATGGAGAGGCTTAGTGTTCGGCCATCTGACACTTTAGTCAAATGTGTAATTACTACTAGTGTTTTGCCAGAATGTTTCTGTTTTCTAGCTATTAAAAGAAGCAACAGAATCGAGGCACAAGTTTGAAGAAATGAAACAGCAAGAAGTACAGTTAAAACAACAGGTAACTTGACAGTAGAGGTTAGCAGAGTTTGTGAGTCTCCTGGTTCCCAGCCAGAGCCAGAGCTGAACTGAATAATAGGTCTTTTGGCCTCCTGAAATTTTCCTCTTCACTTCGGGTGACTTACTTATCATGTTTTGACTAGGAATTTTCTCTGGAAGTCCTGTATCCCAAGAAACCCCTCAGTTCCAGGCAAATTGGTATGTCTGGTCAGACTGTTTTCAGTGTTCCCATTCTATCAATACTATCCCGGATAGTTTCTCCAGTATCTTTTGAGTTTCTCCTATGAGGAAAATAAAACAGTAGAAAGTACATATTTTGTTGTATGTGTAGTGTTAGGTCCACTTCCAGGTAAGGTTGCATGTTTGTTCTTTTTAAAAGAATTGGAGTTCTCCCTGGTTTTCAGTTCAGCCTTCTTGTGTTGTCCTTTCCAGTTTCTAATTTGGTTGCCTTGAGCAGATGCTGCATCCTTGCTTTAAAGGAAAGATATTGGAAGGATTATGCTTCTCATCTTGTAAAGTTTTACCAGTTTATTTACCTTCTTTATTATCCCTGTATACTCAGTGATTCATATAAATGGAGAAGAGAATTGATGTGGAGAGTGTATAAGAAAGTCTGTATTTGCTTTGGGAGATGGTCTTTAATGTGGGAGTCATTGATAATTTCTCCAGGATGAGACACCAAGAGGACCTATTTACCAAGCTCACAGGCCAGCTCTGATTCTGTTGTAATGTTATCAGTGCAATTTCTGTTGTTAGGGACGTGTCACTTTTTGACATTGCCTATCTAATCATTAGTTTTCTTTACTGCCACCTGCTCCCTAAATGTGGCTGTCCTTTCCAAGTATTAGTCTCATTGTATGTTCTTACTATGTCAGTTTCCAGCTTTCATTGATGATTTCATAGTCTTACTGGTGTGTCTTGACCACTGTTTAGTAATGTAGGCACATAAGTTCAAGTGTATGGTAGTTACCACTTACTAACTACACAGTATTGGCCAGCACTGAACTCTCAGGTGGAACAGGATACTTGGATGTTCCATTTTCAGTAAAAATGGACCATGCTAAAACTGCCATAACTTCTAATCTCCCTTAAGTGTCATTGCATCGTATCCTACTCCCTCCCCATCCTATTCACATGGATCTATTTAATATTCCTAATATAGCACTAATGAAAGTGGAAAAGCCACTTTTTTTGTCCTCCATCTTTTATTCTTTTCTACTTCTCTGGCAAACCACTTTATTTTCTGAACCTCTGTTTCCTCGTCTTGAAGATAATACAGTTATATTACAGTAGCACTCCCCTCCCCAACTGAACTCATTTTCTGTGGAAGAGGAAAAGGTGACTCTGCATTCTGTATTCTCTTTAGTCTTGTCAGTTAGCATTATTTTCCCAGCTAGAATAAAAATTCCTTGAGGATAGGGGTTAAAATAAAAATTGTTGTTTCTGCCTCTTTTCGAAGATCTTTTTCTCAACCGTACTCCCACTAAATTCTTTCTCCTTCAGCCAAACTATTCTTTGACTTCTGTTGTATTTTCCTGCTTAGGTACGGAAAGACATAGCCTTGATATCAAGCTAATAATTATGCAGGTTGTACTCTGAAAGATTGATCTTTTTCTAAGAACAGTTTTACAAATGTAAGGAGAAGGGTAGTGCATAAAGCATTATAATTATATGAAATGTGTAGTTATACCACTGTAGTTTATATTGGTGAAATGGAGCTAGTAAATGTACATTTTAAACATGTACAGTTACATTAGACCAACAAAATTTCGTAAGTCTCAGTGCATTTCAGTGAGTTATAAGAATTTTAGCCATTTATGTCTGCTCAAAGATTTATTACGCATTTGCCCTCATTTTTTATCACTTATAACAAGTAACTAATGTTTCGCCACACTGTGTTATTTTGATAGTCTTTGGGATTTTATGTCACTTATCTGGAACTCAGAATATTTGATACTTTTTTCTGTAGCTTTCTGTTTATATGGATAAGTTTGAAGAATTCCAGACTACCATGGCAAAAAGCAATGAACTGTTTACAACCTTCAGGCAGGAAATGGAAAAGGTATTTACATATTTTTAGTAGAATATCACTACTAAATTTATAAGAGGTTATTTTAAGCATAATTACTATTTGGATGGAGTCTGATCCTGATCTTAACTTTATCTTTTCTTATCCTCTGCTGGCTTATTTAGAAATTTTGCCCTGAAATTACCCCAAGTTGCTAATGATCTTAATACTCTTAAAATTAAATTTTTGTACTAAAGGTGAATTGTTGTTAGGAGTAGATTTTTAAAAGAGTCACTTCAGATGATCACTCCCAGTTCTTTCATAAAACATTGGTAGATTATTTGCCTAAAATGTTTTTAGTCTTTTAAATTTGATCTCTATACATATAATATAGAGAGACATCTTTATAAAATTTATAAAGTAGTTAAAGTTTGGTGTACAAAAATGTTTTGGGTCATTCTAGTTCAGAATATGGGCTAAAGGACAATTTTAAAGTGTATAGTTACCTGCCTCTTTCTCAAAATAAGCAGGGAGTACCTTGGTTTGGAGCATGGATGCTGGAACTGAGATCTCTTGTTTGCGTTGTGTGAATTCCTTGGGGCAAGCTGTTTAGCTTGGCATTTCCCCTTAAAATTGGGATTTTTTATAAAAGGTGGTCAATGGAGGATAAGTAACAGTAGGGCCTGGAATTTTGTAAGCGTTCAATAGGTATTAGTCATGATTATTATTAAATCTTAACAAACATAGTGGTTTAGAGCACATGCCTGGCAGTCACATTTCTTGGATCAATAATTGTTGTCATTTATTGTAGACCATGGGCCAGTTGTTTAACCTTTCTATTCCTTTTTGTTCCTTTATTCTTAAAAATGAAAGTAATAAATGTATCTGCTGTATTTCAAACAGTGCTTGGCGATGTTAAGTGCTCTGTTTACCACCTTCAGGTATTTTTACACCCAGTAATGTGGAGAATTCAGTGACAGTCCTCTCAGTTGAGGCTTTGGTCGAGGGACACAGTGGAAGTGTCAGCTGGACTCCAACACATGTATGCTTTTGATGAAGGACAGTTTAAGACGGGGACTCCCAAATTTGTTATCCTGCTGGAGAATCCTTTGGACTGGAACACATTCCTCTCTGCTAGTGGCTGTAGAGGTTACTACAGATCAGCACTCAAGCCACATAGTCTTTGTCTCACTGCATGGTGGTATTTTGTGGGTAATTAAAATACCGTGGCACACGGCATTGGCTCTGTCTTATCCTTGTTTCCCTCAACAGTGCCTGACTCAATATCTCTACCTAGAAAAGACCTAATGTGCAGACCAGCAATAAAGTATTATTAGAAACAAGGGTGATAGACCAGCATACCTGAATCTTATTCTGAATTTCTGAAAACTGAGATCTTGTAGCATGGGACGTCATTTTTTGAATCATTTTATCTTTAACAAAGTCTGAAATAAAACTGTCTTGTGAGTTGTGAGGATGATTAAAGCTAAGGATTTAATAATTAAAGTATTTTTCGTGATCACTTGTTATCCTGCCTCTAGTTCTGATACTAATATGTCTTATGATTCTTAAATCTGTTGGGGGCTGTGAATCTCTGTCCTTCCAAGAATCTGATGAGTTACTCGAGAACATGGACACTTTTTTCGTACAACTTGGGGAGAAGGAGTTCTCATCTCTTGTTACCTCCAGCTGGAATGAATTGCACTCCAACCCTAATTGAGAGTTCAGAATGTGGTATCTGAAGTTTCCATGTGCTGCTGCTTCCTGTGAAACTGAGGAGATCAAATATGTTTTTCTCATAATATGCAGGTCTCAACTTTGGTTCCTACTGCTCTACCATAGGGACTTCTGTTAGCTCTGCATGTAACAGACCATCACAGCCACTTTTATAAAGATATAAATAGCTATCAGCCATGTGAGACAAGTACAGTGAGTGTTGAGGGATTAGAAGAACATTATAAAATGTTTTTGTGGTGGGTCAGGCAGTTTAGAATTTAAATTTGCAATTTTGTTGGTTCACAGATGACAAAGAAAATTAAAAAACTGGAAAAAGAAATGATAATATGGCGTACCAAATGGGAAAATAATAATAAAGCACTTCTGCAAATGGCTGAAGAGGTGAGAAGATTTTACATGACTGAATAGAAAATGCTCATTTATTTCAGTATTAATGCAGGCTAGAACTTACGAAGGTTTGCTAGGTAACTGTAGGTTTGATTATATGTTCTCTTTAATACAGTGATTTAGATTGTTGTGAGAGAGGCGTTTAAACTTTTTTTCTTAATCAGTTAGCTCATGTTTATGGTGTAGACAGCTATAAAGTATCTGGGTTTGGCTTTGTTCCATAGCAAACTTGAACTTTTGCAGAATAAACTTGTTAAACCTGGTGTGCTGTTCCCCCATAGTTAATTAGTTAAATATCTGGTGTGGTCCAAGAATTTGCATTTCTTTCATGTATTATGGTAATACTGATGCTCTCGTTGGAAGGCTGCAACCTGAGAGACTCTGCTCTTCAGAAAACACAACTTTCTTTATATTTTTTATGGAGAGAGCACAAACTCAGCTGCTTTTCTACCTTGACTTATTATTTTACAAAAGGCAACACTGTACTGTTTGTCTGGTTTGCTGTAAATAAGGTTGAAATGTATTTCATTTGCAGTTAGTAATTTTCTCACTTTAATATACTTGATAAGAGTAATTTATAATATTTCACAAGAGGAAATATTGGAACTCAAAAGTGGTGGAAGGAAAGAAAACTTGTAGAAATAAGAACTTTCATCTTCTTACTTATAGCATTTTAAATTAAGATCCTGAATTTCCATAATACTTTATTAAGTCTACTTAGTACTTATTAAGTCAAGAAGTGGATTTTGCTTGCTTTCAAGAAATACAAGAGAATTTAATTTTTGCATTGCTCCCGAATAGTTGTAACTATTTAAATATAGTGGTGTTCAAGAAATGATAAAAAGTAGTTTACAGATTGGCTCAGATAACTTAGTTTTGTACATAATAACCTAACTTGTGTTTCCAAATATGAAGGTTCCATAAATTTTGTCTTTTTTTCCCCAGAAAACTGTCCGTGATAAAGAGTACAAGCCCTTTCAGATAAAACTGGAACGATTAGAGAAGCTGTGCAGAGCTCTTCAGATGGAAAGAAATGAGCTCAGTGAGAAGGTGGAAATCCTGAAAGAGCAGGTCTGTGTAAAAGCAGCGGATGTAGATTCAGCAACACCTGTAATACAGCCCTGCACTGCTCTTGATTCTAAGAAAGAGCTGAACACCTCCTCTAAAAGAGCTCCAGGAGGCAACCTGAAGGCTAAGCCCAAAGGAACAAATGAAACAAAATGCAGCTTAAAAGATCCTCTCCACGTGATCTTTTCTGGGCATTGATTCAGTTGACTAAGATGAAGTGTGATCACTGTAATGAGAGATATATTTTGCATATAACTTTTCTATAGTAGTTCCTCTTCCTTTTGTGATGAAAATTTTCTTACTTTTTCTACCATATCTGTATTTTCTTAGCTGTTGTACTACATGGTACAGGAGGCTGCTTAGCAGTTAGGTGTTGTTTTAATGTATACATTTTTCCAAAGCTGTATTATACACATCTGCCTTCTTTTTCCTTCATTGGACTGTATGTGTTCATTGCCTTCTCCTTTGAATGTATCGGTTCATCTGCTCATTGCCTTCTCCCTGCCTCTTGCATATATTTATCAGAATTAAATTGACACTTGTCTGATAATGGTTCCTTTTTGTAAAAACTAATACTAATTTAAATTCTAGTTCATTAATGTAAAAGAAAATATAAAGATGATTACTTTTGTCTAGTAGCTCGTTTAAATGCCAGGTAGAAATAAAAGTGCAGTATGTGATATGAAAAAACACAGCATATTTGATTCAGATTAGTTTTTGATAATATTTTTATCACTTAAACTGAGATAACTGCAAGTTTTGACTCCTTCAAAGTTGTGGCAGAATATGTAAATGAAGATGTCATTTGTAGAGAAGGCATTATATTCAGGCAAGTTGTTGGACAGACAGGTTGAATGTGAATTAAAAATATTTGTATTCCTTTAGTTACAGGTTGGAACAGATGATTGAAGAAAAAAAATAGTATTTAGAAGGGGGAAGTTTTCTGAAGTTTGTTCTTTATTTAACTTTGTTAGTTTGATATCTAACAGCTGAATAATCTTATTTATATGTTCCTGTCACATTTATGATCTAAAATGGATTCAAAATTTAATTATATAATGGGAAAGAGAGCCCCGAATGTGAGATACTTAAAAAGTTCCATCACTGACCTTGATGATCAAGGGACCAGACAGTACATGAAAGCAAAACAAAGTACATGAAAATTGACTAACTACCCTACCAAAATTAACAAAAGCAGATAAAGTTCTTTAACAAATTTTTATAAATATCTCCTTTAGTTACTGAGTTAAATATTGGACTCACTTCTATGAGAGGAAATGAACATGTATGTTAGAAGTAAGAATTTACCTTAAAACTAATGTGATTGATCATATTTCACCAGAATCCTGCTGCATGTAAGATCCTGACATTTAATGTTAAGGTAGTTGTGTGGCACACCACACTTCTTTGTGGCACTTGTTTTCTGTGGAAAGTAAATCTTGGGCTGAAAGCAATGTGGTTGACAACATTTAAGTCTACTGTTTTGGGTGTAGCTAGGTATATTAGATAATTGTGTGAAATAATACAGAGATATACAAAGGTTCTGGGTTATGTTTGGGATGTATTTGGTTTCCCTTCAGAAATCTTCCTCTGGCTAATTGTTATTATATGACCCTTTTTTTCCTCAACCCTTGTTTGAAAACACTTTAGCTGGATGATGAAAAGTTTAAAGGTTGCGAAGAGTTGAATTGTGCTCGTTGCACCATTTTATGGAATTTTCTAGAGTTGTAAAATCTATAGTGGCAGTGGATACCAAGGTACAGAAAAAATGTGGATGTAGAATAAATTACCATTTTATTTTGAGATGTGTAGGAAGACATTCTGTGGTTATGAGACCAATTTTTTTTAGTTACTTTTGAAACTTTTATTACAGTTGGCTATCACCATACATTTCTCAGGTGTTGCAGAATTACCTACCTCTTTCAAACTGTAAATGAAAAACTGAAAAGTGCTAAATACACTGCTTTATTTTTACAGCTTACATTTTTCCTGAAGATAAAAAATTGAGACAGTCTTATTTTGCAATTCAAAGACATTTTGTAGATTTTTCATAAATGTGAATTTTATTTCATCTACTCTGTTAAAGGTTCAGTAAATATGTAATGACTAATTTAACTGTCTCTGTGTATTCTTTTAACTTAATGTGACTTCATATGACAATAATCAACTGAAAAGATAATTGTGAATGGCTGATTTCTCAGGCCTTGGAAGCATAGGTAATTACTGTACCATTTAAATAAGTGGCTGGGGTGTGGGGTAAAGGATACCACCCCCTGACTGACTGGCAGAAGTCATTTTATTCAGCCAGAGTTTGGTTCACACCTTATTTTTTTCTTTTAAAGTAGGTGTTTTAGAAGATAGCTGTAGTGTAACTTTTGCCAAGGCTTTAAAAACTATGAATTTCTTTAGTCTTAGATGACCTTAGTAAGGGATATCTGTATATGGAGTTTCAGTGTCTTTTATTCAATTATGTTTTGATAACCAAAAATTGTGTTTACCTAAGTCTACATAAGCAAAGCAGCAAATTTTTATTTTTTGGTTGAACAACCTAGAAGAAAACTAATATTTGTCTTGAGTGTCCAGATACATCACTAAACAATAGAGGTCAAGAGAAATATTGTGAACAATGGTTGGAAAATGCTGAGAGTCAGCCCCTCTATTGCAACAACTAAATTTACAAAAGTTTACATCAAAGAACATTTTCTAGAAAATGAAAAGCTAATTATAAAATGAGAGAAAGTATTTCTTAATCATATGTTGCATAAGGTTATACTAACCAGAATATACAAAGAACTCTTACAACTCAACAACAAAAAGACAACAGTAAAAATTTTGGGAAAGAAAGTGAATAGACACTTCTCCAAAGAAGGTATGTAATAAGGTAGGAAATGAAACTTTAGTAATCTCTAGGGAAATGCAAATCAGAATCATGAGGTACCTTTTCATACCAGCTAGTCCAAAAATGAAATAGGCAAAATAACAACAAGATGAAGTTTTGGAGAGATTAGAACTCTTGTAAATTGCTTAGGGAAATGTAAAATTGTGTAGCTGGTATGGGAATGAGTAGAAATTCCTCAAAATTTAGTCAGGAGGTGAGATGATGTCACCAAGATTGGGACATGGGTCTTTCCTGAGTTTGCTCCCCCACACTGGGAAAATTAACAACCATTCTGAACAAGACAACATAGAATCCTAAAATATGGTGGGGGGGAGGTGAGCCTAAAGCACACCCCTGCATCTGAGACCAAGACAGAGCACATTAAGAGGGTAAGAGGAAACTTCCCCCAGTCAAACGCAGCACCATGTGAAGAGGTTCCTCTGACCCTCTGGTTGGTTACCCCATTGGGAAGAAAGAACCCAGGAGGGACAATTAGCATTATCCTCAGCATTGTGGGTTGCTTTGTGGGAACCTGTAATCTGAGCTCACACTGTGGGCAATGTAGAGTTTTTTTGGGCACAACCATTGGGTATCTGACTGTGATGGAGCAGGGACTTGCAAAAACCAGCATGTGAGTTTTGGCAGGCTGAGTTTACGCCTGCAGCATCCAGTCAATCTCAACCACTGATTTTCTCATCCGCAGAACTAAGTTGGCACGTTCTTGGCAGGTAACTTGGTGGGGTGCATATCTGCCTGATGAGGATCCACAAACTAGATTTGCCTGCCCTAGATATCAGTTTGTCTTTGCCCAGTCAAGGTGCTGAGTCGAAGCACCACCCACTGGAAAGTGCTTTCAAGTCCCATGACCAGAAGGGTCAATGATAACTGGAAGCTATGCAGTCCAGGGATGTTCAAGCTAAGAGGCAGGAGGGCAGAGCTGATTACTCCCAGATTAAAGTCAGTGTCAGCCATGGAGGTGTCCCCTGCTACCGATAGGTAGGGGGTTAATTCATAGCTAGGGCTGAGTGTAACCCTCAGCCCCTCCCAACCAGTGAGGCTGTTTTGGAAATTGAGATATGCCTGAAGCAGCACGTCCTCTTCCC